>NW_027125020.1:0-321318 GCF_009768925.1 Cryptosporidium bovis
CCACCTGCTCCACCTGCCCCACCTGCTCCACCTGCCCCACCTGCTCCACCTGCCCTACCATCACCACCGCCGCAACCCACGCCACCGGGTAGTGACGCAGGGAGGTCATTTTCCAGTTTGCTTCAGGAAAAGAAGAATGCCCTCAAAAAAACCACATAAAAATAGCGAAAATAGTAATAAATGTAGTATATTATTTTTTAATAATTAATTTTACTGGTGTATAAAAGCAATAAACAGATATTTAACATATAGAATTATTAAGGTTCACTTTTTAAGTAACATAAATAGATTTTACTTTTTTATATTACATAATACTACGACATCCTACTTGTATTTGCTTTTTAGCTTTCTAATATTAAGTATTCTGTCACATACAGAAGGATGTGATAGATGAATAAAGCTGTAGATAGGGTCGAAAATCATACAGCTGCTAGATTTTTTTGACAATCTAAATAATGATCGAGCGAGAGAATCACCAAATCCTAATTTGAACGAGAATTCGTCAGCCTTATATTCATTGTATTGTGACATGGTGGAATGACAGATACTAATAATAGAACTAATTGGGCTTTGAATAAATGAAAATGATAATAATGATGTAATAAATTTTCTGCCGCCAAATTTCGGGTCAAGTGAAAACCCGAAACATGTGTAAAGATCGTCCCATGTGTATGTTAAATGAAATATGTAAAGAATAATAAGTGACTGGAAAAACGAGAAAAACAACGATTTAAAATTATCCCAATTCTTCCAGTGCCCGAGTTCATGACCAACAATCGCTACAATTTCATCCTGTGGAAAATCTATTATTGTATCATATAAAACAATAGATTTTGAGTTAAAAATGCCTGTAAAGAATGCATTTCCATGGTTCGACCTCAAAGAAGCATCCATTTGGTAAAGGTTTTTTAGTGGGAAATTAACTTCATTGCAGAGATTATTTATTTTACCAGCAAGTTCTTCATTCTCAACAGGGGTTAATTTGTTGAATAATGGTACTATAATAATAGGATGAATCACAATAATTACCAGTGTAAATAGGAATTGAACAATGGCAATGTAAACATAAAAATATTTACCTGTATTATTAGCGACATATATCATCACAGAAATTAAAACAGAGCCTATAATACCAATCAACATTATTGACTTCAGTTGGTCAACTACAAATATTTTGATGGTCGAATTATTAAATCCATACTTTTCTTCCAAAACAAATGTATAGTATAAGTCAAATAAAATATTTATAGGATAATCCATAAACATCATTATTGCACTAAACAACAATGATGAAATGTACTCATTGTTGCTTATGTTAACATAAACATAATTCCAAATCTTTGGATAAACAAAATATAAAACGATAATCCAATTGAATATGAAACCAACTGCTTTCTTAATCAAACCATATACCATC
This sequence comes from Cryptosporidium bovis, assembly GCF_009768925.1. Lineage (NCBI taxonomy): Eukaryota > Apicomplexa > Conoidasida > Eucoccidiorida > Cryptosporidiidae > Cryptosporidium > Cryptosporidium bovis. The sequence continues at coordinate 1,418 of NW_027125020.1, forward strand.
TTATCGTTACTATATGATTGTGATTTGACAAATTCATCATTTGAAACTTCACCACAATCCTTATATGCATCTACTATATGTTTCGGTAGTTCCTTTAACTTGTAACATTTCTTTTGTCTTAAATCAACATATAAATACAATATGTATTTAGTTAGATTCATCAAGAATATCCCCAGTAATAAACCATTATTAAACAACATTTTCCTTGATTTTACTCCAACTCTTTCAAAAAAATGAGGAAATAACAACTCTCTTAAATAATAAGCGATGATAATAGCTATCTAATTAATAGAATTAACATATATTGCAACTCAATGCTTCTCGTAAAGAAATATTATAATTACGCTCAAAAAAAGCGCTAAATTATAATAATAGAAACCGTAATATATTTAAACACTAACGCTAATTACTCAGCTATATTTAATGTTCTGTAATATACAATGAATGTTCAAATATACATATATTTATTACACTTGTCTCTAATGGTAATATGGTGGGTACTTGGCGCTAAACCCCACCGATTAGTTTTAATAATATTCACCCGGATGTTCTTTTTGGAGTTTTCTAGGTGACTTGGTCTTCTCATTAAGGACACTTTGCATTTCAGAATTAATTCCGGCTCTCCCTCCACCATGCCACGATGCAAGCTCTTCTTCCTTTTCTTCATCAACCTGTTTTTGTAAATTAAGATTTTCTCTGTCAAAAAAATCAGATGGAACATAGGCAAATTCGACTCCAGGTGCATGTTCCAAGTACCTTAGATTTTCAATGACCTTCACTTTAATCTTATCTAAATGTTCTTGAGAGTTCATATTCGGTATGTTCATTGGGGGTATGTGTAATTTGAAGTCTGGGGCAAAATAATCATAGTAATCATTTAAGGGTATGTTATCTGAAATAATGTCCGTTTTCCCAAGTATAGTGGCAGTTTCATAGGCCCATGTCCTGGCAACATTTCTAATAGTATATCCTCCACCACCTAATATCAACAAAGGTATATTGAATTTTTTGCAAAACTCAACACATTCAGCATGTCCTTTAATAGAAAGATTAAAGCGTCCCAATCTATCTCCTCTAACAGAATCTGCTCCACATTGCAATACAATTGCGCCCGGTCTGTAAACCTCAACACATTTACTAATAATAGGTTTAAATAGGTTTAGAAATGATTTGTCGTCTATTCCATCATTAAGAGGAACGTTAACACTATAATATTTTCCTTGTGCAGCTCCAGTATCTGTAATATCACCAGTACCTGGAAAATAGTCACCAAACTTATGAAATGAGACAGTTAATACTCTATGTGTAACATAAAATGCCTCTTCTACACCATCTCCATGGTGAACATCAATATCTATGTACATTACTCTAGCATGGTATTTAAGTAATTCAAGAATACCTAAAACGATATCATTAATATAACAAAAACCACTTGCTTCAGACCTTTTTGCATGGTGTAAACCTCCACTCCAATTAATACATATATCAGATTGATCGTTGTTCAATTTATATGCTCCATCTATACTCCCTCCTGCACAAATTTGTTGAAATTCAAACAAACCATCAAATACTGGACAATCTGTCGTCTCTCCTAAATTGAATCTTTTTAATTGTAGTGCAAAATCTTTTGAATTGTCTGGGTTTATACTAGATAAAAAATTTATATAGTCTTCTTCATGAAAATAAATTAATTCATTTGGGGTTGATTTATGTGGCTTATATACCTCCATGTGTTTATATAAATCATACGAAAGAATCAAATTATGAGCCATTCTTATTCTCTGCGGTTTCATTGGATGACCCGGACCATAGTAATAACTCCCAATGTCACCGTCATAAAAGTATGACACTCTTTTCGTCATTTTATTTGTCAATTTCCGGGAAAAATAACAGAATAAATTCTAGTGGAGTCAGTCTAATACCTTTTATATCGACGTATTTATATTGTCTTGAAAGAGAAAAATAGTTATGTTTATGCAAATATTTCCATAAATACCAGGAGTTAATTCAACACAATACTCAAATAGAGCAATATTCAAACCAGAATTATTTTTTTACCGAATATTTGCAAATGGGAGTTTCATTCATTTTCTATATGAAATGACTTTTACCAGTAAGCGGTACCAATACATAGCAAAAGTATAGCGCCTTTCTGTAAATATTTTTTTAGATTACCAGCAAAAAAACTACTTAAGCTCTTTCTATTTTATTATTAATCACATCGAAGATAAAATAAAAACAAATTAACTTGAAGCTAGATTTAAATTTGAAAAGACTAGAACATTTTAATTTAAGTGTAAAATAATAACAAAAATGAATTTAAATTCTTTAATGCAAAGAAAGTAGTTAATCTGCTAGCCAGCTATGCATAAATGAAATTTAGATGCATGCACATGTTTATGTACCTGTAATACTAAAAATTCCAGTTGAATAAACTGAGCTGTATTAAAATTAAAATAGTTATTCCAATAAGGCCACACATTTAAAACAGCATTAGTTCACACTTGAATGTTGAATCATAGAAGGGTATTGATAAATATCATTCTCAATTCTAACTCTGCTTATTGGTAGTGTGTATTGGATTCCAAGTTGTCTCAGTGTATGAAGAATGAAAAGTAAAAGTTTGCTTTTGCTAATTAATAGTTTACGCCTATTATGGAATGGATCTGTATTTGTTATCCACATGTATACTGTGGCCGAGTGTCCAGGTTGAATTGCATTTATACCGCACCAAAAATTTGATGCGACAAATTCTGAAGGCCTTACAGAAAGATACTCACGTACAGCAGTAGCTAGTGCCTCAATAGAGAAAGGAGAAGTTGTATCTGATATCAAAAATTGTATTTCGGAAGAGCAACATTTACTTCTACTTTCATTGTAAATCATCTGAGAAGATAACCATGAGTGTGGTATTAAAACAGGAGCTTCAAAAACAGTATTAAATTCGGTATAAAATGTTTCTATTTTCTTAACTATCATAGCACCGCCGTTATTGACTCTAATTCTATCTCCAACATTATATGGATTTAAAAAGATAACGAAAATAACTGCAGAAAAAAAATTTGAATATATATATGAAAGCCCCACAGACAAGGAAGATATTATTGCTGCTCCTGAAATAATAAGAGTGTCCACGTTTATACCAACCATAAGCAAAATCATAATTCCGGTAAAAAACCACGAAAAAATAGAAATCATCCTTCTGAAAACTTGTACAATACCTTCTTGACTAGATGCTGCTCTTAGTATCTTCTTCCTACTGTCATATATACCAACACAAAATCTTACCCATTCTTCTTCTGTTATTTGACCTCTTCTTACAGTATCTATTTGTTTGATAAGATCACCAAGGGGTTTGTCATACAGAATATCTAAAACTGAATTGGGAAGTGTTGTAGGTAATGAACTGGCCTTACTTGCTCTTTTGTCGTTCGTATTATTGTTATTTTGATTATAATTGTTGTTATTATTTTTATCCGTGCTTACACTATCACTTATGGTCTTACTGTTATCAAGTGTTAATTTGCAGCTAGCATTTTCTGTTAAGGTCTTTGTATTTGAGGTTTTGCTGCTGTTTGAAGAGGAGTCTACTTTATTTAAATCATGCTTCTCCTCAAAATCTATGAGGGCATGACAAAATGTATCGTCACCAATCATCGAATAAGTATCTGATCTTGGTGGCGTATTCTTGTGCGGTTTAATATGATCTGTTCTCCCAATATAATGATATAACATAATTGAATGTAAATGCTCTAAAATATCATAAAATATTAGCTTTGCAAAGTCTCTAGCCTGTTGTTTAGTTCTTATTTCGTACTTTTCATCGTCAATATACACAGCAACATTGTATTGCTTAATAAATTGTAAGGCAAGCCAGTTTTCAGATGAACTTTTAGCAGTATATTCAATATTTGAATCCAATAACATGCTTGGTACGTTTGGTAAATTATTTGTTATAATTCTATTATTGTCATCATTAATCCTCTGCGTACTATTCGAAAACTCTGCTCCAGTTGGATAAAATAAAAGTCCTCTTTTTCTAATATGTGGTTTAATTAAATACCACTTCGTATCAATTCTTCGCAAAAGTGAATATAATCTTAAAAATTGAGATATTTGTGGATTCATACTCATTATAAAATCTAATCTAAAGTAGAACGTGATAACAGAGAGCAGCAATCTTCTCACTGTCATTATAACCAATGATATGTGTGCAAATTGAATTATATCCCATGGCACCTTTGGTATTCTTAAGGAAGATAAAATACTATTAAACCATCTTGATGTGTAAAATTGGGAGCTTTCGTCGACTATATTGCTTCCAATATGCTTATCTACATCTCCTATTGCAAAAACTAAGCAAATAGAAGACCAAATACAATATACCAACTCAGGATCCAATGAGCCTGAAACCGCTGCAAAAAATCTACCTTCTCCAAATCTCGCTAGTGTAAAAACTGAAATAACATACCTAAAGCACATTATAAGAATGTATGTGAATACGTCCAAAAAAAAAATAAATAATGGATACGTAAACGGCCTTTCAAAGCCTATTTTTTTTAAATATGTTATTGATACCGTAACTGCAACTGATATCAACAACAAACTACCGAGAGGGGACCAATCTGGAAAGAATAGTTTAACCCATATATTTCTTGGGTCTTCCTCTTCCTCCTCCTCTTCCTCTTCTTTTTTCACCTCCTGTCCAACTATCGATGGTGACCTAAAAAATTCCTCAGAGCCTTTACTCGTTTGGGAACCTCTTTCAATTTCATCATTGCTTTCAGAACTGTTATTCTCTGACTTTTTCAACATAAATCACAATACTTATTCTATATGTTTGAATAAAATTTTTTGTCCACCTTTTTTATATCTATTTTTATATTTTTTTTTTTCTTCCAAATTGTCAGCTTTTAACTGATACCTTTATGGTTCAAACGTCTTGTCTTGGAAATAATTAATGATAATAGCCGGCCAACATATCGTTCAAGGGAAGAAAAATAAGTAAATAAAAATTACTGCAATAGTGTGTATCCAAGTAATAACTAGAGTTCATATATTGGTATATTAGTTGTTTCACGTTTAGTATTTGTAGTTTATACTGTAGTTTATAGCAATAACTAGAAATAGTAAATTTGGTGTGGAAACAAAAGCTATATAAAAAGAGAGATTTGATGTGTTTATTGAAGAAAAAATTCAGTTTATGTTTGTGTTATTTTGGTGAAGAATGACAAAACATTTTTCCTTGGCAGAGATATCGTCTTATGTGTCAAATGGTGATTTAGAACATACAAAAGAAATTATACTGAAAAACTTGGATATTACTTCAATAGAGGATTTGACTCAGTCAAAAGAACTCAGAAAAATAGATTTGTCAAGAAATAAACTTGAAAGTATCTCATTTTTGAAATATTGCTGGAATTTGACTGATGTTAATTTGAGTAGTAATAATTTAAGTTCGGTAGATGATCTAGTTAACCTTGAGTGCATCAAAGTACTAAATATTAGCAATAATAATATAACATCTTTAGATTGCCTTTACAAAAATGCAGGCTTTCGAAAATCTCTTAAGGTTTTAATAGCTAACAATAACAAAATAAAACACATTCCAGATCTGAGTCATTTTAAGGAATTAGAAACAGTTGTATTATCACATAACGAAGCAACTGATATAGAAAACCCAAAAAATCATTGTGCGAATTTGAAAAAGATAAGTTTATCAAATAATTCACTTAGGAAATTTCCATTTGGTCAAAATTTTAATTTGGTTCAAGAACTGAGATTAAACAATAATAAAATCCTTAGTATATCAGATGATATTAGTTATATGAGAAACATAAAAATATTAGAACTTGGAAATAATTATATATCTGATATTTTTCCATTACTGACTTTAAATAAAATAAAGATACTGAATATATCTAAGAATCCTTGTATCTCAACAGAAAACAGCAACCAATTGTTTGGAACGATAAGAGAAAAGTTAACAAATATTGAGACATTTAATGGCGTTCCAATAACAAGAAAGAAAAATGGTTCAAGAAAAAAGAGTAAGCCTAACCTGAATAAGGTAAAAAAAGATAAACACGAACACAATAATAGTTTTAAAGTTGTAGGTAATGATGAATAACCTAAAAACATCAATTGTATAATAATAGTAATATAATTACCCTAATTAAACTAATTTGATAATATTTATTAGTATTTGAATTTTTTTTGTGGAGCATTTGCAATTATAACAGAATTAATGATTTCCTGTAGGGAAAATGGTATCAATTACTTTGTATTTAATATTATCACTGAAATTCTTATAATTGCAACTGTGAATATAGTCAATGTGATTAGTCCGGGTATAGTTGTTGATATATTAATAATAGACTCAATTACTGATAGATCTATTTTATTAATAGCTGGCTCATTGATAATATATATAGGATTGTCAATGATGTTGAGTTTTTGTCCTTCTTTATTAATTCTTAATAAAACTTCTTCAATTGATATTATTGGTTTCGGTCTTTCTATCTTAGGTACTTGAGTAACGGGATTTTGATAGACTACAATTGCATTTATTTTAGGATTATCTTCTTGCTTAAATAGCGCAACAATCAGTAGCATTTCGTCCTTAGAAAATCCTTGCGTTACTTCAGTCCCATCTAAAGTTATTTTATTACCATCATATTCACATTCTATATACTCTTCTAAAGGAACTCCGTATCCAACTTCTTTGAAGATATCTAATTTTTGTTTGAACAAAACATTCCCGATAGATATGCTAAATGTTTTTCTCCCAACCTCTCTGAAATGAATTTCACTAAATTTCAATACTATTGTAAATTTACCAGGGTTCAATTTTTCTAATTTTATCATGTACTGCAAAGACTTTTCCATGGTGTATCTTTCTGTGCGATAAACTACATCATCCTCAACATATGGAAATGGTGACAAATTTTTTCCAGAATCAGTGTCAATTCCACCATTGTAGCCATTGTCCTCCAAATACAATATGCCCTCTGCTTCTGAGTAATATTTTGGACCACCACAATTTACTGCATAAATAACCTCAGATTTTGCTGTGGATGCTCGACATAGCAAAAGAATTAAAGCAATACACGTTATCCTAAGTTTCATTTGTAGGCAATATAATTTGTACTCCAGATATAAACGATTTTTTTATAATTACATAAGCAAAAATAAAAATTCAGTTACTTATTTGCCATTGGTCTTATTTAAACATTGTCCACCGCCACATGTGAAATAGAGGTACAAACGCCTAGCACTATTTTATTTGCTATTTACTTTTTTAAGGTTTATAACACAAGAGGAAAGCAAATGATTAGAATACAACAAAAAGCAGTGTTTATTTAATTAAATATCAATTTATTTGGTAGTTATACACCCTCATAAAGAAAGAAAAACAAATCTAAATGGAAAGCATAACATAGTTCGTGTGACAATGAGAAAAAACAAGATAAATGCATTCAATAACAGAAAAGTGTTAATGGCAAAATATTAACTTTTCAAGATAATGTTTTGGAAAATGTTACAAATACACTTTTACTAGCGCTAAATTTGGTGCAATATATTTGGCGGTAACTGATATTCGTGGGGCATTCAATAGTATATTATATGATTTTAAATATAAATAGGAAAGGTAATACTATAGTGCCATTAATTATTAATAAACAAAAGAAAAAATAAGAGCAACGAGACATAGGAGACAATTACATATAATAAGATACTAATAAAGATATATAATCAATTGACGTAAATACTAAATGTTTGATAAATTGTAATAATATTAAATTGAAATATATACGTTTATCTGAGGGGTTCATCATGTACACAAATTGAAATAAGATATTTATGTAAGCAGAAGCAAAAATTAAATAATTAATATAAGATTTAGAGGGAGGACGTAATAGTTGTGTAATTAGTATTTTATGGTCAAGATGATTGGGATTAAACAATTTGTATGTTCAATAATTGTCTGCCTATTATGCGCATTTAAATCCACATTAAGTGCGGACGAAGCTCATTTTATTTCTGAACACATTAAATCATTGACAGCATCGAACTTTGAGGATTATGTAAAAGATAATGAGTACACACTAGTTGCATTTTTTGCTCCATGGTGTGGCCATTGTACAGCATTGGAACCAGAGTTTAAGGAGACATGTGCAGAATTGGCAAAATTTACACCAAAGGTAAATTGTGGTAGTGTAGATGCAACAGAGAACATGGAACTTGCTCAACAATACGGAGTAAGCGGTTATCCAACAATTAAGTTCTTTAATGGCATTGATAATGTGCAGAATTACTCTGGTGCAAGAAACAAGGAGGCTTTTATAAAATACATCACAAAGTTGACAGGCCCAGCAGTTCAAATAGCATCTTCGGAGGAAGAAATAAAGACGTTATTTGCTCCATTATCATCAGCATTCGTTGGAAGATTTACATCAAAAGATTCAGCTGAATTTGCAATCTTTGAGAAGGTTGCAAATAGCCACCGTGAGCATAACTATGGTTTTATTGCATTTTTCCAATCAGGAGAGCAGAAGCTCGAGGTTTTACACAAAGATGAGGATCCAGTCATTATTCCAATGCCGAAGACTGTAGAAGAGCTGGAAGCGAAGATATCCACGATGAATGTCCCCTTGTTTTCAGCAATAAGCGTAGAAAATTATTCGCTCTATATGTCTCGCGAGGGGTTCACAGCTTGGTTCTGTGGCACAACTGATGATTTCAACAAATATGCAGCAAACATCAGAAGAGTAGCAGCTGATTACAGAGAAAAGTATGCATTTGTATTTTTGGATACAGAACAATTTGGATCCCATGCAACCCAACATCTCCTTATTGAGAGTTTCCCAGGTCTTGTTATCCAGAGTGTCAGTGTTCCGTCAATTAGATACATGTATGGCCCAGCAGACTTTACATCAGTCGAATTGCTATCGGAATTCATGAAGTCTGTGTCCGAAGGTAAACATGAATTGAGCATTAAATCCGAACCAATTCCACAGGAACAAACTGGCCCGGTTACAGTTGTTGTTGGTAAAACGTTCGAGGAGCTCGTATTTAGGAATGATAAAGATGTCCTTTTGGAGATCTACGCCCAATGGTGTGGTCACTGCAAAAACTTGGAGCCAATATACAACAAGCTCGGAGAAGAATACAAGGATAACGATAAAATTATTATTGCTAAAATAAATGGACCACAAAACGATATCCCATATGAAGGATTCAGTCCGAGAGCATTCCCAACAATATTGTTTGTGAAGGCTGGTACGAGGACTCCAATCCCATATGATGGAAAGAGGACTGTTGAGGCATTCAAAGAATTCATTGAAGAGCATTCCTCATTTACTTCTGAGGAAAAAGGTGGTCATGACGAACTTTAAATTAAGACTCACCTCTTTTCCAGAAGGGCGATTAATTTTTTTTGTGTAAATGAATAAAGAATAGAAATTCTATTTATTGATAATCATTTATCTACATATGTTTTTTTTCTTTTTTCTTTTTAGTTATTCATCTAAATCGAAAAAGTAAATGTTCTGATTTGAATATTATATGCCTTATATTAATGTCTTTCATGGACCTGTATATGGATGGTCTTGTGTAACGTTTCTAATCAGCTCTATTACCTGATTTCCTGCAATATAATTTGATTAATCCCTTTGTAAACTAGGCAATTGATGTGTAATGAAGGGGAGGTTCAAAGATTAATTATATTAGGATTAGAATAATTATTTAAATAACTTAAACTGTAAATAACAATAGATATTGTAGGAATGAGCAACATATTAAATAACCATTGTAATAATGCACCTATTATTAATATTTTTACCTTTGTGTTGATATATTGTTGTATAAATTAATAACATTAATTAGTTCTCCGGAATATATTCATTGTAATTAATGACCTCTCTTGATAAAGAAGAACTAAACGAGAATATTCTGTCTTCACAAAGAGCAAGTAATTTTTCCTCGTCCTCTTCAAGTAACAGTCTAGATTTAACTAGCTCTTGCATTGAATCTTTGAGGGCGTTAAATAGTATGTTTACAGAAATGTGAGAGATAGCAATATTATACTGTTCTTGTGAATAAGATAATAGTAAATCAAGAAATTGTTGAGCTTCTATAATTTGATTTTGAAATAATTGAATGCTAGAAATTCCCAAATATGATTGTAATTCTTGAAAATCATGTTCTAAAAGGTCAAATCTAGCAGTGACAAATGAAAACAATACCTCAATATCAAGAAAGATTTGTTTTGCTTTTAATTTATTGTTATAGTAATTAAAAAATGAAGTTATGTATGAAAAACTGAGTGGATTTTTGAATTTTGTTTCATTTAACAGTACATCATTCTGCGGATTATTTAAATTAACATTGCCAACTATTTGCTTAGATTCGATTAGCATGGCTTCCTTATAAACCCATAGCTGTGTTTTTATGGACTCCCATTCGGAAGAAAATAAAACATGTATTGGAATATTCAATTCCTCACATGAGTAATATAAACCAGAAATGGCTTTTTTAAGTACAACTAAAGCTGCTCCAGATATAACATGGTTCTTAAATAGTAAATCATAAGACTGCCATACAGTACTTAGTACCATTTGAGCAATGTACACTTGTCTTCCCACTTTGCCTTTGCTTGTATTTGAAATAAAACTATCCCTCTTAAATGTTGAAAATGAGGATTCATTTTTCAATGCGTTGTGATAGTTATTATCACTTTTATCGTTTATATTTAACAATGTTGAATCTGCCATAGATAAGGACACGGAATTAACAAATAACAAAGTGTTATGGTCAAAGCTCGCAGTATTATTATTATTGTGTGTTAATAAATTATCAATATTGCTATAATTTATATTATTATCACTATGATTATTATCTAATTCCATGATAATTCTTTGTTCGTCAAAGTCATCATCTTTAGTTAAACAAGAAAGAGTTCTTTGATTATGATATTTAACTTTGAAGTTATTAATGCTATCTGGCGTAGGTGGTTCTTGAATAATTAATTGTATAGGTTGTAGTTTAACATTTTTAATAAAATCTTGTTCGGAAAGCTTATTCAGCAATATTATTTCACCTGTTTCAATCATCTTTGCATCTGTTACTTTTGGAATAAATGTATCACATAATTCAATTAAACCTGGATGAGCATTAAAAAACCAATTTTTTTGAATTTGGTCTTTGCAAATTGAATTATATTCTTCATTAATTGATTTCATTACTTTATTAAAAAACAATCTGTGAAACTTTGGTGTTTTATATAACCTTAACCTTTTATATATGTATTCTACAGTGGTACCATTAACAAGTAACGTTAATAATACAGTACCTGCTACATAAAATGCTATTTGTCTTTTAAGCTCATAATCTAAGTAATCCTCTGATTCTAAACTCATAGCCAATGCCAAAGATACTCCTCCTCTAAGACCACCCCATATAAGAATAATAGCCTCTTTGAGTGTTAGTCCATATCCTATTCTAGTTAGCAATGGAGATAAAACAAATACCATTATCCCACGAATAATACAAATAGCACCAAATAACAATAGTAAGTTAATAATCATACTTGTATTTGTTATATACGGTCTAAATAGTCTTGCACTTACAATACCAGCTAGAAGAAATATCATATGATTGCCTATTTTACCTAAAAAGTGAATTATTGTGTGATGTACTTCTTGAGCTTTAGGCTTGAAAAAAGCAGCTCTTCTAGAAGACATAAATAACCCATATGACACAACAGCTAATACTCCAGATGAATGTACTAACTCACTAAAGAAAAAAAGAGTGTATACTGCGGATATAGCAACCAAAACTTGCACGTCATTATTGACCTGCGTTATTTTAAATATGTAATAAACCATTAAACCAAATAAAAGGCCCAAAAAAGGGCCTCCCAAAGCACAACGCGTAAATATCCATCCAGATGTTAATATTAAACTAGGTTCAAGTATTCTGTTTAGTAGAATGTTCTTACATAGTTGAAAAAATACAACAGCTGCGCCATCATTTAAAAGCGATTCGCCATCAACTAGAGATGCCAGTTTATCCGGAGCATTTAATTGATGTAAAGAAGCTATAACTGCTACTGGATCTGTAGCTGATAATATTGAACTTATTAAAAGTGAACAAGTCCAGTCAAATACACCACCTACAAAATAGTACATAAAAAATGTTGTTAGCACCATCGATAATATAACACCAGGTAACGCCAATAGTAATGAGGATATAAAATTTTTTTTGAAGATATGGTAATTAAGTTGAGAGGAAGATTCGTAAAGACATATAGGAAGAAGTACAGTAAATATTATATTTGGATGCATTGACTCTGCATGTTCTATCGCCATGCTCAATACACCAAAATTAAAAGCTCTTAAAATGTAATCTAAAAAAATCCCATATGCAAATAACACTACACTCAAAGGGAGCCTTATTCTTCCATTAAATAACTTTCTATGCCCAAAAAAAGACTCTAAAAGTGCCGACGAAGGTGCACATAACCCAAATATGCATACTACCGTCATAACTTGTTCTCCAGATATATCAGACGGAATAATTTTAGGCAAATCCATTTTCAATTATTGACAAAACAAAATAATTCAAAAAACAATAACAATAGTAGGAATATTTAGCGTAATTTTATTTATATATGTACTTTGTATTTAGGTTTTAAGGTCTACTATACTTATTTTTATTTGTGTTGTTTTCCAGTGCTGTTGTTTGGAAAAAAACAAGGTATTGTGATTTAAAAAGATGACATAAAATAGCTCCAATTCACTGGAACAACTAAATCTAAGTAAAATAGTAAAATTTGTGCAAACTTTAAGTTATTCCTTAAAATTGAAATTTACATTTATTACTTTTTCTGACATTTTAATAAATACTTGCGTTCACATATACCTGTGGCGGTAAATTTAAAGGTATCAGAAAGTTGCAAATAGTCAATTTCACTTGGCTGATAAATGGAAAAAAATATACCTAAATGTCTAACTGGAGAAATATTTGCATGTGATAAATAAAAAATAGAGAATTTTTTTCAAATTGCAACCTATATTTATCAAAAGAAAGCGAGGCTAAATTCTCAGCAGTTCAGACAAACCAAATTGCACTAGAAGATATGTATATTCCATATTTTTTAAAGAGCAAATGCTAATTGCAGCATTTCTAACAAAACATATTAGTATATTTGACTTGTCAAATAAAAAAAGTGATACTGTACCTGAAGGCTAAATTATGTAACTTTTACTATACATTAGCAATAAGAATATAATTATAAAGTATCTATTAACGATTAGGCGGGTTCCACTAAAGTTTGTTACCGCCATATATATTGCGGTTTTATTGCATAATTAACCGGTTATAGTAAATAATATAAAGGTGAAGAAGTCTAGAAAAAGTTAAGGATAAACATATTATTAAAACATGGCAGATTTATCAGCAATAACAGATTTTTTTGCTTCTGGAGAAGTAGGAGCGGTACCTATATTGGTGGGTTTTGTTAGCACATGTCTGTTGGGCTCTGCATTACTTGAATGGATTTTATCAGTGGTTTTTGTTCGCCAACCACCAACAACAGTAGCTTTATTTTGTTATGGCATGTTTCTGAGTTATATATGTGAGTCTATTTCCCTGGGACCGTTAGCAGAGGGGGTTAGAATAGTTGAAAGAACAGATCCGAATGTAATATTTTATATTTTACTGCCTATATTTTTATACGAGTCATCGGCAACACTAAATTTTCACGTATTTAGTAGAAACTTACCGTCATCATTGTTATTAGCAGGTCCTGGGGCAATATTGACAATGGTACTTTTGGCAATAGGAATTAAATTCATAACAAGCATGAATATGGTAGTTTGTTTTTTAATTAGTTCGGTATTATCTGCCACAGATCCAGTAGCAGTTATAGCTTCTTTGCATCAGTTAAATGCTCCGGAAAAGTTGGCCTCTGTAGTTGATGGTGAGTCGCTGTTGAATGATGGTGCTGCTGTCGTATTTTTTGAAGTATTCAGGGAAGTAATAATATCAGGAATGTCTTCGTATAGTCACTATATTTGGACATTTATAAGGCTGGCAATTGGTGGTCCGGCTGTAGGTATTGTATTTGGATTTTTAATATCAATTTGGTTAAGAGCTGCGCAAGCCTTAGGTGGTCTTCAGGTTATAGGTGTAACTGCATCCGTTTATTTTGTATTTTTCATTGCTGATGAATTACATACATCTGGTGTACTGGCAACTGTTGTTTTTGGTTTATTTATGTCAGCATGGGGCCCTACATGTTTTAGACCTAAATCACAGGAATCTCACTTTCACTTTGTCAAAATACTTGCACATTTAGCAAATCACTTAATATTTGTATTGTCTGGTGTTGTTAGTATGAGAATATTCCGTCCATTTTGGTCAGATGGCAGAATGTGGTTTAATCTTGCATTGGTCTACATTGCTATGAACTTAGTTAGGGGGATAATGGTTGCCACACTATTCCCACTATTAAAAAAAGTAGGTTCTGATGTTTCATTTAAGGAAGCCGTTATACTAATATACGGTGGACTTAGAGGCGGTGTTTCTATGGCACTGGCTATGGTTTTTGAAGGTGACTCTGCTGTACCAGACAGTACGAGATCACAGGTTGCATTTTATATTGCGGGAGCTGTATCATTATCTTTACTTGTAAACGGTACCACAGTGGAGAGTTTATACAAAAGACTAAAAATATATGGTGTTCAAAACTTTAGAAGAGCATTTCTACTTAAAGTTATGGAGGGAATAGATGACGAGTATATGAAGGCTTTTGGAGAGCTTAAGTGCCACTGGCTCTTTGGAAACAATACGAATGCATTAGACGCTGCTAATCTACTGGTGCCCAGACTCAAAGAGGGTTATCTTGATTTCTATGGTGATCTTCATATATTGTTAACACCACCAGCTCATATTTTTGCCAGAATCAATGTTAAAGGTATTGAACCAAATGTAGATGATAACCAGAAAACTAAGAATTTTCAGATTGACGATACTGAAGACGGTAATGACGACTTTAATAACATCAATAGTATAGGTGGTAGTGTGGGTAGGGAGAGATCTCGCTCAGCTTTAGTTGGTGTTGATGGTATTGATATCGATGAGAGGTGCTGGAATATAATTGCTACTTCTGTTAAGATGGCAAAAAGCCAACCTTCTGTAGATTCTAGTGCAAGAGGAAGTTTATTACCTTCATTAGAGGATGACGATGTAAATAACAATAATAACAATGAAATAGATGAGACCTCCTCAATTATTAGTTTTATTCACAAAAAGGCAGCAACATTAAAAAACAACCAAAATAAATTAGACAATGTTAGCGTAATCAACGGCAGCAATAATTCTCAAACAAATGTCAACACTGGTTCAAATAGCAATACAAATATTGATGGATGCAATAACAATGCTAATGACAACATTAACATAAGTATAAATATAAACAACGGTGATAATGACAATTCAACGGCAGTTAAGGAAGAAAGATCGTTGTCGGTTTCTGTTCCAGCAGTAACTAAATCAGAAGAAGAGGAGGAACTATTGCAAGTTAAAAGACATACTTATGATGATGTTACACAAGCTATGTTAATTGATCAAAACGGCCAATTTACACAGGATAACAAAGGGAGAAGTCCAACATTTGCTCCGTTATTAATGGCAACAGGGTCATTACATACATTTGCTGAACAAGAATTACTTGTTTGTAATATGGTTTTCAATACATGTTGGCAAAGTTATGACTTGATGTTTAGAAAGCACGTTATCTCCGGAACATCGTTGTTAACTCTAAAAAAAGCTATAAACAAGGCAAACCATGCTAGTCCTGAAGAAAAGATGAGTCCATTTACTGTGGAATGGGAATCAATTAGAAGTGATTTAAGAGTAAATAAAAAACAAAGATTTTTCTTTAATATGTGGCAATCTGATTTTGAAAGAATATTGCACGATATGGAAGTACTATTTGCTTTTATTAATGCTAACAAAGATTTGATGAAAGCTGGTGGTTTTGAGGTTGAATGTTTACTTGGTGCTTCTTTACTTGATTCTTATAAAAGAAGAATGATACAGGCTAAACAGGAACTCCAAAGGTTAAGAGATAATTATTTCAACTATTATATTTTGGGATTGGTTATTATTGCGACTAATATGCTTTTAAATGTTAAAGAACAAATTGTATCAGTTGAAGTATCTAGGGGTGTACTTTTAGAAGAAGACGAAGAAAAGATAACTGATATTCTTGAACAACAAAGACTTGCTCTTGATGCATACATTTCTCAAGGTGTAGAAGCTCAATCAATTTAATTTTAAACCTTATATTTGTCAATAAATATTTTGATAAGTTAAATATTATATGTTTTAACGATGTTTAATTTATTAATCATTTTGGAAAAGATAAATGTAGAATAGTTATGTTTTCTTCTGAATTAAGAGTTATTCTAATTAATTCAAGTTAATTAATATTTTTTCTAGTAGTCTGTCGTTTCTTAAGTATATATTTATGCGATTTTTTTTAAATTCTTCCATTTTTGTATAGTATTTTAATCGGAAAAATTGAATAATTTTGGAATATGTTGTTCCAAAATACATCTATATTCTCATTTAGATAGAACAACAAAATTTAGTGTTGAATTTTGTTATGCATGTTATTTATTTTCACACTAGTATTTAAACCATAATATTTTTTTCATTAAGTTATTTGCAACTATACATTTCATAGTATAACTAAAATTTTGTTCGAGGATAGCACAAATTAAACAAACTAAATTGAAATTAGTTTGAATAATAACAGTATCAATACTATATACCTTCACTTTATAGCTTATAACGAATTATTTTTATATTTGATCTTTTATTAAATTATAAAATAAGATGAGCGCCAAAAAAAGGTACCGAAATAAAGTTAATGTATTGTTTATTTTTCAAAGTAAATTGAATACTTTCGTTTCAACAAAAAAAAGTAGTGGACATATTTTGAAAAAATATTTGTATAAATAAATACCGTAATATTTATTGTAACAACAACGTAAATATACATAACATTAACTAAATAGTAGATAGAACTCTTGGAATAATAATAGAAACACTCATTTTTATTGTAAATAACATTTTTGTTTACCTTTAAATAAATTCAGAAAATAAAATTAATAAGGTATATAATAATAATAATAACGCCATAATTTGATGTCAAAAATACAACAAAATAATGAAGATGATGTTAATTTTAAAATATTTAAGGAATTGGTAGATTTTGAGAAAGATCTAGCAAAAGCTAGAAAAAGAACAAGAGATGCTGATTTTTTAGATAGAAAGTTAGTAATATCAGATTCAACTGAATTTGAACGTCACTTTGAGAGTTTAAGCGAAGCAATAGCAAGGCTTCTTCCATATCATACGTTTTACACTGACGAAATAAAATTTAATTTAATAAATGAAGATGAAGCAAAAATCCAAGAAAGAAAAAAAAGAATTAAAAAAGTACAAGATTCTATAATGGAAATAGGCTTAAGTAACTCTTCACTTATATTTAACGCGTCTAAATATGGATTTGTTCGTTTACTTTATTCTTCTTTTGCATTGGAACTAGAAAAAAATAAAAGAGAACTTTCGCAAAAACAAGCATTAGAACTTAACTGGAAATACCCTATTGATGTAGTGAACAATAGCAATAGTAATAATGGTAATGTCAACTATATTAATAATAAACAATATATAAATAATAACAGCATTACATTAAATACTTATAAATCTAAACAGTTTGAACATATAAATAGTTATAATAATAGTTATACAGACAATATTAACAACAATAATATGCACCAAACTAAGGTGCCAAATTTTGCACCGAAATACTATATTGATCCCTTTCCTTCATCTTTTTCATCATCCTCATATCCCTCCTCCAGTAATAATAATTTAAAAGCAGAACATGAAACAATTAAGGAATATAATCATCCTAATGTTTCAAATAGTAATCAACACAATTTTCAAAAACAAGTTATACAACCCAATTTACCTATTAATGACTCAACGCATTTTCAACAAAGACAACAGAATCAATTAAATCCTGTTTCCAACTCTTCCTTGCCAATTTTATCGTTAAATAATGATTTACCTAAGATTTAGAAAAGAAAATACAATAGATAATAAATGTATAAAATATGTCTATATATATATAGATATATAGATATATATAGATATAATCTATTCATTATTTATGACTTGCAACATAATTGTAATTTGTACTAACATTATTGTTATTCCTGTTTGACTTAAAGTCTAAACCGATTTTATGTTCTTGTTTGAATTAAATACATCATGTATTCAAATATAATACTCTGCTTTCATTATTGCTTTGCACCTTACATTTAACTCATCGATACTTATGCTGTTCAAAGGTGGCACCAATAAAGATCACCCTAATTAGAAGTAATAAAGACAAAAATATGGAATAAATATAACTTGATGTACCTTTTTAAACTATTTTAAAAAAAACTCGGTTTAATTAAAATACTTGTACAAATTTAACATTTATTCTTTCATATGTACAACATAAAAACAGACAATGGCGCCGGCGCCGAACAAGCGAAGGCAAGCCCGGACTAATATGCATCTGAAAATTCAAATTTTTCCAAATAATAAGGTGTGATAAGCAAATAAAGAATTTAAAGGTGTTGTATGCTAATATTTTGTTTTAAAATTAGTTTTCCCACCTTATATTTTATGTGTATGTTTATTTTTTTATGTTGGTATAAGCGATAGAAGGCGAAAGGTAGGATTTGAGGTGTAAGAATTAAATAGGTGAACAAGAAGATGAAAATTAACTTTTCTGATATAATAATATATGGGGGGTTATACTATAATTTGGTTGAGTATTTAGACATAGATGATGTTTATGAATTAGCGTTAATAAATGATGTGTGGAGATTTTTTTTAGGACATTCATTTCAAAAATATTGGGAAAAAGCATCAATAAATATTTTTGGATTAAGGTATGACTTGTTGAAGGTGATATATAGATATAACTATTCGTGGTTTAGCTACTATGAATATTTGATAAATTCCGATTTAAGGGTGTTTTTGGCAAACCAAAAAAAGGTAAATAAAATGTTGCTTGGTATATTAAATAACTTAAAATTTGTTGATAATGATGTAAATACACTATTTTCACTGCAAAATAGGCCAACATATGACGAAATTGACGGTAATCAGTCATTAGCTATACTGGGGAATACTAAATTTAGTAATTTAATTGTAAGAAATAACAATTATTACATAAATAAGGAAAACAATATAACTATTAAGAATTACATTGAAAAAATAGAACTAGATTTAGGTGGTTTAGGAAAAGGTTATTTGCTGGAGATGAAAATAACATCTATAACTTCACAAAACATAGTATTAACATCAGAATGTAAATTGGATGATATTCCATATTGGAATATAGGTAAAATGTTGATTGAGTATATAGCGGTTTGGGGAATAGTTGGTGAAAATGATTATATATTACTATACCATCACAAAAATCCATTTCATAGAATGAATAGTAATGAAGAATTGTTCGTAAATAATTCTTCACCACAAGGTTCATCAGTTTCATCTTTTGAGAATGAAAATATTCCATCTTTGTCACAATCATTATCTCTTTCATTATATAATTCACAGACTTCTTTTTTAAGTCTGTTGTATTATACATCTAAACAAAGTAATTTGGGGGGAATAAACTATTTTTTATCAAATATAAGTGGTTTTGCAGGATTAGATATGAAAATAGATGAAATTCAGAGTAAAATAAAAATTGATATAACTGTACAAACAAATCTGATATTGAGTAATATCATACAAAATATATATTCTAAGACAGAAATAGATAGAAGGGATGATTCTAATCACAAAGACCTAAAAGAAGAGAGTTATGAATTAAGTATAGATGATGAAATTAAATCAACTCAGGATACAGTAAATAATAGTGGTGACGAGGATAATGACCTAAATATAGCGGTATACAATAATCATGACACTAATATGAATACTAGTGTGATTTCTAACTTAGAGTCATCATTTTTATTGAAGAAAACAGTCTTACCACATTATTCGTCATTTAATAATTCAAGATTAATATTTTCGTCACCACCGAATTTAAATATTGAACTTCAGTTAAAAGATAACATAAGTGGTGTTCCATTATATATATATGGTGAAATACTGAATACTTGCAACAAGGTATATGATGTAAATTGCAGTGATAATGTTAATATTAATACCAATGTTTATTTAAGTCATAACACAAACGCATTAAACAGTGATAATATTTATATTGAAAAAAATAATGATGGATTTAGAGATATAAGGTTTTCATTTAGAAATAATAATTCGTCCTTGATAAAAGTAAATTGTTTATATGATATAGGTATATCTATAATTGATAAATTAACAGGTGAAGTTGTGCTTAATATTTCATTCCCAAAATCAAAATCTTATTATGAGAAAAGATGTAATAATCAAAAATACAAAAAATTACTGAAGTTGTGTTCTTTTTCAAGAATTTATGGCACACATGTTCCAATTATAGACCCACCATATTGTTTAGCAAATAAGCCAGAGAGCGTATTAAGTAAACTTGAAATGTTAATAGACGACAAAAATACCTTTGGACGAATATCAGAGGTTAATATCTCGTTAAATATGAATGAATGTAGGACTTTACTTTCAAGTAAAAAATTTAAAAGAATATTCGGATATACTAATAATAGTAGCAGTATTAACAGTAATTTTGGTATTGATAATAAAAGGAAACCAACTTCACCTATTAAAAAAATATACAAATGAATATGAAGAAATATTGAATTACGAATTGAAGAATATATTCAATTTGTGATAGTTATATAGAATTTAATATAATACTAAACTATTTGTTTAAATGAGTTACTAGTATCAGTAGTGTAGTAGATGAAAATGGTGTACGTAAATATTAAACATCCTGATTTTGTTTTTTTATTCATTACTTGATTGAATCGTACTTGCTTCTTGCAATATCAATTCTCCATTTATATTGTTGACTTCATCAGACTTTGTTTTGTTGTCTTTAAATAAACAACTATATAGCAAAAACCCATTACAGTTAAAGGACAAGATCAAGTATATTCCGAACAATAATGTGAGTATTATGAGTATCTTCTTTTTTGGAAACCATAAATTACTTTGGTGAAATCTTTGCGACTGCCTTCGAAAATTGTTCGATTCTATGGTTAGGTTCTTTGTCTGAGATACAAGAAGATCTAGTTTTTCACCCCTTTCTAAAAGTATATCTATATTCTCAATTAACACATTTTTTATTGTAGACAATTGATTTGCTAATTTGTTGTATTCTCTATGCTCTGGAACATTCCAATAGTTCTATATATTAAAGGAGCAACATCATTATTCATAGTAAAATAAAGTTAATAACAGTTTGATGAAAGTGTTTCACTTACCATTTTATCCTTAATCATCGGAGAAATAATACCATTTAAAATAAGTGTTAGTGGAGAAGACAATTTTTCCACATATTGTATAGTCTTATTTTTAATGTCTGTCAGATACTCATATGGTACTTTTAATCCAAAAGATCTATCTGACATCACCATATATACAATATCATTATTACATAACAAAAAATGAAAGCAGTAATCATCATATGTATATGATTGTTTACTCAGTTTTTTATCTATTTTTTTAAGTAAAAATCTGGATATTGAAGGAAAGTTACCTATATTTTCGGTGTACTCTGCTAATACTACTTCATCTTTTTTTAAATAAAATTTATCATTAAAAAAGTGTTTAGAATAATTTCAAAATAAAGATTTATTCATTGGATAAAAGTAGGTAGGTAAACAAATTAATTAATCATCATTTCGCTTCCAATATTGAACATTACTTACTTTTTGAAACCAAACTATATATTAAAGGCATATTCTAATGATGTTATACTTTATTATTAATATTATACTATTTATAATCTGAGTAACAGAATTTATCCTAATTTAAGTATTTTATTTTTAATCATTTGGATATTGATTTTTTTTTCGAGTGATTAAATTCACACTTTTAGATAAATAATTAAATGTAACGAAGAATAAAATAAAGAGAATTTAATTGTTAATAATAACTAATCTGTCTAAAAAACACATAGTAGCATTAAATTAGAGTAATATATGGTATTTTATTTAATTTTAAAATTCAAATTCTCCAATTAATGTATCAAACGGTATTTCTTGATTTGCTATTTGAGCTATTCCATTTCTTAATCTAACCCTCCATTTACCTTTCTGATTTTGTTTTCTTGAATAAGGCCTTATTATTCTCTCAAAGTGTCCAATTATTACATCGTTGCACTCAGGTTCATCATCTTCTAATTCAGATACATCCTCCAAATCCGAACCTTGATCAGAAATAACCTCTAATTGATCTTTTTCACTATTATCTGCGTCAAAATTATTGTCATCGTCTAAATTATTTACATCTTTCTCACTATTCGGTGCAACTATATCCCAAGATGCATCTCCAAAATCATCATCTTCATCTTCTTTACCTGAATCATTATTATTGTTATTTCCATTTTCTACACTACCTTCTAGTGATGTAATTTTATCGAATTCAGCATTGCTATCATTTAGTTCTATTGTTTGTTCAGTATCTAGTCTCTTTTTCTTCATTTCCTTCTGGCAGTATTCATATTCAGTTTCTAATTCATTTAGATTTCTCATCTCCTTTGAAGATATTATTGGTACTAAATTATTTCGAATATCTAAACTAGTAACGCTCTCATTAACCTTTTGTTTATTGTCTTTACTATTGCAATTTAATTTGATAGGTTTAACTCCATCTAATACTGGTGAAAAGATTTCATTATTTAGTGGGATCCAACCTTCATCCTCTCCTTTTATAATCAAAGAACTATTATTGCCGTTCCCACGATTGCTTTCAATATTTGTAATACCCAAACATAAGTCATTTAGTTTAGATATCCATCTTTGTTTTAACTGCTCAAGCATTTCTGGGGACTGGAGTCCTTTTGATTTCTCTAATGTCCCTATGTAATAAAAATAGTTGGCGAATTATCACAATTTATACATTCAATAACAAAAACATTAATTGCAATTTAATATTATCAGTTAACATTACAATAAATATTTATCTAAATTGCGTAACTTACTCTCAATTATTTTCAAATAAATACTAAATGAATCAATTGTGCTCATATTAAACAAACCCTATGCAGATATGCCTAGAATAATATGTTAACTTAATACTAATTTAATTTTTACTTTAAGTATCGGTTTCTTTAACTAGTTTATTTCACTAGCTTAAAAATATATTTAGCGCCAATTTCCTATTTGAAATAACACTATATATTAAGGTTAAAAATCATCATATAATCTGACACTCACAGACAAGAGTTGATAGATTCACTGTTTATGTATGTATTTGATTTTTTATTAAAAAAAGTAACATATTCTTACCATTTTTTTCTTTGTTTTAGAGCTTTGACAATATGCATTTATTTTAGTGCTCCCCACACAATAATAATGCATACAAATTATTGATAATAATTTAAAATATCAAAATAATAATTCGGTAGTAATACTCGTACAATAGTAGATAATACTGGATACAAACAACAAAATTCAAAACTAATAATAAATAAAGTTAATAAGAAAAAAAAGTGTCAATATTTGAATAATCAACGAGACAGAAAAATATCAAATCTAATTATATCTTCATTTACTTATAGTAAAAAAATTGAGTGCATTTATTGAGGCATTTAATTAACTAACTATATTTGTAGATTAATAATGATAGATAATATAAACAGAAATTATGATATAGATTGCAATATAGAAAGTGATGTATACGTATTGAAGAATAAAGATAATTTAACAGTAGCAGAAGATTTGGAAATTATAGAAACTAGTTATTCAAATTACTCTGATGATAATAAATTGATAGTTATCTCTCGAAACATAAAGGATGATAAAGAGGAAAATGAAGGTGCAATATATTCAGATGAAGTAGGAGATAATAAAATAAAATATTTAGAAAAAAATGTGAATATAGATAGCACAAATAAAGTTGTAGGCAAATCAAAGTTTATAGTTGGTAGGAATAACGTAATAAAAGATGAACAAAAAAATAACGACTTTCTTCAAATAAAGAATTGGGAATTAAATAGAGTGGAAAATTATATGAATTTTGTGTATATTTTAAACCCTGTATTCGAGGAATTAACTTATTCAGTAACAGAAGTTATGAAATTATCCAAGGAATTGTCACTTATACTTCAGCAAAGAACAAAATTATGGAATCAATATACTAGAGGCATAGATATGAATATAAATACGAGTGTAAAAAATATATTTTCAATACCCATGAGACCAACACACATTTCTAAATTTGGTATGAACAACTCTCTTGAAATTAGAAATACTGGAACTTACACAAATAGTGACAACAGCCACAGTGCCGTTGATGTTTCTACTACTTTAGGTGGTTCATTTAACATTTCGAATAATACATTGTCTACTGATGTAGAACATAATAGTAATAGGAGCTTTCCAAGTACGTTAATTAACATTTCGAATGGAAGCAATAATGTTATTAGTCACAACGGTAATAACACCAATGATAACAATAAGGCAATAATGAGTAGTAATAATAATATTGTAAATGTTAATAGAGAAAACATTTGTAAATACATATTTAAGTCATCTTCAATGCAAAAAAATTGGCCAAATTTATTGAATGACTACTTCAGACAAGAGTCTTACTCTCTAAAAAAACTAACACAAAGTATTGAAACTGATGTAGTTAATGGTCATTTATCTTGGATATCAAAAAGATATTTTAAAAATGCTCAAAGCTACATTAAGGATCTTAAAAATGCAAGGAAAGAGTTCTATAATGCTAGTATGAACGCGAAGCAATCATGGAATAAGTATGATCAAGCGTTCAAGAACTCACAAAGATTAGATATTGATGTTAATTATTCAGTCAAGAATAAGTATTATGATAGTTGGTATTGTGATCAACTATACAGACATAATGTTGCTAAATTTATAGATGCTCAAAAGAAATATCTTAATACATTTATTTTGACTATTGAAAATTTAATTGAGCTTGAAAATTGGAGATCCTCATCCATCCAACTTACAATTAATTATTATTTGTTAAAACAGAATGAATTTTATGAGCTTCTCAGAAAAACTGGTGATAATATTTGTAGATTTATAGATGGAAATGATACAAAAGATGAAAATCAAAACAATAGCAACGATAATAGTAACTTTGATATAACTACAACTGTTCCTGGACTTAGACCACCACCTATTCCTATTAATGAATTCAATTCAAAGTATTCGAAGAATTATATGACGTTAAATAACTCGTATCTAATTAAAAGTACATCTTCTTTGCTAAATTATCCAGATATACCTAAGTCATCTCTTGTTATTCATCATGGACACGTCGAACTATTTAGAAAAAGATTTATTTTTGGGCAATGGCAGTCTGCTTACCTTATACTTACAAAAGATAAATTTCTTTACCTCCTTGACTCAAGAGATGACATTGAGATGGAAGAGCTACTTAAATATGATGAAAAACCTATTTTTTCAGTATGTATATCTCCAAATTATGTTAAAATAAATGAGAGTGGCAAGAGGGGTAAAAGATGCTTTTGCCTTGGGTTCAAACAAAAATTATTTACTAAAAAAGTGATTATTAGATGTTCTAGTGAAAATGAATGTTCTAATTTGACTGATAATATCAAGTCAATTCTCAATAATATTCGTGATAAATCCGGTATTATTTATAATGCATTGATATAGTAATAAAGATATATACAACCAATTTATTACAACAAATTACTACCAACAAAATTTGTGTATTTAACTCTTATTTTTTTGTTTTAATCTGAACAAATTTTTATTTGAATTCATTCACTTTTGAGAAAATAGTACTTTGAATTTATTATTCAACTATTCACAATAAAGTAGTTAAAAAAACAAAATTGAAACATTTAATGGTGATGATGGCCATGTGTTTGTATTACTTCTTGTTGTTGTGAAATAACAGTTGGCTGGGAAATAACAGTTCTCACACAGTAACCATTAGAGCCTAAGACAGAATCAGGTGGGCATGTTAATGATGATGGTACAATTGATTTACACATTCCTTTTTCTGCTTTTTCAAAATAACCAACTGGGCATGCAAGTTCACCAGGTACAGTTTCAGTTTCATAGCATTTTTTTTTTGGTATTTCTTGTGTTATAATAGGTTCAACATATGTTCTTTGAATAGGATAATATCCATAGTGGTGATGATGTGATCCACCACCTCTTTTACCCAATCTTCTTGTTATTATTGCTTTGGGTTGATTGTAATTTGCATCATTTTGATTATAAACATATTGACTTCCATAACCAATACCTTTTAATGTCATATTATTCGATGTATTTTTAAGCGAATATAACTTTCCATCATAAAATTCATTTACTTGTTTAATTTCCGTTTTTGGGCACTGTAATTCTGCTGGGACTGTCACAACTTCAATACATTCACCTTTTCCAACCATTGATCCATTTGAACATGTTATTGTTGGTTCACTTATTGTTGTGTATAAACATCCAAAACCCGTTGGGTTTTTAACTGATCCTTCTGGACATATTAATTTTGCTGGTATCGTTTCTGTTTTTGAACATGTACGTGATACAACTTTTTGTGGTATAACATAATTATTATGATGACCATGCCCACCATGACCATGATGGCTATGGTGGCCTGTTGTATACGCCATTGTTGCTGGTGTGCAGTCATATAATATCTCCCTTGCACATCTTTCATTACTAATTAATGTATATTCTGAAGATGGGCATTCACCTATTGGTGTTACTGATTTTTGCAATATACACTCAGTTTGCAATTCATTTAATATACCTTCAAGACATTTTTTAATTGGTGGTACTGTTTTTGAACCTGTACACATCTGGCCGTCGGTTATTGTGTAACCATCTGGACAAATTGCTATTGGCTCGACCTCAATGTTCCTTTGACACATATTCTCACCTACTAGTATATATTGAAACGGACATTTCATTATTGGACTTGCTGTCTTCATACAATTAAATTCATCAGTTAATATACCACCATTTGGACATGTTCTTTCTGGTGCTATTTCCTCTTTCCCCACACATTGTTTGCTCGTATTTAGTGTGTACCCTGATGGGCATATCATAGATGGAACATTAACTATTGCAACTGTGTTGTGGTGGTGGTGGTGATCTCCGGCTAAGCAGCTAATTGGTAGCATACTCACCATTAGTAATTTACTTATTTTCTTATATGTAAGCATCTTTAATATTATTATTTTACTTTAATTAGGTCAAATATTATATTACGTTACTCGTTACCTTATTTAATTTGGTACTTAATTATATAAATATATTTTGAAATAGTATATAACTAATTCTTATTTTACAAAAACAAAAAAATAAAACTTCGTTAAATGAATTATCTGAATGTTTTGTTGTTGTTTGTGCAAGTTAAATTTACATCATTTTTTCCACATAGTTGCATGCATGCATTACTAATATTTTTGTTACGAAACAAAAAATTCCGCAATTATTAGTCACTAGATAAATAATCAAAAATATGTAGATAATAAATAAATATTTTCTTGAAATGTTAATGTGGTAATTACGTAATAGTTTTTTAAGAAAAAATAAATACCGTTATGATTATAGTAAATGTCAACAAAAATATTAACAATGAACACGTAAAGGAATACTAATCAAGTACTCAATGTATGGAATGTATTAATGATAAAAATAAGTTACTAACCAATTTTAAATGTTTAATGTTTTTAAGTATATATTTGCTAATCACTAATTTCTCTATTGAAATTTAATAATAGTATTCTAAGTAAATTAGGCATTTTCCAAAAAGGTTTAATTAAATCAACCTCATGGCACATTTTTTGAAAATAAGATGGAACTACAGTTCTTCCAAGTGATTTTTCTGATAAAACTCTTATGTTAGTAATGTTATTAAGTTTGAAATGATTAGTGTCGTTCAAAAATGTACTATTAATAATAAATGGTCTGTATACGTTCTCTGGGAAAATGGGAGGGCAATAGTAATGAGTAAAAACTTTTTGTTTTGAAACACAACGTGGTGGATATTTATGATAATATTCTTGTGGCATTAATATCAATGCTTCTTCATCAAGCTTATATCCATCAGGACACATTATATTGAAATCTGTATATCCTTTAAGCCTACACATATTTGAATTAACAAGGACCGAATTTTCGGGACAAGACAAATATGGTTTTGCTTCAATAATATTTGAACAAATAATTTTAATAATATAATCAGTATTACCAACAATAGCATCGTACAATTTTATCGGTTTCTTTTTTAATTGAAGTTTTAATTTGTTATTAACGTCAAATTTGTGACTTAAATAATTATCATCAATTAGTCTTCTATTTATATTTTCACTGTTACTGTTTTCATTACTATTCAACTCTATAAATTCTAATACAGGATTTTTGCCATTACCACTATGATTTCTAATGTTATTGTTATCATTAATATTATTATCATAGTTTTTTTCATTGTTAAAAATATCTGGAATAGAATTATCGATTACATCTGATGGATTAAATAGTAAATTTTTGTCCAAATTAGCAATATCTTCTTTAGAAGTAATATGTATTCCCTTCCTTTCATAATTGTTAATTGGCTCCCTTAAATATATAAATGGTATTTCATCTTTATTATTGCATTTAGGTTGAATAGGAACTATTTTTACCTCAACACATGTGTCTAACGGGTCAGCAAATTCGTCCCTTATTACCAGTGGTGGATCATTGCCACTTGAAATATATGTATCGTAGGAAACAGTTCCTTTTGGACATTTATAGTCAACGTATTTAGTATCTTCAAATTCACAATATGGTTTGGGCCCGTTTTCAAACATCCACGAATTATTATATTTATACTTAAGTATATAACTACTATTCTCACAATAAGGTGAACCAAATCCATTGTATCTAACCTCCTTTCTAATTTTGAGTGTGCATTTTATTCTTTTATTACTTGCAAATTTTTTAGTTATATATTTACTTTGTATTCCATGTTCATTATCACTTACTATTTTAGTTATAAGTGGTTTATTAATATTATTAATGTTTTTGTAATCATAATTATCATAAAAATTAATCTTTGCTTCATTTAATGTTTTTATTCTATAATTTACATCTGAAACATCATTTTTTAAAATATTAATACCATATTCATATATATTTTCATAGTTTTCTTGAATCTTTTCCTGATTATCATTTTCAACAGTGTTTTCATTTGAATTGGTCTCAAGTGTTTCATGGTATTTTGACACATCCTCCTCTTCCTCATACTCATCTACTATTGTTGGGTAATATCCATCTGGACAATTAAATTCTTTCATAACTTGGTATGCCATTATACATGTTTGAAGATTATAGTAAACACTACCATCTATGCAACCAGGAAATCCGGGAAAATACTTTTCAACTATACAGGTTCTTCTCGGTTCATTGAAAATAAATGGTGGATCGCATGTTAATGTTGGTGAAAGATACTTTCTTTGTTTAGAATGACACCCACCACCACCTCTATGTGAACCCCATAATTTTGAGTGAATGTAATTTTGTGGACAACTGGCTGTTGAATCGGCATATGTAATAGATACACAACTTTTGACTTTTTTATCATAAACAGAATTCAATCCACCGGAGGGGCATATTCCAATTATATCCAGCTCAGCACCTGTTGGCCTGCTACAGTATGTGCTATTATATGGTACTACATTTAATAAAGAGAATTTTGGAGTGGTTATATTTAAATTACTTGTATGATTGCTTTTAGCATCATAATATGTACCATTTGAAGAAATTTCATTTAAATAATCATCAATAAGTGACAATTCTTTTTTATCATTTTTATTGTAGCATAAATTATAAGTATTTTCATTCTTAATATTTAATTGTAATAACAATTCGTTAGGTATTTGTCTAAATAAATCCCAAAATCCTTCAATCGAAAATTTTAGATTATTATATTCAGTATTACTTAAATTTCTTTTTTGGAAATTTATTGAATTCCAGATATCTGAGTCATATGATGTATAGTTTAACCAGTATTCACTATTTATAACACTATAGTTACCACTTAAATTGTCTGCACGACTATAGTTGTAATTAATATCATTGTTAGTTCTCCAAGGAGTCATATTTACAGGTATTTTATAGTAACATTTTAATAAATTGTCCGGAGATTTAATCAATATATTGTTCACTTTTATTTTGTTTTGAATTACATCAAAATCTGTATCATTTAGGTGTTTACCTAAATTCAACTCATTGCTACCAGTTTTTTTAAGAATGTTTTGGTCACTATCATGGACATTACTTTCAGTATAGTTAATATCACTCGTGTTACCGTATTTGTGGCTTGAAATATATTCATTATCTAAATTCCCATAATTATTGAACTCATCTTCAAATTCAATGAATTCTTGGCTGTTACTTAAAGTAAAGTTTTTGGTTTCACTATTATTCACACCATCGTAACTATGATAAGTTGTGTTGCCATTGTTGTTATATATAGTAAAATTTTGATTATTCCCATCGAACTCTAAGTCTTTACCATCCAACATATACATTCTATTCGAGTTGTTTAACCAAACGCAGTCTGGAGGCAATTCTGGAATTATAGTTTCATTAATACTATTTTTGTTCTTAAAACTGTTGTTTTGTATACATAAACACATAGTTTTGTTTTTATATTCAATTTCAAATGGATATAATATTGAATTGCTTTTTATTATTATATTTGCGAGTATTAGTCTTAGTGAATGATTCATATCAAACGTATTTTCAGGATTTGTAGAATATAAGTTATTTGAATTATTAAAATTTGATTCATTTACATATTTTATATTTTCTGAATATGATTTCACATTTACATTTATTTTATTCTGTTGCATTATTAATTCATCAATAGATCTTGGTGTTGTAAACGTAGATGAAAACTTTGACGGCGAATAAACACTAGAACTTGGAATAGGTTTGACTGTTTGTATTGTCCCATCTGAGTAAGACATTCCTCTAACTGGGATTAATAATTTCCTTAAATTGTCATCGCACTTAATACTAATTATTAGCAGTACTATTATACTCAACAACCTTGTAGCAAGAGTGTTTTTTGTTTCTAACTTATTTAGGCTTGACATTTAAATTATCATAAACTCATTTCATTATTCTAGTTTATAAATGTATATATTATTTATGCAAAAAAATTTGATTTTCTATATACAAATCTTTATTAAGCTAAGAATAATTACAATTAATGAATTTAATCTTTTCATTTCAATGATATACTACTATAAAAAGAGTAATTTTGAAATTTATATTTATGCAAAATAAAAAATAATAAAAACAAATAATAATAATGTCAACTATAAATTAAAACATATTTTATATTAGATATATCAAATTATATTTTATTGTTATATTTTTTTCCTTTTATAATTACCACTTATATAAATTTAATCCCTTTGCATATAAATATATATATTTGACCTGTATAGGTCATACATGCAAACATGAATGCATGCATGCACGTATGTATGTTTTCATAGTTACCTTTTTTTAATGAGCTTTTTTATTTGTATATTTGCTCCTAAACCTGATTGGTTGTAATTTCTTTTCTTGTATATTTTAGGTTTAGTATTGTGTATTTCAGGGTTGTAACCCATTCCTTTTAGCATTGCAAGTCCAAATTTTTCAATTGGAATATTATGTTTATTACTGCTGCCGTTATTATTATTATCTAATAATTCTGGAGAGTTTAGTCTTTTTCTATTCTTAAATAAAAGCTCAATATTGGATTTTTTATTATTATTATTTTCACTGTTTAATGAATTTTTGCATTCAATTATATATTCATCATCTTCATTTGTATTACTTTTTCTTTCAGCTCTTATTAATTCCTCAGCGTTTGAAAAAGATGTTATCATGGTTACCTTTGTACCTTTATCTCTATTATCATCGTCATATTCATTAAATACTAATAAATTATTCTTTTTTTCATTCTTTCTATTTAAATGATTGAAATAGTATTTCTCATTATCGCTATTTTTTCTTAAAGATACCTCTTCTTTATTGTCACTAATTTGCTGAGAGAAGCATGGTCTGATGTTGTTTTGTTTCTTGTGACTATTTATTGAAAAACTGAACTTTTCTTCTTTCATTAATTTCTTTTTTTCCCTAAATAAATGCTTAATATAATAAATATTTAGAGATGGCGCCACGATACCTTATAAGTAACTATTCATAATATTAGGAATGAAAAATAAAACAAATGGTTTCCTTTTTTATTTGATTCATATAGATATATTTTTTGGCTTGTGTTTATAATTGATATTAAAAATCATTTATTCGACACGTTTATAAAAGATCATTTTTTTGTTAGAATTATTGTGAAAAATAAACACAAATACTGTTCGGTTTTATGGCAATAATAGCTACAATAAACATAAATATAAAGTAAGACTAATGTGTGTGGTGATAAAAATATTAAAACTTTGATTAAATGGTAATATATCTTGTTTTTAACATTATATCTGCCCTAATATTAACAATAATAAATAATTTGCTTAGTGAAAAGTTTGAATTAAAATAAACAAAAAGTTGCATATTACAATTTATTTTGAAGATTAGTGGTCACAATACATTTTTTTAATTAAAGAGGAAGACAGAAATAGTGTTTAAAATGTTTTTATTGCCATCAATAGGGAAAAAATCTGTACCAACAGAAAATGATTTAGAGCACGTTGTAAAGGAAGAAACTAATAAGAATAATATAAGAATATGTTCAAGATGTGGGGATATGTTTGAGTTGGATTACGAAAATAAAGATAAAGACAAAGATGAATATGAACACATAATTAAAAGTTTTTCAGAATACATTAATTTAGAAAAGAGTAATCAATACTATTTTGAAGATTTTTTGCTGCAATATATTGAAGTATCAATAGAAAAGAACAATGAATTGAAGGATTCACATGACAATATTGACGATTCACTGTGTTTGGAGTGTATTGAATATTTGATATATGGATTTAAGACATTATTTAAAAAGAATGAAAAGAAATTGAAAAAGTACTCAAATTTAAAGAAAAGTTGTGCAAAAAGAGGTGATGAAAATAACAGTGATTTATCATTTACATATTGGTTAGATAATAATAACGATATAGATTTAACTATGGTAATAAAAGACTACATTTCAGATAATAATATTGATATCAAAGAAATAGTAAGCGATGAAAGCATTAATTGCAATGATAATATTATTGAAAATGATAAAATGAGTATTGATGATTTTGATATTGAAACAATTATAAACAATGACAGTGAAATTGATAATGAGATTCAAGACTATGTAGATATGAAAGACGTAGTAAAATTAAGATTATACCAAAATATGGAATTGGATTTAATACAGGAATTAAGACGAGTAAATAGTGTAAGAGAAGGAGTAAAAGTACATTTTGATAATTTAAAAAAATATCTGGATAGATTACAAAAAATGGATATATTAAATACATGTTTTTATATAGATAGCATTGATGGTATAGGTAGAATAAATGGCTTGAAGTTGTATATAAATAAGAATGATTTTGAAAATTGGAATGAAATAAACGCCTGTTTTGGATTAATATCTTTATTGTTAAATATGATTTTAGAAAAGTATGATTTAGATACATGTATCAAACCAAGAGGAAGTTACTCGACAATATATGATTCAACAACCAAAAAAACATGGCCATTATACGGAAGTAAACTTTGCAATTCTGATTATTCTGAATGCATTAGCTTCGACAATGCTGTCTCATGTATATTCAGATTGATTAACACAACATTTGATGAAATAATTCGAAAAAAAACGAGTGTTTCTAAAAACAATTATAACAATCACAACAGCAATAGTAGTGATAGTAATAATGATAATGGTCATTGTAGTTATAAACTTCCATTTAAATACGATCAAAAGGAAAATAAAATAGAGAATTTAAGCATTAATCTACTGTTTAACGATAAACATAACTGGAATAAAGCGATGAAAATGATGTTATTTAACTTAAAATGGCTGTTGGTGGTGTCGTGTGAAAACTAGACTAACAGTTATTGTCACTCTAAATAAATTAACATTTAAATAATGAATTTTCTTTTCATTTTTATTCAAATTGAGAACCGTTTTGAGACGATTCTCTGTCTAAGTCGTCTATGTTGGATACACTACCGTTATTAGCATTTCCACGATTTCCATCTCTAGCGTTATTGATAATATTGTCCTGGCCTTCATTATCATCTACATCCTGGAAAAAGTCTTCGGGTTCTAATTTACCTTTTAGATTAAGAATACTATCCTCTTCGCTTTCACTATCACTTTTATCATCGTCTCTTTTTCTATTATTAATAAATGTTCTGTATCCAAAATCAGCATGTCTAGTTAGTGGCTTATTACTGGATCTCATTGATGTAGAGACAGGCAAACTAATTGATTCATCGACGTTATAATTTGGATGGACTTTTACGTATATATTCACTAGTACATCGTTATCTTCATTTGGTATTTCCTCTTGATGAGTAATATAAAGTATCATATCTCTGTGAATCATTCTCATTATTGCTCTGTTATATTTGTCTTCCAATTCATTTAATTCCTCTTCACTCTCTGGATGATCAAATTCACTTATATGCCATGTTATTAATTCTGTTATAGATGTTTCAATGTTTTCATCATTTTCTTTTTCTAAATCTTGAATTCTAGTAACGAACCTTCTCGCTATTTGGAAGTATTCATTATATCCTATCGTTGCACTTTGTTTTTTCGATTTAGTTTTTTTGTTACTTTCTTTTCTGTAGTTGCTATCATTTTCTTGATCATGATAATTATTATTATCATTATCATCATCACTATCTGCTTTCTTTTTATCTGTGTCTTTCAATTCATCATATTCGTCTTCTTCGTCATTGTCCTCATAAACATCTCCTAAGTCAATGTCATTATGTCTTATTTTACTCAGAGAGCTCTTAAATACAGAACATGCTTCTTCAACATGTTCTGGAGTAACAATATATGAAAATCTAAGTTTAGCTACGGCCTCCGAAAGTCTAATAAGACTCTCTAGTTGACGTACTGTAATTCTCATAGCTTTAGCACCAGAAGTCGAATCACTTATTCTCAAAGCTTTATATGTTCTCACCAATACAGTTTTCGCTGCAGAAGTGATACATGGTTTGAATGTTTTGGCAAAATTAATATATTTTGATACCTCACTTTTAGTCAATAGGAACTGTTTCGAATCTAAACCATGGTAAGTACTGTTATAATAGTTATTAAATTTATCATTTAGTGGTTCCATATTGACTTTGTTAATATCACCCTCATTATTACCATCGCTCATTTTATCATCATCATTTATTTTTTTCCTTGATTCAACAGAGGCTTTTGAGTGAAGATTTACAATGAAAGAAGCGAGAATTTCGTCATAAATATCTTCAGGATCGTCAGTCATTACAAAAAATAAGTCAAAACGAGAAAGAATAGGGGCCGATATTCTAACATTTTGGGATAATGTTTTTGAGGTATTGTATCTACCACCTATTGGACTGCATGCTGCTAGCACTGACGCCCTTGCATTCAAAGTAGCTAATACGCCTGCTTTTGTAATTGAAATAGTTTGTTGCTCCATAGCCTCGTGTATAGCCACTACATCTTTATCATCCATCTTATCGAATTCGTCTATACAGCATATACCCTTATCTGCCAACATAAGGGCTCCTGCTTCGATGACAAAATCCCCTTGGTCTGGATCTCTGTGTACAGAAGCTGTTAAACCAGCAGCAGTTGAACTTTTACCGGATGTGTAAACAGTTCTAGTTGAGAATTCATGAACAAATCTTAGTATTTGACTTTTTGCTGTTGACGGATCACCAACAATACATAAATTAATGTCACCTCTTAATTTAATATTGTCTTTGGTCTTTTTCTCTACACCACCGACTAATTGCAACAATATTCCTTTTTTGAGCTCCGAATATCCATATACATGGGGTGCTATATATTTAGATAAGTAGCTTAATCCATTTGGATTTTGTGATATATCCAAAAACTTTCTATAACTTATCTCGGATATATTTAAATCTTTAATAGGATCTATTTCAATATTGTTTCCGCTCTTTTTTCTTAGTACTGAGTCTTCATTATTATTT
The DNA here is from genome assembly GCF_009768925.1 of Cryptosporidium bovis. Classification (NCBI taxonomy): domain Eukaryota; phylum Apicomplexa; class Conoidasida; order Eucoccidiorida; family Cryptosporidiidae; genus Cryptosporidium; species Cryptosporidium bovis. The sequence goes on from NW_027125020.1 coordinate 37,813, forward strand.
TCGTCATCGTATATTTCCTTATTTCCTTCTTTCTCTATTTCAATTCCAATTCCTATATCACTATTGATATTTTGCTCAATAATGCGGCCATCTTCAACAGATGCTACTGCATTCACAACCTCAATGTGACAAGCCAGAAAACACAATCTATAAGCTAAATCACGCACACCTAACGACTTAAGTCCGGTTACTGATGAATTATAGTTATCATTCTGATTTCTGTTGCGATCTTTTGCCACTGTTGACGGTATATCACCTGGTTTCATTAGTGATGGAACGTCAGGAGCAACTATTAATGTACCAGTTAATACCACTTTATCTCCTGGTTTACATTTATCAACAAAATCACCGCGTAATATAACATTCATAGATCTAGGCATAGATCCTGGTGGTATTTCATTTGCATGTTCTTGTATTCTTATTTTTTGCCAATCACCAAAATCAGAATTTTCTAATCTAAGCTGCCATGCTGACCTGTTGCCACACCCTTTCGTTGGACAAACGGATGGTATTGAGTATACAAATTGTTGCAAAACATTGTCTACAATGCAACCACATATCTCACATTCAAAACAACCTCTAAGTAATTCTGGACGCACATCTGATGTTCTTGTTATTGTACCTCTTAAACTTGTTAATTTACCCAATTTTTCACATCTTAGCGTCCTTAAACTTTCTACCCATCTTAGTCCGTAAAATGATGCTGTGTAGTTAAAATTGTTCGTATCTGATCTTCCGTTCATTTCTACTCTATTGCTGTTTATTGATATACTCTTGCAAAATGTATTTATTAAATTATCTATTATATTCTTGTACTCACCGTATTGTTCTGTTATTCCCATTAATATGGATGGACCATTTAATAAAACTCTCGAATCCTCATTATTATTATCACTATTATCCATTACGCAATAGTTTATTATATCATTAACATCTATATATATTGTTCTTGTTAGTCTCGAAGACATGACTTGTTCTGCTTGCCTCACATACTTTAGAACACCATATTCAGTTCTAAATGTTCTTAAAAAATGTAGAAAAGAACGTTCCAGCTCCGGTGGAAATGAATCATATGAAACATTTGTCATCTTAACTAATGACTCAAATGATTCTATTTATTCAGAAAGTAACAATGATAATTATTGCTAAACAATATCAATATTATTTGCCAATTTATTTATACTGTCTTCCACACAAACACTTATTCTTATAATATTATTATTATTCTATCTTCTTCTTTCTCTTTGCTCCTCTTTTTTTCACATACTTGTTCACTATTATTTACACGTTACCATCTTTACCCACACTTTGGCGCCGCAAAATATTAATTATTAATTAAATAGAATTGAAGTATAATTTTAATCATAATTGATAGTAATTAAATATTAAAATCTTGAAAAAAATGCTAAATTAAATTTTCTAGTCATTTACTTGTGCGATTGGAATACGTTGGTTATTGTTCAGAGTTTTAAGCATTTCATATTTCACTTGATTTATCCTTATTTTTCGATTTTTAGGTGCATATATTATCGTCTTTTTTGCTTTCAATATGTATTGGGTCTCAATTTAATTTATTTTTCATGACGTATTTGCAATATAAAGTTTAATTACCGGTTTTCTTTATTTCTTCTTTGTTATTTAAAATTAATATTGTTTGATTAATGAACATAAAACAACACATAATTTACATATATACTTTCAGACAAACAAGTGAATTTTACAAAAATAACACGAAAGAATTTTAGTTATTCTCTTTTCAGCATTTAGAATGAGAATAAATGGTTGTGAATAGGAAGTCAATACAGTGAAAGTGATAGATATAATACTTGTAAAATTGAACGTTTGTAGTGTATATATAAGGTTTGCATTCTTATATTCAAATAACTTTTAACTATAACTGTACAATAAAATAACTTCTTCGCAGACGCAATGAAGATGGCAGTTTCAAATCTTGCAGATGATATAAAATTCATAGATATCGGTTCTAATTTGACCGATTTAATGTTTCAGGGTGTTTACAACGGGAGAAGACATCATAATCCTGATTTGAATAGGTAGGTTTTGTTAGCAGTAACAGCAAATTGCAATAACTCATTTCATTTAAAAAAAATTGTTATTACTACCATTAAAGAGTTATAGAAAGAGCCAAAAATGGTGGATTGGAAAAGATAATAATAACATCGGGCAATTACGAGGAGTGTGTTCAATCACTAAAAATATGTCAAGAATACGATCCGGAACACAATTTTTTGTTTACAACAGTAGGAGTTCATCCAACAAGAACTAGAGTAAGTTTACTCTCTTTTTATCAAGGGCAAAAAGAAGTTTAATAAATATCGTATAAAATATTAATATTTTAACCATAAATAACTTATTAAATTTCAATACGAATAAATAGGAGTTTCTATGTGATAGTTGTAGGGATATAGAAAATGTGGAACTAGATTGCAGTAAATGTGATGAACACTCAAAGTATTATATGCATAAACTAAAAGAATTAATCAAAAAAAATGCGAAACGCATAGTAGCAATTGGTGAATTTGGTTTAGATTCGGAAAGAACACAATTTTCGAATATGTCCATACAAGAAAAATATTTTGAATTGCAGTTTGAATTATTAAAAGAACAAAATCTTCCAATGTTTCTTCATATGAGAACTAGTTTTTCAACACAAGAAAATAAGGGTGAACATAATAATAATAGTTGTTTCTTGAAATTTACTGAAATATTAAATAAATACAAATATTTGTGGGAGCGCAAGAAAGGAGTTGTACATTCATTTACTGGGAGCGTTAATGAATTAAATGTGATTTTGGATATGGGTTTAGATATAGGAATAAATGGATGTTCTTTAAAATCAGATGAAAATTTAAGTGTCGTTTCAAGAATACCTGTTGATAGATTACATATTGAAACAGGTAAGTTTGTTTTTTTCTTACTTTTTAAGGTTTAATAGATTTAAACAGCAAATTCATAGATTCACCTTGGTGTGACATTAAAAAAACACATTCAAGTTACTCATATATAGATACACATTTTCCAGAAGTATCAAAACCTGCGAAGTGGCTAGAAAATATGCTTGTTAGGGCGAGAAATGAACCCGTAAAGATTATACAAGTTGCCCAGATATTGCATAAGAACTTGAATTGCAACTTATCATTTAACGAATTTTCATTACAAGTATACAATAATACAAAAAGAATGTATTTCAATATTTAATGAGCATTAGCTTATATACTATATTGAAAAAAATATTTTCCTCTTGTTACAAAGAGAAATGTGACTTAATAAGGTTACAGTTACAACAATAATTGAAATTACAGTAATTGTTAACAACACAACTATGCAGGATGAGTGCAATCCTATTTTCCTATTAAGCCAAAAGCTTCTCCGGTCCAATATTGGACTTGGAACAAAAAACTGTGGGGATTACAGACAGAGATGAAAAGGAAGAACGAAAATAATAGGCAGATAAAAGCTGAATATAAACATTATAATAGTACGTATTATTTGGGAAAAAAGTTGTAACATTATGTAGTTAATTGGATAGTTCTGGTATAGTGCACAAACCTGTTTTTTTCTAGTTAATTACTAAGTAAAGATTGTTTTTTTCTTAATACAGATCAAAATAAGTTAGGTTTTTATCTAATTTTACAAGGGAAGTCTATTTATTTTTCTTTTCTCTTAATAGGTTCTTCTACGAACACCAAATAGGAAAACGAAGTGTAGCTTGTCTTCTAACCCGCAATAAAATTGTGAGAAATGTAGTTTTGAAAGGGGAAGAAAGCGTCCAAGTGAGATTGGTTTAATTTATTTGTGGACAAGGATAGTGTATGTGAATGCATAACACATTAAATTATACATTCGCATACACAACCTTGTATTTTTAATAAAATATACATGGAAAATAAAAAGTATAGTTTGATTATGAAGAATGTAAAAAGTAAAAAAAATAAGAAAGAAGTTAAATTAGAAGGTAACATAAAAATAGTAGATATACCTTTTGAAGTTGACGGTAAATTTGCATACAATGAATATATTGGGTGTGTGGCATATACAATATTGATATCTATATGGGCCTTGTCTATATTTATTCCAATAGCACTATTATATTGGTTTTATGTCGGAAACTGGTTATTATTTGATTTATTTCTACTAATAATATTAATACCAATACTTTTTAGGATAAATGATAATATTCCTTTATTTTTGAAAAAACTATGTAATTTTATAACTAAAGATATACATTTTTGGACAGGTATGTTTAATTATTCAAATAAACACTAAAACTAAAATAATAATAATTTAAATGAATTTGAATCTATGAATCTAATTGAATAGGACCTGCAAGAATTATAATAGAAGAACCAGACTTGGATGTTAATGATAAACAATTACTCTGTATACATCCTCACGGTATATTGGGGATAGGTTCGATGTATTTAACTATATCTGGGATAATAAATAAATGTTTTTATCTTATAGTGACAGAATCTCTTGTCTGGTTTCAACCAATAATAAATATAGTACTTAATTCAGCAGTAAAATTAAGAGGTGCAAGTCATACATCGTTTAAAAACACAATGATGAAAGGGGAAGGCCCATTATTAATGTTTCCAGGAGGATTTCATGAGACTATATTGTTAAGTTGGGGGGTAGATCACATATATGCTAAGAAAAGATTTGGTTTTATAAAGTATTGTTTAAAATATAACTATTCAATTCGCCCTGTATATGTATTTGGGGAGTGTTTATCTTTTCACCAACTTCAATATTTCAAAAAATTTAGATGGTTTTTAAATGATTTTAGCCTTCCTAGCGTACTTTTTTGTGGGGAAACTTGGTGGAATCCGCTTCTTCCTGTTAAAAACGTCCCATATTTAATTGTTATAGGTAGACCAATCGTTTGTTGTCATGAAACAAATTGCATTGATAATCAAAGTAATGACCAGCATCCCTCCAGAGAATTAATTAGGGAATATCAATCTCTCTACATTGGAAACTTGAAGAGGATATACAAGGAGTATTCTCAATACTATGTTGAGTGCTACAGGGACAATCCAAACATTCAAAGATATTTAAAATGCAAACTTACTGAGCTTAAAATAGATTGATTTGTATGGTTGTATATTACTAAGACATTTGTACAGTGATTTGGTGTTCGTTGGACTGTACTACACAATTCATTATAAACATATATATACATATGCAAAAATGAATTAGGTTATTAATTTGTTTTAATTTTCTACTTTATTTTCTAAATTTTTACCTGCCTACACCATAATGTAAGTGCTTTATAATGTGACATTGTTCTATTCTAGTAACGTATATATGTAACTAATTAGAGGCATGTAATCACTGGGTGATCCATATGGATGACTTTAGATATGTGGGAGTAAGTAGGGAGAAAAGGTAAGGAAATGGACTTATTGATATTTAATTAATGAATAAGTAAAATTAGTAATTCTGGTAATTATTATACAATTAAAAAATAATAAAAAAAGAAATTAAAGCAAAACATTACAGTGATTATCTATTTTTCTTTTAATTGGTGTAACTTTGAATATATAACAATAAAGAAGTTCGTTCATTGATTTTCGTGTTGAATTAGATAATTTTTCATTTAATAATATTCAATGTATATCACCAAAATCAATATTTAAAAGTTGTGAGTGTGAACGACTATAGTAATCACTACCTTTTTTTCTCCCAATTATAGTGTCTGCAACACTTTTTTTATTATCACTATTATTATTATTATTATTATCCTTGGGTACTTTCCTTTGTAATGACAGAATGTGATCACCTAAAGATAACGCAATACCTTGAGTTCTGCTCCTAATTCTAACGGTACCAGATATAAATTTATCTTTACTTGAGGATAAACATGTAGTCCCACTTTCCTTTTCTTTATTTTGATTACAAGTTTGTTTTTCTAGACTAACATTAATAAGAGCATCTTCGCCAAATATGCTTTTGGCATATAAATTGGCAGCAAAAAATGACGATTGGTTTTCCATTTTAAGAAGATGAGATTCACTGTTATTCAAGACATTTTCGCTGTTATTACCGCTTACATTGTTATCAACAATTGAAAGTTTTGTTTCTTTTATTAAATAACTCAAAAATTGAATGAATGAGTCACAGCTTGAATGTATAGGTATTTTATTCTCCCACTCGAATTCTGACCATAATTGTCTAAATAAAGAGGATTGTATATTTGAATTAGTAATAAAGTCTATCAAATGAATATTTATCTCATTTAATATTACAATATCACTTTGTGAAGACATACTAGATGATGAAGATGATAATGGTGAAAGTGTTGAAGATTGATGTGATGATAAGGATGAACCAACGTTATCACTGTTATTGCCGTTTTTCATTTGAAAAGTAACAAATCCGAACAAAATCCCCGTTTCTATTGATTTCACCTGTGAAATCGAATAGACATGTATCACCTCCATAGGCTCCAAGTGACTGATTTGTTGAGGTTTCTCTATTACCCTCAAATTACCGTATGGATATAATTCTATTTGAATATTTTGTATAGCTTTATTGCTTTGATTAGTCACTATTAACTCCAGCAATACATCCTGGTTTTGAACTTGTATTATTGCCTCGATAAATATTGGATCGCTTATTCCTGTTATTGGGAATATTCTTTTAGATGAACAAGTAGATTTTTCACCAATCAAGTCATTTTTTGCATTTAACTGAAAACAGTTACCTGAAAAATCATTTTCAATACCGTAGTGGAATTGATTACCATTATTATTGTCATAGTAATAACAGTCGTCATCATTTACATGCAATACATCAACATTACTTGAAAACAATTTCTCTTTTATTTGTCTAAAATTGATAGTTTGAAAAGACTTTCTTTCTTTGATTTTTATTCTCTCACCCGTAATTGAGCCTAATGTTGCATTGCCCTTATTTTCACTACTGTAATTTAAAGTACCACTATTTAGAGCCTTATTACAAATCCCACTTTCCAATGTTGGGAAAAGTTTATTTCTAAGAGAAACTGTTTTCTTACTCGGTTGAAAGACACTTTCTCCCTCAATATCAACTTTTTTTTCTTCACCCAAATCGTTGTAAAGGGACTTCAAAATGATGTAGCAGTGGCTTAATCTGTGGGTAGTATCATTGATCAAACCTCCACTTTTGTTGTCGTTCATACAATATTTTAAAAAACACACAACAATGTAAAGAACTTTGTTGTATATATCTAGCCCCAGAAAATACAAATTATAGTCTTTATCAACATCATTGTTATTCTTGTCACAATTATCGTCCTTATTTTTAACATTCACGCGAAACATAAGCAATTTAACAAGAGAGACAGCAATACTAGCCATAAGCAAAAGATCATCCTCTTTTACTATTAAGTTTCTAAGATAAACGCCAAAATTTGCGTTTTTGGTAGAATACAGAAATTCGCCTCCATCGGGCATTTCACCAGTAGCATTTACAGCATTTGTTTCTATGTCTTGTGTTCCATAAGTTCCGTCTTCCAATATAACAGTTTTGGTCACAGTGTTTGTCTTATTACCAACAACTGAGTTACTACCATTACTATCCGTATTTAAACTATCAGTACAATTAATATTCCTCGAACCATTTACCAATGGTAATGGTTTTAAAAGTGATTCTATAATCGTTATAATCTCTGATATCTTACAACCTTTATCGTAATTGCATTCACTTAGTATCCAAAGACAAGTTCTTATTGGTCTGCTAAACTGAATATACGGAAGCTGAAAAATAATTTTGTCTATTATTTCCTTTTGATAATTTGGATAGCTAATTACCATTTCTTTCAAGAACTGAGTTATCTCATTAACAATTATTGGATTATCGCAAGTCATAAAATTAATTAATATTGAATTTAACATTAAATTGAATGTTATATTGTGGTATTTTCTAATTATTTCATGAAGTGATTTTATTAATATTAGTTGATACTGCTGGAACTGTTGTTTTTCTGATAGTCTAATATTTCCTCCAATAATTATATTATTGGTTCCAAAATGATGAGCGTGATGATGGAAAGTTACCCCACCCCCAAATGCTAAATTAATATTCGAATCATAACTATTATTTCCATCATTATTTCCTGCATTGCTGGGACTTCCAAACTCTAAACAAGTCCCACCATTTGAAGCATCACTGGAGTTCTTGCTAGATATTTCCTGTAAGTGTTTTAAAATAAATTGAAATATGTCCAAACAGTTATTTTTTGTGAGAAGAAAATTCATCACGATGTCAATAACCTTTATTTGTATTGAAAAACAATTTGAACAAAGCAATACTCTAAGTAAATCTTTAATAAAACATCTTTGTAATGTATATAACGCTGATGTCATTGATGTTATTTTAGACATTTTGTTTAATACTATGTAACGTATATTGTTATCTGATTGATTGAGTAATATATTTATATATGCTTGTATAGCTATCTTTATTGTACTATTTGGGCTTACATTACCTATTTTAATTAGTGTATTGGCTCCCTCATATGATACAGATAAAGAGCCAGACTGAACAATGTTTATTATTAATTGTAATAAATTATTTCTATAATTTGGGAAGTCGCAGTATATGTTACCCAATAACTCCAATAACAATAATTGTATTGCATCACCCATATATGTTACATTGTCCTGTATAGACAATATATATCTTAAAGACCTTTCGACATCACAATATGTTAATACTAAAAAAGCGTTTCTTTTTGTAGATATATCTCCTTCTATTAATAATAATTTTTCTACTTCATCTACTGCATTTGGTATTACATCAATACCAAATGTCTTTATTATTGAATATATACACATAACAGCATTCCTTCTCACATAAAAATGTCTGTGTTTTAAGTTTTCTATTATTGATTCTATAAGTGGTTGTATTAATTTAATAAATCTTAAATTACACAATAAACGGAGTGTTGAACCTCTTATATACTCATTTGGATGCTGTAGATCGTTTCTTAATGCATTACAAACCAATATCATCTCTTCCTTCAGAGTACCATCACTATTACATTTCTCAACTATTTCCCAATATAACTGCAAGTACTTTTTTACCTTGTGATTGTTACTTTGCACAACATATCTTATTACTGTCATTAATAGTCTGCTATAGGATTCACCATGTGTCATCCATATTATTAATTCTCTAAGTGCCTTACATTTTTCAGTATCATTCGGATCTTCCAATTTTTTCTGTAACTCTGAGCTTGTAGGTGCACTTACTCCTGTTCTAGGTGGCACTAACAATGTACAATTCTTCTCATATTCGTACATTATTCAGTTTAGATAAATAAACTGTATTTCCAACTATTATTATTTTTAAATGAAATTAAGTGGTTATTTATTGTAATTGGTATTAACACAATGTCTATAATTATTACTGGCAATTTTTTTTGGTTAAAAAGTTTAATAGTACTTTATTCTCTTTTTCTTGTTATTATTACCTTTACTTATACTGTTGTTACAATACGCCTTTCTTTATCCTTATAAACCTCATTTCACCCCTCTTATTTTGCTCTTTGTTTATTTATTTTTGTGCTATATATACATATATATATATATATATATTTACTTATTTATTTACATATTAATGTTTGTTTAATAGTGCTACTTATGGAGCGGGAGGCATCACCGCCAAACAACTATTTCATGTTGAAATTGCATGTTTAGTCACAAAGCACTAGTTTTTTACTTCACAGAAATTATTGGAGGAAAAAATGAGAGATTATTATTAAACTAATAGAGAACGTAACAAAGAGCAATAAATAGAGAAGTTAATGAGAGAAATATAAGATTCATACATTCATTTATCAACTATATCTAAATAATTTATAAGAAAAATAATTTAATAATATATATAATACTTAGATATACACGCATACTGTTATAAATATTTTGTAATTATACTTGTGATTTCTTTAAGTCCACTTTTCCTGGCCCATTTTAAATCTTAAATAGTTTTCTCTCGTTTCTGAAATCAGAGACTCTATGGCATCGTCCTCTTCTACTATCTTAACTTTGCTCACTTTTAAATTATTTATTTTACTGTTCACATCTTGACAATTACCTTTCATTTTATATGATTTATTCTCGTTTTCCTCTAAACTCTTATGTTTATCCTTTTTCCCTTGTTCATCAGAATTTTCTTCATTCTTGTTAAAGTCGCCATTTTCATCATCTTCATCCTCATCCTCATCCTCATCCTCATCATTTTCGGTACTGTCATCTTCATCCTCTTCTTCATAATCTTCATCGTCTTCGGAGTCATAAAAATCATCATAATATTCTGTATCATTAGTATTTTCATTTCCTGTTGATTGATATTTAGAATCTGAATTAAGTGATATGTTATTATCAGAAATAGAGCCATCGGAACATTGAGTATTACCATCACTCTTGTCTTTATCAATATTAAAATTAATGGGCTCATTTTTGATATTTGCCACAGAATAATTTTGATAATAATTATCATTTACATCATCGGTATAAAAGTGGTAATTAAACTCATTAAAGACTAAGTCATTATTGACACTTTTAGTGCAATCAGAACAGTATGTTGAGTCAGGAATATTACTTAAATATTTATTAGTATCATTTACAGTACTTTTATATGTTCTTGAAATATCAATATAATTAATATTTGCATTAAGCAAATCATCATAATATGTTTTGGGGAATAAATACTCACATACCACATAAATGTTGTATTTGGTATATTTACTTTTATCTAGATATATGCCATTTTCTTTAAGTGGGTTACCAGTTAAATCAATAATTATTTTATTCTTAAAATAACTACAATTTTTAGTTATATAGATAAAAAAATCATCCGTTATAAAATTATTCGAAAAATCTATAAACAATTCTCCGTCATGTTTATTAAAATCGTATTTTACACTTTTGTCTGTATCTTCATATTTCCTTTCACTAATTGCACCTCTAGTAATGTTGTATCTTTGTTTTACAATATAACTGAAAATGCCATATGCCTCTTTACTATTTATGCTATTATTTGAAAATGATATTTTATTCAATACACTAAAATTAAAATCACTTTCAACTATATGTTTAATTATATTTGAAAGATCTGATTTAACATATCCATAATAATTATTATTTAATATTTCTGGTATTTTACTATAATATCTAGTGTATATTCTATCAATGATAATTTCATTTATTTTAATATTATTGTTAAAAATACAACTTAGTATTTTATAAATTTGGTAATCGCTTAATTGCGTATCTTTAATCATAAAACGTCTCATTATGTATTTATTTCCTCCAAATATTCTCCCTAAAATACCATCTATTAAACAGTTGATATCACTATTATAATTTTCATCATGGTTTTGGCTGTTTTTATTGATAGAATTATCTTCATTCATCCTTAAACAATCGTCAGTTACAACCGTATTTTCAGATTGCATATTACAGTCATGGTTTAGCTCAAATCTACTATTTTTCACCACGAAACCGTTTTCATTACTGCCATTATTTATTCTACGTCTTTTACAATCTTTATATAAGAAGCTGCTGTTATTATTGGTAAATATACATGATTCAAAGTATATTTCCGATATCATTTTAACGTCATTTATCATATATAAAAATAACCAATCTAATATATACGATGTTGTTTTATTCTCCAATGGAAACTCGTTATTGATAAATTTAATCCTTTTTATATTTTCAAATATTAATTTATATTTTTTTCTATTATTTATCATATAAATCATTATATCACTCATTGTTTTCCACTTGCATATGTCTGTATTAATTATGATTAATTCTTCTACTTCATTGTATATATAATCATTAATATAGTCATTACTGTTGTATATTTTTATTTGTAATTGAATTATATCATATATTGTACCTTCAATTATTTTATTATCCTTTATTACTTTGTTAAATACTATTTCTAAATCGTTAATGATGTTATTTTCATTTTTAATTGGTTTATAAACTGTTTCTTCGTTATTCGCTTTATTGAAAATATTCTCAATATAAATTGGATTTTTTACACTGTTAGCAGAAATATTGTAATTATTAATAGTCTCATAATTACTTCGTATTTCGTTACCTATTCCATTGTGATTCCCATCTAGTGTTACTTTACTTTCATAGTCATTGTAATAACTACTCATTTCAATTGATGTATTATAAATAACATCGAATTACAATTAATTAAAGTCTCAGTTTTAAGTGTTACTATATTTATTTAAGCACATACATATATTTGATATATATAAATCCATAAGTATATTAAGTTCAAATAAAGACTTGTATACAGCAAAAATCTCAATGCTATCAGCAGCTCAAATTTAAATGAGGTTTATTTTAAAACTTGAATAGGAATATAAAATAACTTATATAATAAGTTATCAAAAGTCTTTAATGTTTTACTTTAAGCAATAGACATTTTCTTCTAGATTGCTTGATATTTATTTGTATAGTGATACAACTATTAAACTTGTAGGGAAATTATAAGTTTTTTCTTTTTATTCGCTGTGTTTACCACCTTTTCGTTATAACTTCGTGTTATAAATAAAAATTATTTAATTTACTGTAATCAGTGTCTATATTCACCTTTATTTATTTATATTTGTGTTTTTTTTCTTTTTTTTTAATACAACTAACTATTGGTTCTAATATTTTTTTCCGCCTCTTTTGAATGATTATCTCCTATTTCTTTAAAATTATTAGATGATTTATTATATTCATAAGTATGTTGAATTTCAGTTGTATTGCCATTAATAATATTAATGTTGTCTTTATTCTCTATACACTGCCCACTTAAATCACATGCTTTGTTGTTTATTTCACTGATATTGTTATCAGAACTCATGCCGGAAATATAAGTTTCTTGTTCATTCGTATAACCATAGTTATTTTGTCCTATACCTCCATTTGTATAATACATAATATCTGAAGGATTGCTGTAATCAAAGCCTGGATTGTTATAATCGTAGTATAGTCTTTGTTGTATATTTGTATTTGTTCTATATGTATTTGTTTCTGGCGTAACTATTGCACCTAAACTAAAGGGAACATATGGTGGTAGATTGATACCGACCTTTCTTAATGATAATATCTGATATCCATTTGATGGTGAATATATGTCTATTCTATTTGAACCAAATCTGAGTGCACCAAAAAAACCAAGTTGAACAAATCTAGCAGATGTCCCCATTGCACTTTTTTCATCTTTATATGTTTTATCCATAAATAATGTTGTACACAATCTTATTGGTGATATTAATGATGCATCGTCAAACCAATATGCCCTTAACCATTTATATATAGTTGATTTAACTGGCCAATTTACTGGTTTTGTAACATACATCAAATGTACTTTGATACCATCTGGTCTTAACCAATCTCCGCTAAGATCATGTTTATCAGTTAACCCTATAAAGTGGGAAATTAATAGGTAAATTTCTATTACATTTTAACATTATTATACAAAAAAAACTTACATGAATGATTTACTTTACTTAATGTAGTGTCAGCCCACCTTGTTCTTAGTGTTATTGTTCTGCCATGCTGATCTACAAACCCCTCTGCGTTTTCAAGCAAAACAGCCGTATTGTCATTTGCATCCAAAAATAATCTTGAAAATAAGCCAGTTGCTGCTTGTGTTATACCATTTACATTGAATATTGAGCCTGTTATGTATTTTGTAGCCAATACTGCATCTGTCCTATCAAGTCTAAAAAGAAATTCCTCATTTGTCAATGGGCTTAGTATTGGTTGAACTCTAGATGATTCGTCACCTGTATATAATTGCCAGTTTCCAGATAAATCCCATGTACATCCTCTATATGGATTACCTGAAAGCGTTATCCCAGTTGCAATATCTACGGCACAATGGCATGTTGGTTTTTTTCCTATTATAAAGCAATTTGCTCCTGGACCACATTTTGCTTCTTCTCCCTCTTTATCGCTACATGCTAATATTAATGTATTAGTTTATGACATAAATATTAATTAATTCAAACTTACTTTGATATACCTCAGTTATATATTGAGAATGTACGGAAATACATATCAAAAATAATAAAATTATGTTTATAAATAAACGAATTTTCAAGTTTTGATTTTTACTTATACTAATTTGTAACAAGTGCAACATTTTAATTATTTTCAGAACTTGTTATTTTGTCAGTTTTTATTAAAATGTGAAAAACTGTAACATATATCTCAACTATCCTTTTATATAATTTATTCACTACGGTATTATCCAAATTCCATATTTTTGTTTACAGATTATGTTATACAAACTTATTTGGGTTCTACTTCTTTATAACATAGACAAATGAATATAAAAAAATACATGTATTTATGTTGATTATATACATTCATATTTGTATCAGAATATATATGTTGATCAACTTTTTTCACCTTGCTCAAATAAATATATATTACAATCTTGCGATATGAAACAATATTAGAAAGTTTATATATAATTATTATTATTTTTATCAATAATATAATAATTTACTCATTCCAACTGTACTATTTACATTAATTACGCAGCATTGCAAATTTGCATGCAGCCTTGATATTAACATTCCCCACATTATGTATGCAGGCGCTTTTACTTAATTTGATGAATGAACATATAAAGTGTTAAGTTACGCAAAAAACAAAATGTGAAGTAATACTTGTGAAATATATACATATATTGAAATAATTACAACTAAATTTGCATATTTATTTATGAATAATCGCTTTTAGAGTTTTTCAAAACATTTATTCATTTTGTTGAATTCAGATAAATTGTAGCGGCGTTTTTTTTTCTTTGCTAAATTTGTTTAAAGAAACAAAAATTCTGTTAATAGAGAAAAACAAGTGAAAGAAGGTTTATAGCACTAATTAAGTGTTAAATATTGTTGCTATTTATCTTCAACTTCCTTCATTTGAGATGAATTAGCAAGTTCGATTACCACCATTTTTTTCTCTTCCCACAGTCAAACCCAATTTTATTAATATTAATGCAATTAGTGAGGAGGAGGAAAGAAATTAATTTAGAAAAAATAGATCGATATGAGTGATGATTTTTTTGATTCCTTAATTACCGGAAAAACTGATTGCATATTTTTCGTTGTGAAAAAAAATGAATATAATATTAAAGCTGAAATTGAGCAAAGAATAAATTTAAATATAAAAAATAAAGATGAGATAATAATATCTTACTTTAAAGAAAAATATGAGATATTTGAAAAGGAGGAAATGATAAAAATATACCAAGGTAGCCAATTAATAGTAGGGATAATAATTAAAAATGGCTACAAGCTTTGTGATTTAATGTTTGATATTTCTAATTCAGAAAAACAATCAGTACTAACTAATTTTACATGGGAAGGGCAATATCAAGTAATGATATCAAAGAAAAACAACAGCATAGAAATATATGAAGAAGGTAATGAAGTTCAAAATCTGGTAAATATAGATGACGGTTCTTATATTAATTTATTGTACATGTGTAACATAAATAAATTAGATTCTACTTTTTATTTATTTCAATCGTCAATAATAATAAAACCACTATATTGGAATGAAAAATTAAGTATTGATTTGATCTTTAAGTATAATATAGTGAATAATAATAATAATAATAATAGTAATGATATTGACGATAGTAGAGTAAGAATAGTTAAAAAAAATGAAACTAACAATACGGATAGTATAAATTATTTCATAATTAACAATGAGAGGGCTCTTGAAATATATTCATTTACTTGGTCAAAATTAATAATGATTAAGGTACCATTATCGATATCAAGTTTTTACATTCAAGAAAACTCATCAATAGTATATGTTGAGGTCATTAACAATGACGAGTCACTGGAAAAAATAGTTATTGAAGATATATACAGTAATCACTTTAAGTTAAATAATGTTCAAACAAAACTTCCGGTATTTTTAGACAAAAGTCAGTATTTTGGTTTTTCACTTATTTCCACTAATGAAAAAAGAAAAAAGTACGTAAATAGTAGTGGTACTAATAATAACAGTAATAGTAATAATAACAATAATGATAACAATAATATACTTAATTCAAGTATAATACCTTTATTTATCAAATGGAGATTAGATAGTGATGTTAATTGTTATAGACATATATTGACTCAATTTACTATTCAAAACAACTTTGGGAGTGAAAATATTACGACAATAAACACAATAGATCATGATGGAACTTTTAAAATTGACAAGGATAAAAAGAATACAAATTTAAATAATGAAAATAAGACAAATTTATTCTTAAACGATGGTAATTATTTCACTGCAATATGTACATTTGATAATATATCTAAATATCCAGGTGAAACTGTATACTTAAGCATTGTTATTATTCCAGACAATAATAAGATAAAGTATTTAAATTTAGAAGTATCTGTTGAATACGACAAGGAATCGCCTATAATACCATTATACGATAAAATGCCATTAAATTATGTTTGTAATTCAGTTAAGAACAGTTATGATGGTATTTTTGACAACTATAGTAATTACAATGATAATAATTTAACTTTATTGTATCCAATAAAAATATGTTTTCCAGGAATATATGAATGCCCTAAAATAACCATTCTTGATTTGGTTACAAATAATAAGTACATAATTGATAATTGCCCGTTAATTGTTTGTAATAATAATGACATGCAGATCAAGCAATAAGCAAATTTATTTGTGCATGCAACTTATCAAAATAAATGTGGGGTGTTGTGCACATAATCCAATGCATGCAATTAAATAATTTAAATGCAAATTTAAGCTATAAATGTATTATTGAAATGATTACGTGTCGATTTTTATTTTACTTTTTTTCTCCTTTTTCAATACTACTTAGGCATACAAAAATAAAAAAAGATAATAATATAAAGCATAAAAACTGAATATAATTTAAAACTGAAACGATATAAACGAAGTGTCAAAAAGAAAAAAGTATATATATATATATATATATATATATAAATACAATAATATATAGAATAACAAATATGAAGCTTAGATTAATTTCAAGTAGTATATCATTATTAACCATTATTATTGGAGTTTCAAAAGGACTTCAATTAGAATCGAAAGGTATTCTTGGAGATATAGTTGGAAGAGCAGTAGAAGGAG
Source organism: Cryptosporidium bovis (assembly GCF_009768925.1). Taxonomy (NCBI): domain Eukaryota; phylum Apicomplexa; class Conoidasida; order Eucoccidiorida; family Cryptosporidiidae; genus Cryptosporidium; species Cryptosporidium bovis. Next base: position 54,987 of record NW_027125020.1, read on the forward strand.
TTAAAAATGGCCCAGTAGGATCAGCACTTATGTTACCTGTAAGTTTTCTCACCATTCAATAGATAACTTAACGATAAAATTAACTTTTAATACTCAAATAATTACAGAAAGATAGACTCCCAGGACCATATGACGATTTATCTGAAGATATAAAGGTTGCAACTACTGACATTCAATTAGAGTATGAATCGGCTAAAAGAAGAGTAGCTAAATTCAGAAATGAATTAATGGGCCCAGTAGATGAAGTATTGTCTGCAAAATCAGCTTCTAGAACACAGGTATGTTTATAATTTAAGCAATTAATGTGAGTAAATAGGTTGATAATATTTCATATTATTTTTCTCTAGCTTATGACAAGATTAGAATATGTAGGAAAATTATTACGTGCTGCCTATGATCAAGCTCATCCAGGTAAGTTAAATTATATATGTATAGTTATAATTAATTCAAACAATCTGCTAAATATTATAGACAAGGCAGGCCTACCTATTGTATTGGTTCAAAAAACAAGTGCAGATGAAATGTTCTTCCCACCAGAAGGATCAGATTTATCTGAATGTGCTGCTCAAGTACAAGAAGCAGATGAAGAAATTGAATTATTGGTAAGTTTATCGTTTTGTTTAAAATAAGTTGTTAACTATAATTTTTGACTTATATTATCACTATTACTTTCTTTCTTTAGAGTGCACCTCAACCAGAAGACCAAACTGAACTTCTCGAGCAAATGGAAGATGATGAAAGATATAGTTATAGTTCAGGAATGGCTAGATTCTTTGAAGAGAAAGCCAATGCACTTAAAAGTGATTTATCAAATTCACTTAACACATGGATAAACAACCAATTAATTCCAAATACCTAAAGAAAATAAATTCTTGTATATTAATTGATAGCAATAAAATAATCCCACAATAACACTCATTCCAATTATATTTTTATTATCACTATTCACATCCTCAATAATGACAGAGATGGTAATCAAGGGGGAAAATGTTTATACATTTATATTAAGCAGTCAATATTGTCAAACAATCATATTATTTATTATAGGCAAAATAATACTCCGAGGAGTTGTAGTGGGATATCATCTCTAATTATATATATCACTAACTTGTTATTGTCATTATATACGTAGTCTAAATCACTTCTATTAAAACATATTTTAGATTAAATATGGAAAATAAAGACAAAAAGGCAGAACAGTGACACTTCAGGACAGTAAATAGCAATCATTCAACTTTAGAACAAAAACAATAATAATAGCGATAATTGTAATTATCATAATTGATTTCATTTCAAATAGTAGTTTTCAATCTTGTAATTAGGGTGTTATAAATAATGAGGAACTGGCGGTAAATTGTGTGTAGTAAAATGATAATTAGCTGAATCACAGAATGTGATAAACAGCAAAATGTTTGATTCCTTTTTCTTGGAAATCTATTAGTTACAGGGATGATAAATTAGAATATGCGATATTGAGCTATGTTCTGAGTAAAATAATATAAATACTTTTAAAGAAAGGATAAAAAACCAATTTAGCTATGGAAATCACAAATGAAATAATGGGATCAAGGCGCCACCAAAACTTAATATAATTTTAATTAAAATTAATAGGAAACCCGTTTACAATTTTTTGTAAAAACTTTAGGCGGTAGACCAAGAAATAGTCAAAAAAAGGGTGGATGTAAAAGAATAAAATAAAATATTGAAAAATATTATATATATTTATTCATGTGAAAAAGGAGGGTAAACGTAACATCGGATTGTAATTTATAGGTTAATAAATTGGAATGAAATGTTATACACTATGGTAAATGGTTAGTGAGTTATTTATTGCTAAAGTTTCTTTTACTGATTCATTTCAAATAACAAGTGAATATTTTAGTTTAGAAACAAAAAAAAGTGATTAATAATACTAAGGCATTTATTTCTGGTAGTTATTAAAGTTGTAAACATAATTTAGTTTATTTTATGAAAAGATGTGGTATATAGGAATATCAACGGCATTATTATCATCTATATCGGGTGGGTTGGGTGACAATTTGATAAGGTTAAGTTATATATTAGAAGATGAATTGGTTGAAAGTGAAAGAAGACCAGTATTATTAAGGCCTGTATGGTTAATAGGAACATTTTTATCGTGTATTTTAAATGCAATATTAATAATAATAAGCTTAAATTATACATCTGCAATGGTGGTTACACCGTTTTCGGGCTTACATATATTTTGGAGCATAATATTTAGTAGATATTTATTAAATGAAGAGACAAAAAATAGGCATTATAAAGGGACATTTGTTGTAATACTAGGATTATTGTTAGTAGTAATCTTTGGAGTAAAGGACGTACCTGCGTATACGATATATGAATTGGAGAGATTGTATATGAATCCAATATTTGTAATGTATTGTCTGATAAATATTTCATTAATAGTGATATGTATGTATGTATCATTTTTTGGTATAGTTAGGGACTTAATGGTTGAAAATAATGAAAATGTATCAATGGGCAATGAATTAAGTACAAATGATTGTAGGAACAATGCCTGTGGTAAAAATGTAGAAATCAACTTAAACAACTTAAGTAGCGGTGATGTAATTATAGTTAATAAAAATGCTCTTCATTTGAAAATATCAAATATAAAAAATATAATTTCGAAAGGACAAAAAAAAGAGTTGAACGCAATGAATTCTTATAAAAAAGTTTCTGAAGAATATTGTAATAAGTATGAAATATCCGATAATCATAATGAGGATAAAACCATATTATACTGCAATCAAAATATAGACTATAACAATGATGATTTGATTATTCCTAACAATGTGATTTTTGATGAAACTGATGAGAATTTATATATGAATAAAAGTGAAAGTAATAGAAATGCGAATGATGTATTTGAATACTACAAACATTTAGTATTAAGAATAATAATACACTTCGATAACAAGGTAAAAGCTATAAAGGAAGTGATAGAAAGGAGAACAAGTAATTTTCCGAGAATATATGTTAAATTGTCGGTAAAAAGATTTTGTATGTGTCTAGTGTCGGGTCTATGTGGTGGTTACACAAATATACTAGTACAAAATTTGATAAATGTAATATTGTTAAACGGTAGGATGGTACTACTACATTTATTATTTTATTATTTAGTAATTATGATATTTATATTAACATGTGTACAGTGGTTATTTTGGAATTCATGTCTATCTAGTTACCAAGCTATATATGTTGTTCCAATTATAAATTCAGTATTAATAGCATCAAGTGGATTCTGTAATTTAATATTATATTATAATATAATGAATAACTTACCCGAAAATATAGTGAAACCATTTAATAAATTTAATACATATGCTAATGTAAATCAAATATATTTTTTAATTGGTCAATTTTTCATAATAAGTGGGATATATATAATAAGTAATAAAAATATGGAAACACTGGGCGATAGTTTATTGTTTTTATCTAAAATAAAGAGTAAATTGGAAGAATTAAATCATTTAAAAGACTATATTAAATCTAAAAACGGGCGAATAAATTCATCATTGGAAAACTTATTGGGAATATGTAACAAAAAAATGAATATTAATAGTAATGACATTCGTGTTTATTCTCAAGAGTTAGCAAGTAATAAGAGTAATAGTTATAATATTGATTCTGGAGTTAATACAAATAATTATATTTATTCATGCAATAATGATATTGTAAATCCCAATAATAATAATAACTATTTTAACAATACAATTATACTTCCGCAAGAGATAGATCACAAAAGTAATACAAATTTGGATTTAAGTGAGTACAATGATTGTGAATATGAGAGGAATGACAATGATGTCGCTAAAAAAGTAGACATACAGGCAGACAATTTATCACAATATATTGTAGATGATTTAAGCGGAGATGAGTACAAGGATTACTGCAAAGTAACAGATGAATTCGAAATGAATACTATCAGCAATGATTTCAATTCACATGGAGATATTATAGAATTAGATATAGATAGCGAGATCGAACAAATGAAGAATAGGAACCACAGTGATAACAATAGTAATATTAGTGGAGGCAAAACGAGTGTATCTACCATAGATACCAATAGTAGTATACTCAGTAATGATAATTTATACATTTAGAATAACAGTGACTTAGAATCAAATATTAAAACCATTGTTCAATTGGTTTAATAATTAATTGACCGCATATATAACAAATATATACAATCACAGGAAAAGTATTATAAGTTTTTATATTAAGTAGCATTACATTTGTGAATTATGATTGATTTCACGTAATTTATTGTCCTGAATCTATTTTCCTCTTTATTGTAAACAAAACAATGTGCAAACTCCACTTTTATTAGTGCCAACATTTGATTATTCCTGAATATAAATCACTGTTGGGTCTGTAGCATCTACGAAAGCAAACCCATCTTGTTCATTAGCTAAATACAAGCAAGTTCAGTTAAATAAATTTAGCACTATATCTACATATAAAATGTGGTGAAAGCTTACCATTATTATTGGTGTTATCATTGTTAAAATTAGAATTGTCTCTCATTGCTTTGAGGTATAATTTATATAGCATTCTAACAAATGTGGTGCAACCACCATTATAGAAAGAGATCCACCACTTTGAATTTTTACTTAATGGGTATTCTGAATTAATTTCAGGTTTAATAAATCCCTACATAGGTAAATGATTTTATCAAATAAATATTGATAATAATCATAAATAGTTTCATTTTTAATTTATATACAGACATACCTGAAGATAACTAGCTAAAAAAATTGGTTGCTCAAACTTGAGGTTATATATATTCCTGATGGGAAGACATAGTGACGTAAAATTACTTGGTTTATTCACATTTTTCGTCTTTATTATAAATACATTTTTATTTGTAACATAAATATTACCACTTCCCTTGAATATCTCATTTTCATCTTCAACTGAAAATCTTATTGATTTCCTGGACATTACTAAATGTTCATCTCTCCTTAGTGATGGCCTAAGTTCACCTGTTATAATTTAGAAGAAAATATGTTAATAACGGTTATAGTTAGAAACAAGAAATTAATTATTATTAATTACCACAGTAATGATAATATTAATATTAATAATATTGTGCTAGTCAAAAACAATGCCATTAAAAGATATTTTGACATCGATAAAATGGTTTATTTGCTAAGAAGTTTAGTATATATTCTTCCACTTTACCACTTATCGCTCCTTTTTCTTATTTCACTTTAACACCCTACTTTGTATAAAGACCTTAGTTCAATGGCATTGGTATTGCTATGCAAATATTATTATAATCATTAATATTAACATTTTTTAGTAGAGGAAATATAAGGTAAATTAAAAAAACGAACCGTACCTTCTCCAAAGTCCATTAACTCCGGGTTTATTGACATTTCTATAATTAAGAATGAAAAAAACTGCAAGATTGATTAAAAGTGTTATATGCACTAAGCCTTGATATTGAAACTTGAAAAGATTGATGATTCCAATTCCTTACAATAAAAACAATATTATTAAAGTTTTCACATTTATATTATGTTAAACACAATTTGTAGCTTACATTTAAGTTAAAAAAGGGAAAGAAAAATCCCACAATATCTTAGTTCTCTGTTTATTTATCTATATTCATGACATTATTAAATACTGTATGAATGTGCCTAATTGGAACAATACATACACTATTAATATATTATATTTAAACCATAGATAATAAAATACACAACGAATGTATGATTAGGTATATAAAAATCATTTTTTATTCTTAAATGTATTTTGTGGCGCCCTCTTTATTCAAAATAATTTCTGCAATTAAATATAAAATTATAAGAGAAAAAGGGAAGCGTTTGAATTGGTATAAAATATATATATTGTACTCCAAAATTTAACACTACATGTATGTATATTGTATTATATGTATACGTGAATGTACATTTAGATGATGGGAGCAAATCAAGACGCATTAATGAGTGAGATGAGCGTGATGAGGCAAAAAATAGCACAGCTCGAACAGGAGAATCATGAACTAAGGGGCAATTATCAGAGTTTGCTGAATAGCAGCAATAAAGACAATGAAACATCAAATCCAATAACAATATTGGTTCCAGGAAGACCACCTGAGAATGTAACATCAGAGGGAGGTAACGTAGTGGCATCGGCAGAGATAAGGGATCCACAACACGTTTCAAATATAGTAGTATGTTCAAGGAGACCAATATTTAGTTCTGAATGCGGTGGTATGTTACTTAAACTTGGAAAATGGTATTTAATAACTGGTATAATAATATTTCTATTATTTCTCATTCTTTCTGTTGTACTGTTTGTCGTTTTTAATAGGAGCTCTTTACTTTAGTTTTTATCCATACCAAAACTGGGAATTCCTTGGTGTGATAACTAATTTAAAAAGCAGTGAATTGATTACAACAGGTAAGTGTATACCTATACTCTTATATTAATACTATAAATAAATATAATACTCATCCAAATTTATAATTAAAGGTATTTATTTAATAAGATCTACTTGTTTGTTATGTTTAGCATCAACCAGTTGATTTATTTATTTAATATACTTGGATGAATATATATAAGTACATTTTATAATAGATTATTTAAACGTTAACTTTTAACTTATTTTAGGATGGCCATTTATGGAGGGAATATCTTCGGTGCAGACTGTAAAAGTAATATTGGTTATAGAACCAGCTAATATAATTCTGCAAAAATTGGAAACAAAGCCACCTTTTGATGTAAACAAGGAAATAGCAAAAAAAATAGCCCTTAATTTATTTAGGTATATTGAAAGTTACAGTGGAAGTGGCAACTCAAGCAACTTAAATATACCTCAGTATATACTAGACAAGTGGTTTTCTAGATTTGATGAAAAGTACAAAATAGATCCCTATTTTTACATGAAAACAAATTAATACATGTATTTTCAAAGTTTATTAAAAACTTCGTAAAAACAAGTTTAACTCAAAAAAATTTATGTCATTTATTACTTTTAAACTAAATATTTACTAAAAAGTTGTTTATATTTTATATATTAGTCGCTATTAACCCTTTTTTAACTATATTTTAGATGGTGTCTGCGCATTTAACAAAAAGTGGAAAGTTTGATATATAATAATGGTAATTATCAAAACACTCCAAGTCAAATTCTTTACCATTGTTGTCTTCACTTCTGGAATTCTCACCTAAGTAAAAAAAGTAATTATCAGAGTTAACAGATATATAGTTTTTGCTATAGTTGTATTTTTGTACATAACGCGTTATGTTATTTTTAGAACATGCAATAAATTCTGTACCTTTAACGTCCCAAATAATACTCATTATTGGATCACAAATGTCACTGTTTAATATACAATAAATTAATTCAAGTTGGCCTCGACTTTCTTTCCCAAGGCCTTTAAAGTTGTAATTATTTAAATGTAAATTATTACTACTGACATTTTTATCATTAAAATTATCTTTTAAATTGCCATCAGAACCAGAGAGTGCATTATTGTCTGTATCATTATTATTTAGTTGAATACTCCACTTCCAAATTCCTATCCACGGTAAGCCATTTACTTTTTTAATTAATACATTATTTTTATTGCTTTTTTTGCTTATATTATCATTTAATTTATGGGTATTTTCTACCACATCAGATGTGTAAGTGTAATAATTCTCATTGTAGTTGTAAATATCAAAACTAGAAACCAAAATATCATATTCTCTACAATAATTTGGACACCAACTAAGGTCCAGTACACAATTTAATATTAAATTAGGATTTTGGTTAGAGATTACATTTCTGTCACTATTTCGATCATTATAACTATTATGATTATTATAATTATCGTTATTTTGTTCTTGTCCATTATTTCCTTCAGGATTAATCTCAATATCATGTTCATTATTCTCATCAGTATTATTGTTTTTATAATTGGAATTGTCATCATCTTCACTGTCATCTATGCTCCTTTTCCCGTTTTTACGGTTGTTTTTTCGACTTAGTGTATTGGTGTTATTATTTGAGCTGGAATTGAAATTGGCATTGTTGCTTGAATTTGCATTATAATTAGAATATGCTCGAGATTGGCTAACAATATTTTGAAAGTCATTTACCCTTAATTCACTTAAATTCAAATTGTTCTCGCAATCATTTAGGCTGTTATATTCTTCAGTAGAGTAAAGTGTTTCCCAGTTTGAACAATACAACATATATTCATTATTTTGATTTACATTATTAAATTCAATTACCTCATCACTATTGTCCACAATGTTATTAAAAGAATTCTCTATTTCATTGTTAAAATAATAATCAAAATCATAATTAAGATTTTGATCATAATCAGTATTTAGTTGAGTAAATTTTCCTATGATGGTAATAGTTCCATCATCAGTACCCAATGCAATCAAATATACATTATTTATTTTGTTGTTAATTAACATTAAATTGTTAATATATGAACACGATGTTACATTTTTATTTAAATTACAGGGAAATTGTTCTATTATTGACCATATTATAAAATTTGGTGAATCTTGACACAGATATATTCTTATATATCCATTTTTATGCAGAACCATAAGCGATATATTATTGTAATTCGTATTTAATGATAATTTACCACCATTATTGTTAACACCATTTGAATCACCACTTTTGCCAGTATTTAAATTATCACTACCATTTTCACTTTTATCCAAACACAAACCTTCATTAGAATTCATATTTTTACTGCTTCCTTTATTATCATTATCTTTATTGCTAGTATCACTGTCATAATCAATGATAAATACACAACTTATAATTGAAGTCCTTGAATCACGTAGTATAGCCGTTAAATTACACAAGTTATTAATAAGAGGATTACTTTTTGAAAAATTAATAATTTCTGTATTTTTGTTAAACAACCATATTCCTATTGTATTATCGTCACTTATTGTTGAAAATATGGTAAACTATGTTAAATGAAAACATGAAAAAATAAGACAAATGATAAAATTACCTTTTCCGATATTAATGGGCAAACAACACATCTTACTATTGCGTTATTGTGTTGTGATTTCACACTAGTAACCAGACTAAAACTTTCACTATCATTTTTAAATATTTTTATAGAATTTGTACACGCTACAAATACATATTCTCCTAAACCGCATCCAATATTTAATTTAAGATATTAATTTTAAAAAAATCGCAAAAAAGGAATTAACACTTTTACTCATATTCTCACTTGTTTGCATACACGAGTACTCAAATTTATGGTGTATATATATACATAAATTGAAGTAGCTTGTGTTATTTTGTATTTTAGGACGTATTTGCATGCAAACAAAACATTAACTAACCATTTTCATCACATGTAATGTGGTGTATATATTCGTGATCCTTATTAAATGTTATATTCACGCAATTATTTTCGTTATTTTTCATTTTTATTCATTCGAATGCTTGTTCATACCAGTACCTAATTTATTTAGGTACCGCCATTTATTTTTAATTCTAAAACATGTAGTATTTCCATTGATTGGTTTTATTGCATAAGTTATAAATTTACAAACAAAAATGGGATAAAAGAGAAACTGGGAAGACAAATAAACAAATTAAGATGATTACAAAGAGAAATAAAGGTTAAATTATGAACAAATTTCAAAAAAAGTGCACTTTTTCACTTTTTGTTAGTAATCACTCTCTAGTGATTATTTCCATGACTATTGTTAGTATGATGATGACTATCATGGCTAGCATTACTGTGATTGTTATGATTTCCGTGACTACTTTTATGGTGATGGCTGTGGTTACCACCACCGTGGCCATTGGTATTATGACTGTCGTGACTGTTGTGATTCTGAGTGTGCTTTTTATTTTGATTGCTCTTATTCCCACCATATTCATTTGCACAATTATTGTTATCTAATAAATGCACATCAATAGCATCACTTTTTCTTATTTTATGCTTCTTGTTATTACTTGCATTATTTATAAAGTAAACATATGCTACTAGATCCAATTCATGCTTGAGTGAACTGTTAAATAATGGCTTGTTTATACCACCAAACAATACTGACACTATTAAATATACCAATGAATTAATAAATAGTACAACTGATATAACTAGTGATGCCAAATTATCATCCAATGATAAACATGATAACGTTGTCATAAAAATACCTCTTCCTATAGGTGTATACATAAATAACATGTAAGAATAAAATTTAAAGCAATAAAATTCTGCTAACAAACTTATCAAACCAATTGATAATATAAATATATTGACAACCAATCTTTTTAATTGATAATGCAATACCAAATTGATTACACCACTTATTAGCAATAATACAAAATAACTTATCCAAAGTACCTGAAGTATGAATATTTTTATACTTGTCTTTTTGTCTGATTTATTGTGATTATTTGACATTCTGTACTTATTTCTTATTGCACAAGCAGAAATTAAATTTTATATTTTAGTTATTACTTTACTAAATAAAATAAAGCTATATGTATATAGCTTTATTTTATTTTTCCTGTACACTCTTTTTATGGTAGTAATAACAATTATTATTATTCATCAAACTTATTTGTTTACATTAAATTATGTATTATTTAATAATATTATTCTTCATTTATGTATGTTACATAGTTAATTTTGTATTCACAAATAATTTTTTTTTAGTGTGGTAAATATATTTATATATAATGTACTCATTTGCAAAAGAACGATAATTAGTATTATTACTACTAAATGATTACGGCTATTTTGCTGACAAGTCTCCAAATAGTTAAACGTTACCATTAAGTTCGTCCTTTTCTTTATGTATTGAAGGAGATATACTTTCTGTGTTTATTGATTTAGATCTTTTTTTTAATATTTTTAAACCATTTTTGTAGTTGTGTATATACATTGATTTATATAAAGCCGATAATCTTTTGTCGAATTCGCATATTCTTTTACATAATAACAATGCATGTGAAGCTCTTCCACCTGGTAAAAATGTTACACTTGAACTTTCCCACTCTTTCGTGCATTCTGGGTCTAAATATTCCGGCTCGCATACACACCATTGGCATAACATGCCTAGTGAATTTATTAATATTTGATATATATTTTCCAAATTGTTTAATTCACTATTTAACTTATTTGAATATTCATTTATATATTCCATTTTGTAACTATAGTCATTTTTTAGCCTTTCTATTTCATTCTTAATATTGTTGTTTGATATCATTAACTCCGAATTTCTTTCTATCATAAACTTTAGTTGATATGATAAATGAATTCTGTCGTTTTTTTCTTGTTCGTATTTTTTCTTCTTAATTTCTATCTCATTGTCCATTTTTTGTATATATGCCTGTAACATTACCGGATTATCATACAGCAATTTTATTGAATAGTCTTTCATATATTTTTCTTCTTCTAATACTTTTTTTCTTATTTCTATTCTATTTTTCCTTTTTTTATCATAATATTCTTTTGTTTCCTCTTCTGTAAATACTTTTTCTTCTCTTTCTATGTTTAACAAACTTGTTTTATAATTCATGTTATTGCATGGCAACTTTAACTTTTTTAATTGATCTTTCTCTTCTTTTATGATTTTTTCTTCATCCTCATCTACCTCAGCTCCTGCCTTAAGTAGCATATTTATCAGCGAATTGTAATTTATTCCATTTATAATATTTGTATCCATTTCCTTCTTTTTTTTAATACTATTATTATGATCATTGCTATTACTCACATTGTTATTCATACCTTTTACTATATTGTTTTTCGGTGCCAGTATTTTATTTTTACTCAAATTTACAAAGCTTTTTTTTGATTTGTGGTCATCTTCGTTCATTGATTCTTTGTGTTTACTATTAATATCCTTTTTTATTTCTTTGCTTTTATTTTCACCATCTTGGCCGTCCTTTCCGTTGTTTGCTTTGCTATTTGCTTCACTTTTAGCTTTCTTATCATCGTCATTATAACTATCAACTTCGCAATTGTTACCTATTTTCAATATATTTGTAATAACACCATCAGGGTCATCAAAGTCACAATAACCAAACAAATTTGAATTCAATATTATATCAAACCTTCTGTAATCATTCCTTAGATGTAAGTCAAGTGCCTCATCATCGTATTTAATTTTAATAAATGCATTTTTATCAGGTGAAAAACTTAAATTCCCTTTTACTATTTCGTTTTCGTTTTTGTTGTTGTAATCATCATCATCATCATCATCATCATACACAGTTTGAGTGTTTTCCAGCCATGAATTAAATTCATCATTATTACCGTTTTTCTCTTTAATATACTCGAGCAAGCTATTATTTGATTTTATTTCATCATAGTACTGTTTAATATACAATTTCTCTTCCATATTACTTTTTTTATTCATCTCGCTTTCTGATTTTAATTCACCTATTACAGGTATTAATGTATCTTCATCAAGTGCACTTTTTTCATTTTTATTATCCTTTATATGATTGATATTATTTGTGCGATCATCATCATTATTACTTTCGTTATCTTTTAAAACCCTCAATTTACGTTTAAAATTTCTGTTTTTGTAGTTATCTATATATTTTGGAGGATTCCATTTAAGTACAGTGTCTTCAACGTTGTTATATTGATAATTTAATACAGGAAAGCCCTTATCTGATTTAATGTGGAGATTTTTATCTATATTTGTATTAAGCTCGTCATAAATTTTATATTTATCCCCGAATAAGTTCTTGCCATCATTTGGTTTTATTTTTCTATCTATATTCGCACTTTTCTGTATTGGTGGGTTTCCGTTTATTAATTGATTTAACCATTTTGTTTGTTTATCTATATTATTTATGTTCACATCCTCTCTTATACATTCACTCAACGTATTGTTTACTTCATTCAACAAAATATTATTATTAATTCTTATTACTTCTTGTATGTTCTTTTCCTCTATTTCATTCCTATGCTTGTTTATTAATTCTTGTCTCTTATTCTCATTTATTGTTGAGATAGTTGGTTTTTTGAAATAATGTGATACCTGAATATAGCGCAGCAGACTTTTTCCTATTGTTGTTTTTTCACTATTTGACAAACTGTACCTTCTAGTTATATATTTGCAATTTAATCCGTTTTCTGGCATTTTTTATTTCACAGAATTATCCTAATTTTCTATTAGTTTATTGATGTTTCTTTGGAATAACTTGTTTGAAATATGAATAAATAAATAAATGCATTTATTTGAATTAAATGAGAGAACTAAAATGGTGTATTTATCTCAGGCTTTATTTTTGTGTTGTGTTTTATTTTATTTTCGTGATATTGCTTATTTTTTCTACTCAGGTTAATTCTTGTTTATTTTATTACACTTAATTTACAATTGTGCACACATTTGTGATTAATTTTATATATGCTTTTTCTAACCCTTTTCACTTTTAATTAAAAATTATATATTGTTTATCTTTATATTAGTCTTTACTAGCTCTCAAATATAAAATAATAACTACTATTATTTCTGATTTGTGTATAGTTCTCTTTAACAGAGTGATCATTACTAGAAAATATTCATCTTTATTCGTATTCGTACATGCAAAATTTCATGCAATTAATAGTAATTAATGACCAACATGCGAAATAATATTTTAAGATCAAAACAATATCTGTAGCTACGGGTATATCTTTTTGTTTAATAATTTTCATTTAATTATTTACTGGTGGCTTTAAGTGATGAGATAAAAAGGGGAGAGGGAGAAAATGAAAGACAAAAAACAATGAAATTGGTATCAATGAAAATTAAATGTAAATTTTATCGTTTGTTTATATGCACTACTATATAAACTACCACTATTTACTGATGTGGGAGTAACAGTGAAGTTTTTCATGAAAAAGTTAGTTAAGCATATAATAATAAAAACTAATAATACAAACTGAGACGATGCTTTTATTTTATTTTAAACCAATATTTAAAAATTACAGGTAAACGTTCAACATTTATATGAATAAATACAAACTACTTATTCCTGAAGCTTCTTTTTATTTCTTTGTATGTTAGGATTGCCGTTACTATTATTATTTCCACTAATATTTCTTCCAGCAACCTTGTTACTGTTTGGAACAGCCGAGTGTTGTAATTGTGAAATTGGAATGTGTGGAGGTGGTGGTGGTGGAGGAAAATTGTTGTATAATTGTTTCTGATTGTTATAAGAACTTGGATGAATTACAGGATATGAAGAGTGAGCATATGGTATTTGCGTAACTGGAACAGGAACTTGACCTTGGTTTAGGGGATAGTAAATAACATTTGGTAAAAAATTCGACATATGGGGAGGAGGAATCGCAGACCCAGTATTATGATGTAGTATATTATTGCTATTTATGTTGTGATGATGAACATGGGTATATATATGATTACTGTTAATGTTATTATTGAAGTTGCTTTCATTAACAATATTGTTTTTATCACCCATTATATTCCCAATATTGTTCGCGTTAATGTCATTATTAATATCATTATTACCATGAATTAAGGCCTTATTATTAAAATTGGCAGTATTATTTAAATTGTTGATGCTAGAGTTCATGATATGGCTTGCGTTGGTATTATTACTTAATAGGTCATCACCTGTTTCTATATTTTGTCTTTTAATACGCTCCCAACGTATCCCTAATTGTCTAATAATATATTCTTTAAATGTTTTCTCAGTAAACCCATAATTAAACCAGGGAGAAACATCCAATAACCTGCTCCATGGTCTTAATTCTGGATCATTATCCCACACCATAAGCATATCCTTGCATGGATTCTCGCTGTAATTATCATCTTCATTATCTATGTATATTGTATTTGAAACGTTATTTAAAACTCTATTATTCCTTTTATTAATATTATTCTTCTCCTTTGTATTGTCGGAGTTGTTTCCATTGTTTACTTTGAGCAACTCAGATACAGATATTGTTGAATTGTCTTTATTATTGCTACCAGAAGATGCTCTACTTGCAATGGCTGTATTCGCACTCAACTCATTACTTTTCTTATTAATCAAATTCAAATCAGAAGCATCGCCTTCATCGTCTCCGCCGTATATCAAAAATTTGACATCGTCATCACTATCCTCACAGCAATTGTCATGCTTAGATGCATCTGCATTTACCTGACTTTCTATATTGTTCGACATTTTCCAGATATTGGAGAAGAAATAAAAACTCCGGTTATTATGTTAGGTGACAAAGCTAATGAATTATCAATTAAGTTTGCTCCTGACTCCTCAGAATTTAATTTGTGTAACTTAATCTACATAAGAAGGAACATTTATATGTAATATTAATATATCGCGTTATTTACTCATTAAACAAACACCCACTTTACCTGCCCAAATATCCCAAAAAGTTACATGTATAACCACATAAACCTATTTAATAATTCAATTACTGAGATTTATTTTATTATGTTTATTTGCACATTAAGCAAAAGTCATTTTTATTTTATCACCTCTTGTGTTTTCACAATTACCTTTTGTCAAATTTACATTTATATTCTAGTGGACCTTTTTAGCAAAAGGCGGGGCTTGTTCATAACTAATAAAAGTACTACCAAAATATATATACTTGATAGTTAATTAAAAAGGAATATAATGCAAAATAAAGTTATAATTGGCATATTAAAAATATGAATATAATTAGTACTGTTACAATCAATAATAAATACTATAATAGTAGTAGTAATGTTAGTTCTCATACAAATAGTAATTAATAGTGTTAATATTGATATTAATACTAACTAATAATAGTAGAGTAATATTAACATAAGCTAAATTCTTAAGTCAAATAATACAAGGAATAATTATTTATTTTAAATAAAAAATTTAAGAGCAGTTTTTAAGGAAAGGTTGAATAAAAAGAGAATAAACTTAGATAAATATTAAGACCCAGATAGGTAATGAATATGAATGATTCTATGAATAATGACAATCTAGATAATGTAAATATTGAACAAATGTCTGATAATGTAGGTATATTAGGAGCGAGTACCTCCAATAACAGCAGTAGTAATTTGGACAATAGTAATGCTGGCTCAAGTAGTGTATTGTTAAGGGGAACTGGAGTTGAACCTATAGGCAACAATAATAATAACGGGAAAAACGATAATAATGCAAGTAACAGTAATACGAGTAATGGTAATAACAACAATAACAATAGTAATAATTCAAATGAAGATTTAATGGAAACGGATTTTCCGGGAAACATAGACGATGAAGAAATGAAGAGATCTATATATATAGGTAATGTGGATTACGGTACAAAACTAACGGAATTGCAAGATTTATTTAAGACATGTGGTAGTATAAATAGGATAACAATAATGAACGATAAGAGAACAGGGATGCCTAAAGGCTTCGCTTATTTAGAATTCTGCGAACCCGAGGCTGTAGAGACAGCATTAAAATTCGATGGTGCAATGTTTAGAGGCAGGCAAATTAAGGTTTCTACGAAGCGTAGAAATATTCCTGGCTATAACAGAAGTAGAGGCGGTGGAGGTTTTATGTATAGGGGTGGAAGAGGTGGTGGTGGGTACAGAGGAGGTTATGCTAGAGGTGGAGGGTACCCAGGCTACAACAATCCTCGTGGTTATTATGGAGGGCATCCTTATAAGAGTTATAGAGGTGGAAGCTATACAGGTAATAACAGGCACTTTGTGAATCCTTATTAATTGCGCAATTATTTTGATTAATAATAGCAATTTGCTTGGTTTTATTATTTATTTTATATAAACACAATAAGTCAATATCAACTACTACTGCTATTATTATCAGAAATATTGTGATCGTTTATATTTTCAAATATAGACGAATAATTAGTTGGATATATTTGTTTGTTCTAATATTATTATTTATGTGTTTTAAATTTGTATTTGAAATGGTCTATGTGTATTTTATATTCTCCCTGTTTAACATGTTTATATACAGTGAAATTGTATTTGATACTTTAGATATTAGATGAGATGTGTATTTTACACCTAATACTAATATTTTTAGTGCTTAATGACTGTAGAAATGCTTTTTCTCCTATTATAAATTGTAGGAATTTGTGTTGATAGATTATTGTGTTATTGGTGGGGTAATTTGTACTTATTTTTCATTAAACAGTGCTGTTACTACACCTTTCCCTTGGGTAATTTTCAGTTTTCGATTTATTAATAACAAACTAATATACTACATATGGTTACCATTTAAATTAAGAAGATTCTTGAAGTCTCCATTTTTCAGCAATAAGACTTTTAACAAACCTAGGTTGAAAAGAATCTCTATTGGATATCTTTGTTCTAAAAAGGAATGTGAATATCATAAGTATTAACCAAATAATTATTAGAACAAATGTTGAATAATAATTTAGGTGGAGTTGTGATGGAATATAAAAGAAACTGACTAAATCAAATGGCGATGTTGCGAATATTCCAAGAATATATGTAATTTGACTTATGAAAGCAACAATAGGATATGTTAATATAAAGGATGAAATGCTTTGCGTATATTTTTGCAATCTTGATATTTCATCATCACTGTTTTTATTATTTTTGTTCGGATTTAAAAATGACTGTCCGGAGGATGTATTATTGTTTATTCCACTATTGCATTTTAAACTGGTCGGTAATAATACGTATATTATGAGTGAAAATAATGAAACAATTGAAATATAACATACTTTTAATGCAAGTGTAAACAATGTAATGTTATTGAAATTGTATCCAATCAATTTTGATATCCTCATTAGTAATGCACCACCTATTCCTGTATACAATGGATTTAATGTATAATTTCCTATTCCAGCAGTTAAATGATATATTAAATTAGATAACAAAAAACAAAAGAACAATATTGATACATGTGGCATCTCCCTTACTTTTGTTAATTTTAATGTACTGTAAGAATTCATAATACCCATTGTAATTGATATAGCTATTGTCAGCAAATCTGGAAGTAAACCGATAAACAACATCATTCCCATGCAAAAACCAAATATTCCACTTATAAATCCAAATTGAGTGAAAATAAAGTCTCCTGTATCACCAAATAATGACAATATTACAAATGGTATAACCAATAGAGGCAGTAAAATTGTATTAAACCTATTCATTGTAAACGATAAATATTGGTAATTCAATTCTGGCAATTTCATAATTGGATTGATGTAATTTTGCATTAATTCATCTGTTCTTGAACGTGTTGTTCTTATTCTTTGTGCCGGAAATCTTGGATAATTGCTTCTTGTTGCTCTTCTTTCTTCTGTTGATATTGGTATTTGAGGGGTTTCATTGTCATGTCTAATATTTTCACTGTTGCTTATTAATCTACCATTGATATTTGAAACATTACTTTCGTTACCTTTAGCAAAAATTGCAAGTAGTCCAATTATTAAAATAAATACTTTCACTACAGTTATTTTCGAACTCATTTCTAATTACTATTAATTTTATAAACCAATTTACTACGAATATAAAAGTTAATAGGTATATATATATATATATATATACATATTTACATATATGTATATATATATATATATATATATATATGCTAATACATAAATATTTATTTGTAAACGAGTAAACACCAAAAATGGGTCAGCCAACTAAAGTGTATACCGGCATTCCCATGTATTTTATTAAATTGTTACTTATATGTTTTGTTTTCATATACCGTTTAAATTAACGTTAAAATGCATGCACTATACATTCCACAGTGGGGGAGAGGGAGGGGGGAAAGAATAATTTAGTGTATTTAAAGACTATTAAATGTTAAAATGACTTTCAAAGTTTTTTCTTTTCTTTCAAATTTTGTCAGTAATTAACATATAAAAAATAGAATAAGTAAATACCTAAACTCATACAAGAACGCATAATAAGCCTTAGATCGTCACACATTTTTTTAAAATTGCGTCATTATTCTCAATATACAAGGCATAAAGAAATTTTGGTATTCTTCAACTTTAAAAAAAAATATACGGAATAAGTTGGCGCCATAAGTTTTACATGTAAATTCTTGTTTATAGTGACAATTTAACATTAAAAAATAGTTGTATATAGACGACAAATATTATAGTAATTATAACAAATGGAATGTAAAAAAAAGTTGATATTGAGCTTTTGCTGTTTACTGGTATCAGTATTTTGTAATAAAGTAAATGTTATAATAGATGAATCAGGTGTAGTTAAGTTGAGTTTAACAAATAAGAAAGAAATAGGAGAAAACAAGACAAGTTATAGTAATAATTATTCGAGGGATATTGGCGATGTTAACACATTAAATAGTTTAGTTGAAGATAACAAGAAGTGCGAACTCTTCGTAAGTTAAAAATCAACGATAATAACATTAACAATTATTGTTAATGCAATCATAAAATATAATAATATAAATTTTAAAATTTATTGTTGTAATAATACTTACTATTTATTTATCGTTTTAAACTACCCCAATTTTGTTAAAATTTGTGCCTACCAAATGCGACAACTTTTTTACATTATGACAACATCAATATACTTTTGTTTTAATGATAATTAAATAAATGTTTTCAGGGAAACTACATCTCGTATAATGAATGCAGGAAATTAGCAGGAGGTTTAATTGCAGTTATTTTGACATTAATTGGAATTACTGGTTTCTTATTTCAGTATTTATCTGGAGTCCCGGGAGAATATATAAGGGAGGATGAAAATAGCCATAGAAACATAAGACGTTGTTGTTGTACATATAGGGTAGAATTAATAGAACCGAAGCGTCCGAAAAGTGAAATTAATAAGTAGATCACTTTTTCCCTTTTCTATTTTATGTTTTAAATTTCCACACTAATTTGTAAGTGATAGTGTATTTGAAAATGAATCAAATTTCATATATAATTTGTTTGTATTTGATGAATTTGTTTTTAACTAAAATTAATAATATATAAATCATATATATCTTCCTCTTATGCATACTTTTTACAGGATAATATGAAATTTAAGATATATTCAAAAAGAAATAATTCTAATTCAAGAACAAATACACCTAAATTAATAGAATGGAATTACATAAATAGTATAAAAAAAGAGATAATGGAAAGTGTAGGGTTGATAGGAAAAGGAGCCTTGTCAAAATTTGAATCCAAAGAAAAAATAAGTTATTTCATTTCAGATTCAGATTTAGATTCCAATTCAGATTCCGATTTGAAGTCAAATGTTAGCGACAATGGGGAATCTGAGAAAATAGAGTGTGAAAAGGCCGAATTTTACAGATATTTGAAAAACATTAATTTGAGTGTATACAAGGACTTGGATAATATAAATATTTCAGTAAAGGATGGTGAAAACTGTGAATTTAAAGAACAGGGTGTAATTTATGATGAAATCCAGACGGTTGAAACTAATAACCCTATAGACGATGGTTTTGATGAAAGAAAAACTAGAAAAGAAAGCGAAGAGACCAGAAAAAGCACTCATGGAATGAAAAATAACGTAAACTATAGGAATTTAAGTGGTGGTTATAACGAAAACGAAAATATTTTAGATTGTACATTTTTAGAGAGCAGTGGTGATATATTTGAAATTGATAATAAGATATTGAATGAAGAAAATGAGATAAATAAACTAAGAGATAGTATATTTAACAAACTTGATTTTTTGGAACAAAAATTACAAAGTATAAAAAATTATAGTAAAATGAATGATAATTTAAATATTTCTGCCGTTGATACAAAAAATTGTAACAAAGTAAGTGTTAATATTGAGGATATATTAGATAATATAGGAAAAAATTTTCTAAGTGGTTTGAGTAATTTAATTGAAAATAGCCATGATAAGTTAATAAATGCATTTTCGAGTAAAAATAGAATTAGTGTAAACAATATAAGGAAAATCATTTTCGAATACAATGAAATACAATTAGAAAATATATTGGCATTAAATAATGATAATTTTGGCAATGATGGGATTAATACTTTTAGTGACAGAATGGTATATAATAATATTAATACTATATTTGAATATCCAATAAAAGGAATAGGATACTGGTATGACTATGGGTTAAATGATAAATTTAATGATCGTTGGTTCGTTTCGAAATTAACAAGTGGATCTTTTTTTGGGATATTAGATTCCTATAATGGAGATTACACTACAAATGAGGTTGAAAAATTATTAGTAAGCGAATTTGATAGACTAATGGATTGTGATAATAACATAGACAACAATAAAATAGCGAATATAATATTAAAAACAATAATTAACGTAGACCAAAAAATACTGCATTTATCTAAAACTAATGACCTAAACACAGGTTCTGGATTGATATCATGTTTTATATTTAAATCAAAAGTAAGTAATAATTATACTTTGTTTTCATGTAATTTAGGAAATTGTAAGGGATTTTTGTCTAGAAATAATAGTATTATAAAATTTAATAATCAAACAAATATGAATAATAACGATATTGATTGTTATTATGTTGTTGAAAATGGTATTGGCTTTGGATTATATAAACCACCATTTAAAAATTATTACGAAATTAGTAATACACCGCATGTTTTAAGTGTTGAATTGTCATTAAATATTGATAAGTACATTGTAATAGCAACTGATAGCATTTGGAAAGTATTTAATGAAGAGGATATGAATGAATTTATAAATTGCATTATTAATGAATTGTATACAAACTTTCCAAAACTAAATAAAAATATTATTTCTAATATTTTATCCCACTCAATCGTAACTGAATCACTGCTTAGGGGTGTTACTGATAATCTTTTATGCATGACTGTATTATTTTAATTTTGCTTCATTTAACGAAACAAAGAATAAACGAATAAGTATAGTTTCTTACTTATTCTTATTTAGGTAGTTTATTAATTCTTCTAATTTATAGTGAAAATTTCTTGCAGATTTTATTGAATCTAATATGGGTAAACACAGTGTTTTTATTTTATTTGTTGATTGTCCATATGTACTTAATTTTGATGCCGATAAATTAGTATTATCATGCACAAGTAATTCAATATTATGCGTTATCTTATTAAGTGCCTCAATTACCTTTTTTCTGTCCTCATTATCTTTTTGTGATAGTGATAGCCCCCAGAAAAATTTCAACAATTCAATTACCTGTGAGTGTTCTCTTTGCACTTGGTTTAGCCATATTGGTTGCTCCTCTTTGTTGTTAATACAAGTATTATTGTTTTTGCAGCCATTATTTTGACCATTCTCTTCATTTTTACTTATTGAATCAAATAAAAATAATTCACTACTGGCATTTCTTGACTCCATGACACTATTTTTGTTTGAGTAATTTAGTTGGTTAATCTGTTCATTTTGAACTTGTTTTGTGCTCATTACCAATATTTTTTTTGAAATTTCATTATTGAATAAATTATCATTTAAATTGCTTTTATTAATATTCAATATGTTATTCTCATTTTTTTTAGATATTGAATCTTGGTTATTATCACAAAATTTTGATTTCAAAAAGAAATTCTCAGGTTTAACGTCCAAACTTTGAGCTAAATTATTGCTGTTATAACTGACAGTATTGTTGTTGCTTCCAATATTAATATTATTCTGAGAATACTGAAATTCCATCTCTTTCTCTCTTTCTTTATTCGTTTTACAATTTCCTCCTGTTGTCAAATCAAGTATTCTTGCCCCGTGAAAATTAAATCTTTCGAAAAAACCTGTGTTTACATTGTTGCAATTGTCAGAACAAATATTCAAGTTATTATCTATTAATGTACCGTATCCTTTCTTGTCATAATCAAATTCATCGTTAATTAGCAAATTAATATCCTTGTCAACATAGTTATTCAATTTTTCATTTATATTGTCATCACTCGGGTTGTTATTGTTTAAATATAGTTCATTTAGCAATTCTTCTCCTTTTGGAATGTCGCCTATTAATAAAGTATCATTGTTGTTGTTTGATTTGTCTTTGAAACCCAAAAAATTAAAAAATAGTGGCGAGTGTATTATTCTATTCCAAAACTCTTCCTCAGTTAAACGATGTGGCACATATTCATCCATCTTTAACTTAATCAAGGGCATTTCTTCTAATATTGATCTTAAGTCATCAGCTGTAATTGTTACATCTACATTGCCATTGTTTATTAAATTGTATCTAGGTGGTTTTTTTAAAAAGTAATCAGAGTTATTTACTCCTTTTTCCTGTATATTTGATAACATAATATCCTGTTTATGCAATTTAATAAACGATTCTAGAGATATATTACCTGTTAATACTATTTTCTCGTACACTTGTTCTAGCTCTGGTCTGTATTTCAGTAATTGATTCAATTCTTCATATATTGTTTTCTTGTTTACCTTTTTAATCTTTTTCCCAGTTAGGATTTTTTTTTCTTTTAATGCAATATTACTTTTCTGAACATTTTCATTCTTACTTGTTTCAATTAAATCTTTTCGCTTTTTTTTAACCCTGTCTAATGCGTGATTATGATAAGTTGTTATTGTTTCAGTAAATATATTAAAATCACCATCATTATTTAATATTAAATTAACGTCAATATATTCTATCGCAAAATTGTTATTTATATTCTCCTTCTTTTTCTCAAATCTTAAACCAACTAATCTCTTGTCACCTCTTCTACGATGCGCATATAGATTTTCCCATTGTTCTACTATATATAACGAATTGTTATTTACATTATAACTTGTGTCTGTTTCTAAGTAATTTAAATAACACTCTTTTAATGACTTTATACTATCAAATGATTCAGGAGATAAATGATTTGAAATCCATATAAGGTACTCACTCGTAATATATAAATTACCTGCTTCTTTTTTTATTAAAACATTCTGAAATTTATTGTCAATTTTTTCTTCTGCAGATAAATCTTCTATTGAAACCATATAACCTGTAATCGCACCGTACTAGTTAGTTGTATTACGTATAAATAACATATATATTCCCAGTAGTTATACTCTTTATATAGCTTTTTGTAGTTACACTAGCGAGTTAATTAGGTTCAGACCTTTCTAAAGTTAAGTAGGCGATATTTTCAAAAGCATACAAATTTTTTTTAATTGCAAATGAGATGCGGTATATGATATTTGACACGTAAGTAAAAAAAACAAAAAATGAAATTTAATAGTAATAAGATAATATTGCAGTGAAAATAGAAATGATTCTAATAATACAGTAAATTAGTATTAAATAAGTAGATAGCCTAAACCAAAATCACAACTAAATTTAGCTAAATATCTATATTATGTATCGTTAAATTGTTAATATAAAAAGTTTATTCACTTTTTTTTTTATTAGAAATATTAAACTTGAATTCAGTGCCTGAGTTTTTGCTGAATAAATCTTTGATAATCCATTCATTTAGTCTGTAAGAGTCAATTTTTCTGATTAAAAATGGGAAAATAAAAGAAACAGCAAATATACCAATGATGAATGAGAACGAAAATTGAATAAAAAAAGAGTCAACCCTGCATTTATTACCGATTAGCAATAAATAGTAACTCCAAAAATTGTCATAATTAAACTGGTCTTCTGCACAATATTGAATATTCATATAGTCAAGTAGCCAAATGGATAAGCTACCGGGCCACTTGTGACCCAGATTGTTGATGGTATTAAACAGAGTTAAATATGTTCCAGCAAATCTAACATCAGAAACCATATTAAAGAGAGTCATGAATATCAAAGACTGTGTATTGGAAATAATTGAAGATATAATAGATATCATTAAATACATATAGTAGAACAAAAACGGTGTATACGTGTTGTTATTTTCAATGTTGTCGTTGCCACTCCATGGCTTATATATAACTCTGGACCATATTAGAAATAAGCAAACAATCAAAGACAATAAAAGCCTCAGAGGCAGTAAATACTTCATAAGTTTCAGTGGGGAATTGCTATTTCTTATTAATTGAGTCATAAAAAACGGAGTGATGATGCTGAATGGTATCAATATTGGTCCAATTAACATAATATCGCTCTTTTTCATTCCATATTCCATTAATTTAAAACTAATCGCAGATTCTGTGATTGCAAATGGTAGATTGACAATAGATAAAAGCGCCGCCAAGCAAATTACGGGTTTAAGTTGAATTATTTTGTGCAATAATGAATATGCTTGTAAAATAGATAATTCGATTTCCTTGTCATCATAATAAACATCTTCCTTTTTATTCAATAAACTATTGATCGATATATTGTCCTCTTTTTTAATTAACGCTGTTATCAATGTAAAAATTAATATAACTATGCCCCAAAAATATATAAATTGGCTCATTTCACACATGGGTTTATTATCATCTATATTTAAGCCCAATAATGGTCTTATGTATTTATTGCAGATACTAATATCATTTAGGAACAAAAAGCAAAGATAAGATGTTATATATCCAAATGATTGGCCTATAATGTTACATGTTGAGGCCAATCCTTTGTTTTTATGGGAGAGTAAGTTAATAGCCCATGCGTCCACAGCTATATCTTGTGTTGACATTAAAAAATACAACAATGAGAAATAAAATGTTAATGAGAGTACATTTGGCTTTAAGTTACTGTACATACCCTCACACAACCATTTGGGCAAGAACGAACGGCTTCCTATAATCATTAGTATTCCACACGCAATTTGTGTAGGTACAATCCATGTTTTGCGTCTCCCAAACTTCTCAATGTAAACAGAATCTACTAATGGTGCCCAAAGTAACTTAATTGAAAAAGGAAGTACTACCATTCCAAACATACTCTGTTCCGAATATGTTATTTTACCTTGCAATATGAACGGTATTGAGTAACTTATTCCCATTGGGAGGCCCTGTATAGTATATAACACAAATAAGTAAAAAATGTTAAAGTATTCATTTAGTTCCATCATATTAAACGCGATGTTAATTAAAACAAATCAATGCATTAAAATGCTATATCTAACTATGAATTCTTGGCTTAAAATGGTAGATATTTTGAGAAAAAAGAAAAAATTGTCATATCAATATGACCACAGTTGCAATATATTAATGTATATTTAAATGAATATAAACAGAGTACTCCCGTATTATCTGTAAAATATTTAATACACTGAACAACCAAGTCTGACAAAAAAGTAAATAGGTGTTATTTGTTTATTTAGAGAAAAAATCAAAAATTTAAGAAAAATAAGTTAATGAATTGTGTTCAAAGTACTTTTAAATATCGTTCTACTGTAAATAGTAAACATTGTAATTCAATTAAATGGCGGCCTTTTTACCCACAAATTTTTAGTGGTGATATAAATTGTATTTGGATTATCACAGTAAAACAAAAAAAAGTGAATATAAATTAAACCAGAATAGTATGAATTGATGAAGGAAGCATGTGAAACGGGATTAAATAAGTGAACAAAGTCATACATTTAGTGTAGCTTAGAGCATTTTTTGGATTTTATTGAAATAAACAATAGTCGCTGACTTAACGGTTTTAATTGTATATTTGAATACAATATAGGCATAAACAGCAGTAAACAGAAATGTATGAACAAGAAATAGATTTGATAGAAGGCATATTAAATGGCCATGAAGGTAGTCAAATATGGTCAGTTTATAGTCTATGTAATCATAACAAAGTATTTGAAAGTATTATAAAATGCAAGAATATACTGTTTGAAATGAGGAATAAAAAAGAATACGAGTTGGTATATCTAATATTTAGTAAGAATGGTTCAAATGAATTAATAAATAAATTAAAATATGAAAATGAATTGCTGAATGACAATGTTGAGTTAAATACCGATAATATATATGGCATAGTTAAAAAAAGTGGTTTATCGAATGTTAATAACAAGAATATGAACAAGGACCAATTCTACACAGAATGTGAAGATATATATAGAAATATAAATACCTTTGATCTTTTATCTGAAAAGTTGTGGTATTCTCGCTATTCACAAATATCAAATAAAAAGTCAACAAAAACTAGAACAAATGAAAAAATTCTTGTTGATGTAAATGTAGGCAGAGTTAGTGGAGTTACAAATATAGACAGAAGTGACCCGAATATCGATGAAAATTTTGATATAAACTTATGTAAAACTGAACCTTATCCGATGGTAATAAATAACAACAATGATATAAATGAAAAAAATGATAATAATACAGATCCATATCCGGTTAAATTGTTAAGGCTCAAAAATGACGTTGAAATTAATGATAGTTTGGATGATAAAATTATCGGAAAAAGTGCTTCAAAAACAGAGAAAAAAGAAGACAAGGATAAAGTTGAAATTAACTTGTTTGAAAACGAAGATGACATTATAAACAACGAGTTAAAGTCGAATAATGAAATGGATTTAATAGCTCAGAAAAAAAATAGCAGGAAAAGAACAAAAATAGATACAGAAAGCTCACAAAATTGCAAAACGAACGAAAATAAACACGTTAATAATTGTAATGATGACTGCATAGAGGATAGCTATGATCCATCACAAGTTCAACCAATAGTACATAGGAAGATTAGAAAGGAAAAGATATATGAAGATACAAAAACAGGTTATTTAATTGTTGAAGACGATGTAGATTTTGTTATGGAGAAAGCAAAGCCAGAAAAATCCCTAGATATAAAAACGAATTCTAATAATCCAGCAACATTAAAACAAACAAAGCATAAAAAGACAAATATAGACAGCAAACAACAGACACTAAACTCGTTTTTTAAAATAGTAAGTAAAAATACTACACAAAATTAGGTAATTCAAATCAATAAGAATATATATATATATATATATATATATATGTATATTTGTGATAACTTTACTGATTGAAGTGTATTATTATAGATTTCGCGGTGAATAAGAATACAAGGTACTCAAACTAATTACAATGGTGATCATGATGTTCATGGCCATGTAAACTGCAACCACCAAGTTTATGTTGTAACAAGTTGATAATAGTAACAAGTATAATTCCAAGTATAAACAAAAGAAACTTTTGTTTTCTATTTTCACCACAATTGAATTCATCAAGAATCATTTCACCTAATGCAACATAAAGCAATGCACCAGCGGAAATACATGTAAATATGACATTTATATAAGGGCTGCTAATAAACCAGAATAACTGTCCTAATATGATGCCCAGAGGCGACATAAAAATGAATGAGGTAAGTAGTTGTTTAGTCACATTTGCAGATATCTCAGAATGTTTTCTAATACCAGCGGAAACTGCAATTCCTTCAACCCATTTATGAGCAATAATAACTAAAGTAATAGTAATAACAGATATATAATTTTTTGACATACCAACCAGCATACCCTCAAAAATAGAATGAACAGACAATGCTGATACCAAAAAATAAACGTTTGAAGATGAATTCGGACTATTATATACGCTTCTAGAATAGCGATGGGAGGATGAAGAGGATGAGAATGATGACGACTTAATAAATGGCACCTTGGCATCATTGTTACCTGACTCGTCATTATCTAATGTAGTGTTATGTATATGTGCTTTTTCTATTTCACAAGACTGGGATTGAATTGAATTTAATGCACTGTTGTTGTCGTTTAAATTGTTATTATTCCAAATAATGTTATTTAAATTTCCATTAATCACATTATCGTCGTTATTTGAAATGGGTACCTTGTTATTTACATTTATAATACTATCGCTTGCAATTCCAACACAACCGGGATCTTTGTGGTGATGATGATGGTGATCTCTTTTATGTGGAAATGAATGGTCGTGCATATGAAATTGATCAACTTCTTGTGGTGAGAATAATGCCTTCTCAAAAAATAATATAATTGTCAACCCTATCAATGTCAAATAAGCGACTATTGGGACATCAACGCCGATTAATTTTAATTTCAAATTATTCAATCTAACAGCAGCCTCCGCCTCTGGTAAAAGATGGCATAGTGCTAGTGTTAGTAACGTTCCACCTGCGAATACATTTATATATTGCAATAATGTTGGGTTTAAGTAACCTATATATATTGGTATACATACACCAATTCCACCAACTATCACAACTGTAATAAAAGATAATATCTTACTTATTAGTAATATGTCCATTTTGAATGCTTATATATTTTGTACTTATATGTATAGTGAAATGATAAAAAATTGTACTATAAAATTGTTGAACAGTTATATTCCTCCTTGCTAATTTATATATCCTATATCCTTATTGTTTCTTTTTTTTACATGTAGTTGCAACTTTTCATTTGGATAAAAAAAAGAAACGTATACATAAATAAACAGGAATGTAACAGAATAACTCAAGAAAAAAGTATATGTATTAACATATATGTATACGGTTTATCACTTGAAAATAAGTTTATCTCCAAGGCAAAATTATTACTGACTATTATCCTTTCTTATCGTTTAATTCTCATTGACTCCTTTACGTATATATTAAAATATAAATGTTCATTTATACATTTATTTATATATGTATAATAAACATATAGCCCTGATTATGGCGCATGGCGCTGCTTTTTACCATACTATTTGTTCCCGAGACAATCAATATGACTAATCTGTTTTTCATGAATGTATGGAAAATCAAACTGTATTTCCAAGCAATATTTTTAATGTGTAAATATCAAAAGATGACCGTATTGAATAAGCTGTAATTTTTGGCAGCTCAACTGCAATACGATTTTGAACAGGGAAAGCATACTAAAAATTTAAATGTGCATTTGTAGATTACATCAATTTTAAAACTAAAACGATACAGCGGAATTATTTTATTCATCGATTAATAGTCAACTCTAATCCACCTGGATGAATGAAAAAGCATAGTGTGCCAATTTGTCTATTTGAAAGAGAAAAGTAATTTACACTTTTTCTAATTCTAACTATAAAAAAATCAATATTACTTCTTAATTTGATTATTCAAGCATACTGTTATAAAGTGTGACATTTTCAGTAAATAATAAGAAAAGGGATGAATACTTAATTTACTTGTGGCACTATCCTATACCACGACCAAAATAATCACATTGATCACATAAAACTGATATTTTAGTTTAGAAAAAAAGAATATGGCGGTAACTTGTTTAACATTATTATCACTTTACCTATAACATTTTAGGCGGGCAAATCAAGTAGTTAATTAATGAGGCCAGAAATTAAAAAGTATAAAATATTAATTATTTGATATTAATGATAATAAAGTACGGGTAATAACTATTTATTATTATTCACATTAGCGGTTTTGAGGAAAAACATGCCGTTTTATGTATTTTTTTTTTGCCAGACTAAAAAGATTAACGAGTGGAGGAATAACAAAATATAATAGAGCATATGCATTCATATGTATGTGAGTATATATATATATATATTTATATATATATATATATATATATACATATACATATATTATAAGTAGCTCGTAGATGTATATAAATCTATATGTATATACATGTTTTCGTCTATACATATAAGGAAATGCACATATATATGATGTATCAGTATTAATTTAACAGCATAAAATTAACATAGTCAGAAAATATTTGCCAGTTAGACTGGGTAAATTAAGGTAGGTGTATCTGAGAAAAAATCGTCATTATAAATAATAGTATTGGGATGTAAATAAATGAATTAAAATATTATGGTTAATTTTTACAACTATTTACTTCAATTTATTAGTATTCTAATTAAATAATTTTCCGTTGAAGTTATTTCTTTAAATGTAAAAATATTGTAAATATAAAACTATTGAATATATATATTATTTACTTTAATTAACATAAAAAAACCAGTTTGAATGTTAAATATTAAAAACAATAATATTTAAAGTGTCAGTAAATATATATAAAGAAATGAATAATTCATTAAGTTGTGATAATAGTAATAGTGTATTATCACCAAAAACATCCAATAACAATGTAGACAAAAGAAGAAAATCTGTAATATCGTCATTATATTCATCTTCTCCATCATACACATCACTAAACAAATCGTCTGTTAACTCGTCAATAACATCATCAATATGTTCAATAAATACAGGAAAGAATAGAATTATAAACAATAAGAACACTTCATTACTGCCATATTTATTTGGAGAAAACAATAGCCCTGAACTATGCAGCATATTGGAACTTTATGAGTTATTTGAAAATATAAAGCAAATAGAAAAGAATGGTCTGAATTATCAGTATAATAATCATAATAATAACAGCATGAATGTTGCAAACATTAATATGAATAATAATTGTAATAATATTGTTGGGAATGGTTCTCAATTTTACTTTCAGTTAACAAGTAGTTTAAGCAATGCAAACAATAATTCAATTTCTAACATATATGAAACAATAAACCCGATATTGTATACACCAGAAACTATAAACAACGACACAAGTAATAATTATTTAAATACAAGAAGAAAATTAACACCAACATCAATGAACTCGTCACTTTCGTCGAATAATATTGCTGATGATTACTATAATGATGAATACATATGTGAGAAAAAGTGTAGTTTAATAAGAAAACATCTCGAAAAATACTTAAAATCAAATTTAAGTGGTTATGAGTTATGTAAGTTAATAAGCATATATTTATCATTATTATTTCAAACACCTTTATCTATGGTATTATTTTATGATAAGTTTAGTGATGAGTTGATTGGTTCCTTCCCTACAAAAGGAACATGGAACAACTATATTCCAAAAAATATTTCAAATCGTTGGTTAGATTATAAAACTACGTGCAAACATAACACCCATATTTGTGAACATGATAAATGTAAATTAAATTATTATAACAACAATAGGGATGAAATCAATGATATGGATGTAAAATTCAGTAATATTTATAATAAAAATGATTGCCTTAAACTAAGGAATGGTAATATAATTAACAATAGAAGAGCAACATTTCCACCGCAAACAATTGGTAACAAAATAAGATATAAAAGTAGAATAATAGATTTGACTCAAAATGTGGACTTAATTGAAAACAAAAGATTTATATCTGAAAGTGATGTTAAAAGAAAAGATTACGAATCAGATGAATATGATTTACTTAGATTTTCAATGTCAACAATAAATTGTGATAATAATAAAAGTTTTTTAAAGCAAATAATTTCGCAAGGACAAAAACAAAATTTTTATTATTTCAATTATACAACAAATATATGTGATTATATAATAAAAAACAATTACAACTATAATGATAATAGTAACAGTAGCAATTCTGGCAATAGTGATATAAATTCTGGAAATAAATATAAAAATATAAGAATAATAAAGGATGATAAGAATGATGGTGTTGATAATATATTTGGTCTATATTTTTATAATAAATTAAGAGATATAGAGCAATTACCATGTGACATAGCAATATCAACACAGTGTAGTCGATGTAGCATTATATGTAGAAGAATAATGCATGAACATGATTTTGCAAGTAATGATGGTAATAACAATTTTGTTTCAAACATGAATAGTAATGATATAGAGGCAATATGTAAGGAGGATAATGCTAATTTTATTTCAAACAGTTGTAGTATAGCAAATGAAAATCATAATTGTGACTGTAAAAATGCGAATTCAAAATTATTATCAGAATATATTGAAAATAACAGTACTAATATAGGAGATTATCCAGTAATATTAGTATCTCCACCATCTGTAAATAATGAAAATAATATACAAAAATGTTGTATTTGCGAGAATAACAATAATAAGAATAAACCATCCTCAACATCGATAAAAGGTAGTTTGACAACAAGAGTACTTAATTCTGAGTTTTCAGACACAGATATAAATATAGATACTAAAGTAAACTTATACCAAAGATATAGCAACTACAAGATACCAGTAATCACTTGCCCTATATTTGACGTAAGATCAAATAGCAATAAATTAATAGGAATAATATTATGTTTACAACCACAAAATCCGAATATACTATTATTAAGAAATTTAATACTGGAAATACAATCACTAGTATGTTTATTTATTGAATGCAAAAAATTGAATTATAGTATAACCCAACTATATATTTATAACGAACTTCATAGATGGGTATTTAAACCATTAAATTCACAAAAAAAGTATTTATTGGTTGATAAATGTGAATTGTCATTATCAATAGATATTATTTCTAGAATATGCCATTACATTAATTTGTTTACTCCGGTGCAATATTACCTGGTATATATAAATAAAACAAATTATTATGTTTGCATATACGGTCCAAGGAAATATATTGGTTATAAGATATCAAATAATAAGAGTATAATATCTAAGTTAACAAAAAACAGGAAAGTAATTGTAGTTAATGATTTTGATAACTGTGACTTATTTGAAAATATAAATGGTGATAAAAATAGTAGATTTAGGATGATAAATGCAGCATTTATTCCTATATATATAAAAAATGAAAATGTGAGCATAGTATTACAATTAGTAAATAGACTGAATATAAATGGTTGTTATTTAAACTATGAAAATGATGATAGTAACATTCCTAGTAATATAAACAATCATTCAAATAACATTAAAAACTGTTTTAATAATGATAGAAGTGAACAAACAAATGAAACAAGTTCAAACAATGACTCAGTATCTAGTTTAAGCATGAATTCAAGGATAACATATTCAAATAAGTCTTCTATCAGTTCTCTATTTAATATTTCACATACGTTGAATAATTGTAATCTAAATATGGGTTTAAGCGGATCAAATAAATATAATACAATAGAGAATGTATGTTTTAATAATATAGAAAGTGGAATGAAGTTTGTTGATGACAATAAATATAAGATAAAAAATTTTACGATTTTAGACTTACATATATACAAGACAATATTAAAACACTTATTAAATGAATTTCAACAAGAAATATTGTCATTGAATATGTATTTATACTATAGAACTCTTAGAAATACAAATGGTAGCGGAACATATCAGAGTAATCATAAATTGCATAAATCAATAAAAAATAACTTTGGCATAATATCATTGGAAAACAATAATCAATATCAATCAGATACAAGTTCAATATGTGGTTGTAGCAATATGATAAATATAGATAATGATTCCAATTTTTCCAACAATAATTATTACTACCATAATGGTAAATGTGAATATAATAATATAAATGACGATAGTTCTCCAGATATTATTATTGGAAAAAACAGGGCCAAATATAGGAGACAGTATAATAATAATCTATGTGAGTATTATGATGAGTATGACACATGCAGCTATAATGATGACAATAATATTAATAAACACAGTGATATAAAGAGCTTGGATAGTTACAAAAAACCAAAATTAAATGATAGTATTAGTAGTGTAAGTAATACAAGCATAAGTAATAATAATAATACAAGTGATGTATCTAGAAATACAAGTATAAATATTTGTGACTCAAATAATAATTTGAGCGAAAAAACAATAATAATAAATAAATTGAAAAAAGAAATAGAGCGTTATTCAACATTTGAGAAGAAGATTTTAGACAAAAAATTAAATATATATAGAGAATTGGAATTTCCATTGTGGGTTCATAATTGGAATGTACACAAAGGGTTTTTATTAGATTTATTTTCATATTTAGGATTCACTCAGAAATGGAATTGGAGTGAAAACAATTTATCGTTGCTATTTGATATAATACATGATTCATACAATAAAGATGTGCCTTACCACAATATATTTCATGCGTTACAAGTTGTACAAGTATGTTATATAATATTAAGGAAATTTGGTGTAATGCTAGTTTTAAATGATATACAAAAGTTTACATTGATATTTGCTGCATTATGCCATGATATAGATCATCCAGGTGTGAATAACTTTTTCTTAAAGGAATGTAATTCCAGATTATCCATTAAATACAATGATAATTCAATATTGGAAAATCATCATTGCAATTATGTATTTAAATTATTGGATTACAACATGGAAAATACCGATATAAGAAATAGTTTTACTAAAGAGGAGAATGTTGAATTTAGGAGATTGTTTATTAAATCAATATTATCTACAGATATGAGCAATCATAGTAAATTATTAAACATTTTACAGGAATATATTTCTAAAAATACATCTGACAACATAAATAATGTTAATATTAACTGCAGTGATTATTGTAATAGTAATTGTGTTAATAATACATTTGAAAGTGATGAATTAGATTTGGCCATATTTGGTGAAAATATAGATGATAATTCAATAATATCTATTATCGACAAAGAATTATTGGTTGAATCACTTTTGCATGCCTCTGACATTTCTAATCCAATAATACCATTTGAAATATCAAAAAAATGGGCTTCATTAATTCAAGAAGAGTTTAAACTTCAAGCAGAATTGGAGAGACAGCACAGCATACCAATTACGCCATTTATGGACGTGAATGATGAGTTGGGTAAAATAGAAGCTCAAATAGGATTTTTAGAATATGCAGTTATCCCACAATGGAAAATACTATCGAGAATAATACCAAGAGGAAATATTCTTTTGAAACAGGCAGAAGTAAATCGAGAGAAGTGGTTTGAAAAAAGTGTAAATTGCAATATCAAGAATGGAACATTATTTGATTTTACACTTGAGAAGCTTAAAACGAGTACAATATCTGGTAATAATGTACTAGAAGACAAAATTATTAGTGTAAACAGTGATATTAAAAATAAAATTAATTATTTTAAATGTGAAAAATATAAATTGGATACTGGTAATATTCGTGAAAATTATAATAACACTAATAATATGAGACTGGGTGAATATGAACATTTAAATAAAAAAAAGTTGTTTCTTGTGTCAATAACTGAGTTTGTGAATGATGAATACATAAATATAATATAATCTTTTCTTTTTTCTCTAGAAATTATGGTTTATACATTAAGAAATATTAACAAGTAGATATTACTGCAAGATAACTACATTTTTATATCATGATTTTTTTCTGCTTTGAGTATCCTTATTAATAAAGTTGACAACATTGATTGTTTTTCTTTGCTGTTCTATAGAATTGGTAAGAAGCTGCGCTTAAATCTGAACTTTTTTGCATTAATGTATCCAAGTTTTCACCACGATGAAGTAAATCTTCAATATTCTTAAGCATAACGTCTCTAACTTCATCTAAGTCCTTTTGTACTTTGAATATTTTATCATTATTCATAGGATCCTGGTATTTTTTAAATATTTCCCCACATTCTTGAATATCAACATTATTGTCTTTATTTATACTATTTAAATACGCAGTTATTTTATTTAAGTTCGCATTACCATCAATACTATTTATAAATGCTTTCAAATATTCATTTAATAGTGAAAATGCGCACCTAACCGGGTAATCTAAGCTCGTAATACAACACAAGCCTATTCCATTATTTGATATGTATATATGGCAATTCCCTATATCTTGTGGAAATTTAACAGTTACTCTATTTCCTTCCTGTACTCTCGAGCATAAAAGTCTACTATGAAATGCAATGTGTTCTTGTATTGTTTTTCTTTGAAAAAAATTATAATCCAAAAGATTATAATTACTCGTCAGTAATATCGGATGTTCGCTATCCCACTTATATAATAACACGCTTAGTAGTTTCATTATATGTATTAATTTACATAAAAGTTATGTTTGTGTGTGTGTGTGTTTTTTATTTATAAAATTACAATATAAAAACTTTATTTAAGCTTGAAAACGATAATACCTACTTACTTTTTGTTTTCTGAAAATGTTTCCTTTATTAAAATGAACAAAAATACTAAGATATAGAGAAAATTTCTGCTCGAACGCTTAATTAAGTGTATTTATATGTCAATGTGGTATGCGTTGTATTAAATAAAAAACAAATTCCACTTAAAAAAATTGCTCTTTTCTCAAATTAATTGTGTTGTTAAACCTAATTTTAGATAATTTTCTTGTATTTTCTTTTTATATTGAGATCACTATTCAATCAAATATAGATTTGTACCAATAATGCTAAAATAATCTGGGAAAACATACAACCACATAAATAATTAAATATTCGGAACTATTTCTTTTCCATTTGTTTTTATATTCCATTTTCATTCATTTTCAAACTTGAAACTAAAAAAATACCTTCATATAGCCGCCTAAACTAAGCGCCAAAGGCACAATACGGTACATGCACCAAGTGAATAATAAATAGATTGAATATTATATTTGTAATATATCAATAAATAAATTTAAAAAGGTATCGATAAGGTAACGTAAAAAAATGTTCAAGTTAATAGATAGATTAATAATATGCGTCAAAATTATGAATAGATAACAATACAAATAGTTAAAACTACAGGGTATTAGATAAATAATTAGAATACTGGTATATATTTACACATGTTTTTTCCCTCAAACGCATAAACAGAGTTTTTATTTGACAATAATTATTGGACGAGCAAAATTGCAAAAATATTGAATGATTAAAAAGTACCAGGAAATAAAAATAATAAATAATTAAAAGGAAAGGCTTAAAAATAAGCTAGAGTAACTAATTAAGGAAGTGAATCAGAAAAAAAGATTTAATATATTACAAAATAAGGAGAATAATAGATTACAAATAGTTTATATCAATCAAAAACTAACGGGGATATATTACTTGAAACAAGTGTAGATAAGATAACAAGTTAAGAGAAGGGTGTGAATTCGTGGAAGGTGGAACTATTTTAAAGTAAATTTTTATGGTTTATATTATATAACTCTATTCTTTTTTGAACTTTGTTATTAAATAATTATTGCAGCTATTTAAGATGAAATATTAATAAATAAAAAACAGGGTGTTAAACAAACATTTTTTTGATAAAGTA
Organism: Cryptosporidium bovis; assembly: GCF_009768925.1. Taxonomy (NCBI): domain Eukaryota; phylum Apicomplexa; class Conoidasida; order Eucoccidiorida; family Cryptosporidiidae; genus Cryptosporidium; species Cryptosporidium bovis. The sequence goes on from NW_027125020.1 coordinate 92,717, forward strand.
GTTGGATAAATTTTAATTATTTATTTACTCTGATGATATGCAAAATAGAAGGGTCAAATAATGGCAGTTATATGTCAAAAGGTATAACAGTAGCAAATATAATAGAAAAAGACAAGGGCTATATAGTTAATGGCAGAACAATATCAAAGGAAAAGCGGAATAGCAAAGCATTAACAAACTCAGGAATAGTGAGTAATAATATGGAAAAGCAATTATTAATTAATGATGTGAACAAATCCAAGTTAATATGTAATAACAGCGTTGAACATCAAAAACAAGATAACAAGAGTATTTTGTTAAATAAAATAAACAATTACAATGTTAATGTAAGTATAAATAATAGTATTGATAATTGTAGCACCACTTATAGCAATAACAATAACAAACAATTATACTCAAATTTGGTAAATGATGTTAAATCATTGAGTATTTCAAATAATGATAGTAATTATTTGAAGTCACATTACAACAACACAAATGATAGTAACAGCTATATACATAATAATAACCAAATAGAAATGAGAAGAAAGTATTATATAAAGGTTACACCACTGAATACAAAGTATATAGCTGTTGTGAGAACAATAACTAATAATACACCATTACTTCTTTGTTTTGAGCACGGTAAGGACCGTCATCCAAAGGAGGTAATAAATTTAAAAAATAGTAATGTTTATAAGGGGGTAACTGAGAAAGGACCCTGTATATGCATAAGACCAAAAAACGAATCAAAATATAAAACTATAGAAATAATTACTGATGTAAATCCATTATCATCGAATAATTATAGAAAAACAAAGTTAAATTTGGTAGATAATTGTGTTAATAATAATATAGAAGATGGAGGAAACGAAAAGAGTAATAATTGCGATAACAACAATTTATCTATAATGAAGTCATATAATTCAACATCATCTTCATGTAAATATACCACTCAGAATACAAAAATATCTTCAAATTCAGTAAGTATGTACGAGTTTGAATGTCATTCTGACTTTGAATTATGGTGCAGTTTTTTTACAAGTATAGGAATAACATTATATAATTTTAGAAGTTTATTTCACACAACGAAGTTAATAGGTGAGGGTAGTTTTGCTAAAGTGTATAAAGGTAAGAATGTAATAACAGGTGAAGATATAGTTTTAAAGGCCGTTGATAAAAAAAAAGTGAAGGAATCAAATGTATACACTGAGATAGAAGTGTTAAGAAGAGTTCATCACCCTCATATTGTTCAATTTATAGCATCTTTTGAAGAAGAGGATCATGTATGTTTAGTATTAGAATTTTTGGGAGGTGGTGAATTATTTGAGTGGATTGCACAAAAAGGTGCATACACTGAGGAACAGGCTAAAATAGCAATGAAAAAAGTGTTACTTGCATTGCAATGGCTTCACGCCAATAATGTTGTTCATAGAGACCTTAAGACAGAAAATTTAATATTAGAGCACAAGAATTGTCCAGAGTCACTTAAAATCATTGATTTTGGTTTGGCTGCTTCATTGGGTTCATCTGCAATGAAAATGAGATGTGGTTCACCTGGTTATGTTGCACCTGAGATATTGGAAGATAAGATATATACTACGAAAGTTGATGTTTTTTCAATAGGTGTTGTACTATATACATTACTTGGTGGTTCACCACCATTTCCAGGAAGTAATATGAAGGAGATACTTAAAAAAAATATACAAGGAAATGTGCAATTTACGAGTTCAAGATGGAAGAATATATCCTCAAGTGTAAAGGATTTAATTAAATGGATGATGGCCAAAGATCCAGAATCTAGATGTTCTGCTGCTCAGGCTATATATCATCCTTGGTTTGAGAATATATCTGTGAATCCAACTGTTGTGAGATATAGTAACCAAATTGCAAATGTTTATTCTCAAACAACTAATAGAAAAGAGTACTACTCACACAAAAACATTGCCAATAACATTAGTGGTTCGGGAAAAAATGGAAATAATGATTTAGCTTCTATTGTTCCAGTTAAAAACTATTGTTCACCTAATTTAAAAAATAATGAATTAAATAAAAACGATAAAGAAGACAAATTGAATAATGACCCAAGTGATAATCATAATTTTAGTCAAAAGTGTAATGTTGTTGATTCAAGTATTCATTCAAGTGATAAAATTAATCAAAGTACAGGTAATTACGACAAAAAGCAATTAAATTTCATTGTAACAAGTAACAATGATATGATAAGCAAAAGATTGCAAAATAATACTAACAGTAATGGTACAAATGGTGAGAAAAAGTCATCAATAACATTCTCATCGTTAGAATACACAGACTCGCACTTATCCTCATCTATAAATTCAATGAAGGCATCTCATAGGAGTAATATAATTGGAAAGAATCATTCTAATAGGAAAATCTCGTCCCTATTAAGGGGAGGTAGAAATGGCAACGGTTTGAATGAGGATAGTGGTATTAGAAAAGAATTCAGTGAGTCATCAAATGAGACTGGCTATCACAAACCAAGTATAAATGATACGATTACTGCAGGTTGCAAAAATGTAAATGCTAACAAATCCACTACAATCAATAATGACTCGGAAAGAAAAAATAGAGAAGAATCACATAAGCTAAATAGCAATAATCAAAATTTTCAATCAATTTACTACGGTGCTATTGAGGATGATAATATATTATTTGAAAGGCCTGTAATAGGTAATATTATAACAAGCACAAATATAAATGTTGGTGCAAATAACAATAAATCACCGAATGGTAATAATTATAAGAATAAGGTAAACAGAAGTAGTTCAATTAAAGCAGTCATTCAAAATGTTTTTAGTAGATTCTCAAGTCAGAGTTCTTCCGTAAGTATCGGAAGAAAATGTGACATCAATTGAAGTCTATTCAAATATAAGAGTATTATAACACAATAAAGATTTAATAATCAGATTAAGAAGTACGTATCAATGCGTTGAACTATAAAAATAAGTTATTTATTTTTATCTATTGTTTTAAATATCTCTTTTTACTTGTTTCTATTTATTGTTGTTTATCTTATTTACTCTGTCTGTAAACAGCTATTTAATATTTCAACGTACTTATTTTCTTTTCAGAAAGTAAGTAATGCATATAGATTGGCTGTGAAGTGGAACGGAAAGGAAAAATACGGAAATATGAAGTTTTCTTGTTAGAGCAATTAATCTGTCTTTTTCTTTCTGCTTATCACATAATTAATCACACTATCTTCATTTTCCATTATTATTTTTGTATTCTCTAATGAAGAGTGTAGTACACTATCATAATTAAATCTGCATATATGCTCTATTCTGTAATTTACACATATGTTATCAACATTATTGTCACTTGTATTATTATTTAAAATATAACATTCACCTTCACTGATACAATTAATACCTGCATATAAAATGTTGTTACCGACATCAAAATTATTATTCGTGTAATTAGAGTTAAAAATTCCGTTAGTATCATTATTGTTATTAATTGAATTACTAGTAAAATTAGTACTATTTAAATTTGCAGTTACTCCTATACTTGCGTTACCAACACAATTACTATTTGAATTACCAACACTGTTATTATATACTATAATATTACTAGAATTGTTTGAGTTACTCGAAGCTACAGCTCCAACCCCAATACAAGTACTGTTACTATTGTTATCAATATAGTTAATGTAATTATTTGCATTATTGTTATAGAGATTTAAATCAGAAAATGTTTTTGAATGATCAAAACCACTAGTACCTGCTTCCCTTTCACCTTCATTTAGATTGCAATTATCGTTGTAATTTGGTGTAACTTTATTAGGATTCATAACAATAATAAGCAGTTCAATTAATGTATCCCTTTTCAATTTTTCTAAAAAAATAGACAGTGACTGAACCGGTGTCAGTCTATATTCACTCCTAATTCCCATTTGCCATAACTTTTTTGTTAGCCCCAAAACCTTTGGCTGCAGCTTATTTTTTTGAGTCATTACAATTATTCTTGGATAACAAAATCTTAATAAATATATCGGATGAATTGATATTCTCTCTTTTTGAGCCTTTAATGTATTTAAACAAACTTTATCGTTTTTTTCCCCGTTTTTAGCATTAAAACTTTGTTCGCTACTTATAATATTTATATATCCACCTGAATCAATAATATCATTGCGATACCTTTTTGCCTTATCACACACTTTCTGAATAATGAGTTCTATTGCTATCTCTCCCATTACACTATTGACCATGCCATACATATGAGAGTCAGGAGTATTATTGTTTTTATTCACTTCCATTAAATGATTAATTTTAAAGGTGTTACTACCACCCATTGAATATATGATATTATTTGATGAATGTATAGTATATAATAAACAATTATTATCGTAAACGTTATAGTCATAATCCATTAATGGATCAAAATATATCTTAATTTTTTTATTATTGCAAATCAATAAATCAATAGAGTCTGACAACACATTTATTATCTCATTTATAACATTTATATACATACCGATCCCACTATGATTTTTAGAATATATATCAACACCTTTTTTTATTAATTTCTTGGTGAAATCATTATCGTTAAATTTTTGCAATTTATAATTATTAACTTTATGATCATATTCCCACTCAATCTCGTATTTATTTAATAGTAAATCTTTTAAATATTCATCATTTTTTAGTATAATTTTATTATTATAATGAATCAATTCATTACTTACCAACATCATTCTTATTTTACTAACATCAATGTTAAATGAATTTAGATTATCATTTGTTATTTCCATTAATACTACCTTAACAAGTGGAAAGTACGTTATTGTTAATATTGGATCTTCTTCCAAAAAATTTAACCATGGTAAAACGATTCTTAAAGATAACAACAAACCTTCCAACTCTATCATTATATTGTCAATAACCTTAGTATACAAGTCATCTAGTGTTTTATTCGTACAATTGTTGTTTAAAGTATATATTATATCATATGATAAAGACAAACTTGATTTTGGTGGACCAAATTGCTTTCCATTTACATTTGTTGACTGTTCATATATTGGCTGTAAAAAGTATCTTTGTACTGGAAAATCTAGATTTATTCCAGAAATTAAGTTGTCCTTATCTTTGCTTACTGCACTGTAATTAGTATAACAACTATTGTTCATATCATTTTTGTTATTCAGTATTACAGTAGATGCTTTTTCCTTGTTTAAATGAGTTGTTGACATTGACAATGTTGCTATTGTCGCTCCTGATCCAATTGTTGTACTATCAACTTCTGTGGATAAAGATGAACTTGAATAATAATTGTTCAAATTAACAAAATTTATTTCGTTGTAATTAGTCAAAAGCGATAATATAGAACATTTTACTGAAAATGGAATTGAATTTGATAGAATTAATAAGTTATTTGACTTGTCAATCAAATAATATGGTTTTTTGAGTCTAAATTTACATTCATATAGTACATCATCAAACTTTTTATTAGGAACAAGTACATTATCAATAAATAACTTAACAGGAAACAGTTCAGGTAATTTCCATATTGTGAAATCATGGTTATTAAGAATATTTGTTATAATCGTTTTGACTATATCACTGAATGTTGAATTCATAATGTTTATTTTCTCTTCCTCTTTGATGTCAAGCAAAAACATAAGTGAATTCATCTTATCAATACATCTATTGAATAATGTATTTATTGTCATGCTACTTTCATGTGTTCTTGAATTGCATATTCTAGATAGATAATAACTAAATTCATGTTTATTTATAGAACTCGGTATTAAATCGCTTTTCAATAATTCGTCTATATATTCTATTTTTAATCCTTCATATAAAAGTTTTTTTAAAATTAATAATACAGATTTTGGTATATACTTAAATTCAAATGGTATATCTTGAGTAAAATTAAACATGTCCTCAGTGTTTTTGTTTGTATTATTTACCAAGTCTACATCCTCCTTTATTTGAACATTTTCCAACCAATTACACAATGTGTTAAACATTATATTATAATTATTATTCTTTTCTTTATATTTTATTTTTATCCACATCTCACATAATATTTTACCTATACAATTTATGTCATTGTTATTATTGCCATTATTATTTAGTAAATCTAGATGATTTCCAAAAACGAAATCAGACAACTTTATTGAGTAACCATAGACATCTTCCTCCAAATGTATGCATTTTGAAGATAAAGACATATGATAAACTCCATTATGGTGACAATACGAAATTACTTCAAGAATTTGTCTAAAAAATGACCATATTATGTAGTACTCGCTTTTTTTAATGTTTTTCTTTAAATATTCATACAGTGTTATACCATTCATATATTCTGACTGAATATATATATATATATCATGATTATCTTTATCTACATTCTCTTCTACCCAACACTGGTAGTATCTGGCCATTAATTTGTGTTGGGACATTATTAAGGATGAATAGTTTGATATTATGTTTTTGTAATGCAAATTATATTTACTCGAAGGTATTCTATATATCGATACTTGATAATTATTTTGATCTATTAAATGGAGTGATTTTGTAATAACAACATTGTCATCTGAATAAATCACTTCAACAACAATAAAATCTTGATTTAATCTTTTTGATGATAAAAATATATTACTATTATCTTTGTTATCATGAAAATTAACACTGTTGCTATGATCTCCATTATTAATATTACTATTATTAATATTATCGTTTGCATATTCAATAATTGTATCATCCAAAAATCCAGACGTCATTCCTAATTCATTTCTTTTAAATGAATAATCTGCTTTAGTTATATATGATGATGAAAATCTATCATCTACGCTATCATCTAATAACTTATTAAAACCTATATTATCAATATTATTCACATTTTTGTTAACAATCTCATTATCTTCAAAGCCTCCATCATTACCCACTGTTGAACCTATAACTGATATTTTGTCATAATACTTTTCCAGTTCCTTTTGATTGTTTATTCTTCTCATTTGCTCCCATAAATCTTCTGATATTTGTAAATAATTATACAAATCGTCAAGTGTACTCTCCATTATATTTATTACCTGGAATATACATTCCTGATCTCCACTTCTATTTACTATTACTTCCTTTACCTGTTGAATAAATTTATTATATATATTGTCTGGTAATTCAAGTGAAAATTCAAATAATAAACAAGGATTTTCCAAAGGATATTCACTGTTATAGTAAACAGTTAGACGTCCATATATATTATTTCTTCTCCAATATCTCCTATTTTTAAAAGGTAATGCTTCACTTATATTCCTACTTAATACTAGACTATAAATAATATTGTTGTATACTCTAAGATGATTTTTTAAATCGACATTTTCAGCCTCACAATTATCATAATCAGATTCAACCGGGACAAACAATGTTCTTATTTCTACATCATCATTCTCGATACATAATATATTTTCATCGCTTATAGAATTTATTATTTGACTTTCTATGTTCTCTACATCTATCTTAGACAACCTTTCACTTATATGGTGTAACTTCACGTGACCATATATTGCATTTATCGCAATAATCTCATTAATTTGAATGTTAATTATATCATCTTTCACGAATATAATTGGCTTTGATAATGGTGATATTGGAATTAAATTTACATTTGCTTTTATATTATTGTCGTTTAGTATATCTTCAAGATTCGCATTCATCTCTAATTATTACAATCAACATCTTTCAAATCCCACTAACTTAATTTAAGCGTTCTACCTTCAAATCAACCAATATATTATTTACATTTATTAATATTTATAATTTATTTCCCCCATAATCTTTAATTGTAAATATGGCGGGAATGGACAAATTCCTTTACACAGTTGCGCATTTCAATATATGGACTTATAAATTAAATTCACAGTAAATTCAAAATAATTACTTGTACAATACTATTAACTTTTTTTATGTCATAAATTCTTAAATATAAATTAGAAACCTTGTACGATTTGAATGATTTATTCTTGTTATGTTTATCACTCAAATTATTCCTCTTTTTTGCCAGGTGATTAATCACAAATATGATAATTGGTGCATGCATGCACGCATGCAATTAACTCTTTAATTAAATTTGGCAAATCATATAATATTTGGAGAAATAGCACATTATGTCATGTTGTTTGAATTTATAAATGATTAAATTTAAACCTTTTGTAATGCATTTATAGTAATAATCACTCCGTATTTTTAATATAAACAAAGAAACTAGGCTTAAAAACAACTAATTAGTTGATTTACTGTTTGACTAATTGGTTAACTAATTAATAATAGAAGCTTTTAATAATAAGCATTGTAGAACTAAATGTTTAATACAGTATTAAAACGATGTACGAAGATAATAATGATAATAAAAGAGAAAAATCAATTCCAAATTCCTTAAGTAATAATTTAAGAGCATCAACACCAACATTAGATGAAATAGAATATAAACTAAGAAGAGTGGACAATTTAGAGAAAAATAATGAAGACACGTTTAAATTAATATCAGGCGAAATGCTTAACAACTATGACAAAAAACGTCAGAATACATTTAATGTAGTTCCAATATCTGTAGAAGTTTGTGTTAGATCAGATATAAATATATATGAATATTCAGATCCAGATGATAGATATATGAAGAAAGACTTGATCGCATATAAAATAAGGAAATACTTTTCATTTCAAGCTAATGTTGGTTTAGGTAGAGTTGAAGTTTCAAAAATAGGTGATTCATTTTTAAGAAAAGTTTGTACTGATATTAATCTATCATTGAATTATATTCCAATGGAAAAAGTAAATGAAAAGGACAATTTATTATACTCAAGTGAGGATATTCCGATATATCAAACTGAATTAAATATATATATATATCAATTAAATAAGTTGTCAGAAGAAGAATATTTGTGTGATGAAAACAATATAAATAATGAAAGAAATTCGGAGTCTCCAGTATGGAGATTTTGGTTATTACCTAATGTGGAATTTGATGGTTTGTGGGATTCATTGCATTACGAAAACGGTTTAAAACAACAGTTAATGGATTATACATCAACAAGTTTAATATTGAGTGATTGTGGAATAGATAACAATATAATAAATTGGAATCACTTAATACTGTTGTATGGCTCACCAGGAACTGGAAAAACATCTATATCAAGAGCAATATCACAAAAAATAGGAATTAGACATTATAGTAGATATCAAAATATGTATCTAATAGAAATAAATGCTCATTCATTATTTTCAAAATGGTTTTCTGAAAGTGGTAAAACGGTTGTAAAATTGTTTACTAAAATAAGAAGCTTGTTGGAGGAACCTGACTCATTTGTAACTATTATTATAGACGAAATAGAGAGTATATCAAGTGCAAGAAAACAATGCTTAGGAAGGAATGAACCATCTGACAGTATAAGAGTTGTGAACGCATTGTTAACTCAAATAGATTCACTTAAAAAATACTCAAACACACTATTAATGACTACCACCAATATATTAGATTCAATTGATGAAGCATTTCTAGACAGAGCTGATTTGAAGTTGCATATACCACTTCCGTCCGCATATACGAGGTACTTAATATTAAATGAATGTATACAAGAATTTATAAATAAAAATGTATTGTTTTGCAATTCAAATAAGAGCTACATTAAATTACTAAATTATAAAGATGCAATATTACATAGAAATGAAAGAATAAAGTCACCTCAAATAAATATATCAAATTCAGTTCTTTATATATCTAAGAACACAGAAGGATTCTCGGGAAGAAACTTAAGAAAACTTCCATTTATAACGCTACTTTCCTGTTATCAATTCGGAATACCACTTGATATTCAGGTATTTATCGAAAAAATGAAAAAAATTATTGATGATAAACCTGAGGTGTTAAGAAATTAAGTGTATAAAAGTGTTTAAAACGTATATTTTTAGTATTTTAATGATTCAAAACAAAATAAGACAGTATTTTGAAGAACCAAATATTTATTTCCGAGGCATATTGTGGTTTTAATTTTTCCTATAAATATATTAAGATAAACAACGTAAAAAATTAACAATTCCGCCAAAATAAATGTCACAAAGTGGAGAATTTTTAAAGAAAGAGAACCAATAATTGTAATGGAAAATATTAATATAAAAAATAACATTTATATCATTAATAGTAACAATAATAATAGTGAAAACAATACTAAATAATAACAATTAAATAACATTGAAGACGACCTTAGCTATAACTTTAATAATACTAATATAATAATAAAATATTAAGTGGGTATCGTGTTTAACAAAGAATAATTGGATATATACGAAAATAAAAAAATAACTTGACACAATAGCTCTCATTTTGAATTAATCGTTCATTTTCTTTATTAGTGAATCGAATAGAAAATAATAATTAAAGAGTAAACAACTGCTTAAGAACTATTCATTATAATATAGACAAGTTTTGTTTCTTTTTGTAATAAAAGCAACAAAATTTAATTAAAGAATTAAATTAATATATTTGTACAATTAAGAAACAAAAAATAGGCAAAAAGAATTAATTGTTGGAAGAATGAGTCAAAATTCGGATAATGAAGAAATTTGGACTGGAAACAAAGTAAGAAAGCAATTTATCGATTATTTTATGGGATTAGATCATACTTTTTATAAGTCATCTCCAGTAGTACCAATAAATGATCCAACATTATTGTTTTCAAATGCAGGAATGAATCAATTTAAGTCAATATTTTCAGGGAATTTAGAAAAAAATTCAGAGTTAAGCAAATTAAAAAGAGTCGCTAATTCGCAAAAATGTATAAGAGCAGGAGGAAAACATAATGATTTGGATGATGTTGGAAAAGATGTTTATCATCATACTTTTTTTGAGATGTTAGGGTCATGGTCATTCGGTGATTATTTCAAGGAAGATGCAATTTATTGGGCATATAATTTATTAACAAGAGTTTATAATATACCTAGTGAAAGATTATATGCAACATACTTTAATGGGGATCCAAGAATACCAACATGCCCACCAGATGAAGAAGCAAAAAGAATATGGTTAAAGTACTTACCAGAAGAAAGAGTAATAGGTTGTGGAAGTAAAGAAAATTTTTGGGAAATGGCAGATACAGGCCCATGTGGTCCCTGTTCAGAGATACATTATGATAGAATAGGAAACAGAGATGCATCTATGCTTGTAAATAAGGATGATCCAAATGTTATTGAGATATGGAATTTAGTTTTTATGCAATATTATAGGGAATTAGACGGTTCACTAACACCTTTGCCCAATAAATGTGTAGATACAGGACTTGGACTTGAAAGACTTGTTTCTGTATTACAGAATAAGGACAGTAATTATGATACTGATTTATTTACTCCTATATTTGATCAAATTAATCATATTTTAAATTTAAATAACAATGGTAATAAAATACCTAAATACAGTGGGAAAGTTGGAATAAATGAAGATCCATTAATGATAGACATGTCTTATAGAGTCATCGCAGATCACATAAGAACGTTAACAATAGCAATAGCAGATGGAGCAATCCCAAGCAACGAGGGAAGAGGATATGTTTTGAGAAGAATACTAAGAAGAGCAATTCGTTATGGATCACAATATTTAAATGCAGGTATAAATGGCGAACCATGGCTTTACAAATTAACAGAAAGTGTGTCCCTTACGTTAGGTGGATATTACAGTGAGATAAACAAAAGTATAGATAAAATAAAGAGCGTGATATTAGATGAAGAAAGACAATTTTCCAAAACACTGTTTAAAGGTACAGAAAGATTTAACAAAGTTGTTAATAAATTAATGTTATCTTTAAAGGATAAAAACGAATTGTTAATATTTCCTGCCAGCGAAGCATTTTTGTTATATTCTACATACGGGTTCCCAATGGATTTAACAGAACTAATGGCCAAAGAAAAGGGAATTGAATTTGATCACGTCGGATTTCAAAAGTGTATGGATGAACATCATTTAGCATCTGAAGGCAGAAACAACAAAAGTAATTCTGATGAATTAGTTTTAAAGCCAGATATTCAAAGTATTTTATATCATAAATATAATTTAAAAGAGACAGACGACTCATATAAATATTATCAGGGAGATAAATTAATAGATTTTGAGTCAAAGCTTGTTGCAATTTACGACGGTCATGAACTAATTAATGAGATAAATGCCGATAAAAATGATTCTAATTCAAAATTAAGTGACGAAGAAACTACATACGGATTGGTTTTTGATAAAACCATATTTTATTCAGAATCTGGTGGTCAGGTATCTGATATAGGTTATATTAAATTTATTTATAATAATCAAGAATCCATATTTAATGTATTAGATTGTAAGAAATATGGAAAGTATGTATTGCATATAGGAATGCTAATTAAGGGTAACGTAACTACAAACAGTGAATTGGTATCTAAATTAAGTGTAAACCATTCTAGAAGAGAATTAATTAAGAAAAACCATACTGCAACACACTTATTAAATTATTCGCTTAGAGTGGTTCTTGGAGAGGAGACGGATCAAAGAGGTTCTGTAGTAGACAGTAATAAATTACGATTTGATTTTTCACACAATAAACCACTAAATACTGAGCAGATTGATGAGATTGAGAATATTATAAATAAGGAATTTATTAGTAATAAATTAAATGTATATACTAATATTATTGATTTAGAGGTTGCCAGAAAAATACCTGGTGTAAGAGCAATATTCGGTGAATCTTATCCAAATCCAGTTAGGGTAATATCTGTAGGAATAGATGGTGATCAGTTGTCGGTTTCAATAGAAAACAATGATAACATAAGATTATCAAAAACATCAATAGAATTTTGTGGTGGAACTCACGTAAATAATACTGGTGATATACAATCATTTTCAATATTATCTGAAGAAGGTATAGCCAAAGGAGTACGTAGAATAGTAGCAGTCACTGATGAACAGTCGGAGATCGCTATTAACAATTACGTTGAGTTAAACAAAGAAGTTAGTGAATTACATAAATTACAAGGACCTGAACTCGAAAGTGAAATAAGCAGACTTAAATCAAAATTAGAGGACTTAAAATTAATACCATTGAATAATAAGAAGGAATTGCTAAATGTTATCAGTGAAAATTACAAGAGAGTTTTATTGGAACTAAAGGAGAAGCAAAAAGAAAGATTAAATATGGCAAAAAAACTAGCTGTGAAATTAGAACATGATATTAGTGGTAATGACAATTTAAAATATATTATATTGAATATAAAAGAAATAAATGGTGATTCAAAGTCACTGGACTTAATTGCACAACATTTAACATCAAAATTTCAGAGTGTACCAATTATGTTATTTACTTCTGGAACTTTTAACGACAATGGCGTATCTGCAATATCCGTTGTACCAAAAACTCTATCTGAAAAATTACCATGCAATATTTGGTTGAAATCAACGTTGGATATATCTTTTGGAAAGTGCGGGGGGAGTGAAATTAGAAGTGTTGGGTCCTCTAGAAGTGGCTCTGACAAAATAGACGAGATGATTGCTTTCTCAATTAATGCGGTATTGAATGTAGATAATCAAAATAAATAAATTCCAAATCTGCATTGAGGACAGATGGAAAAAGTGAAAAATGCAAAATACCAGCTATAATGAAAAAAAGCTCAATTTGTTGATATTCAGCTAGACCTAATACTCGACGTATTTTCTACAGTACATTACCGAATCACGACAAATAACGACAGTGATATTTAATAAATACAAAATTTCTACTCATTTGTCTCTTTCTTTAAGTATTAAATATTAGTCTTTAGAATGTTCTCTTTCTCTCCTTCACCTCTTGTTTCCCACCTATAACTAGGGTAAATCAAGTGTTTCACTTAGTTATGTAGTCTCCCAAAGTTTGATGTCAAAGAAAAGAACTTCAAGTATTACTCATTTTGCTACCTCTGTAGTATAGAAGAAAACAAACTAATTAACAGTTGTCTATATTTGAATTAGAAATCACCTAAACTATTGAAGGAGCTGCAGAAGAAATCTTTGGCCAGAGCTCAGCGCATTCCTTTCCTACTGGTCCAGTAATAGCAGAACCTTTCATTTCACCCTTTGGATTTACAATGACACCTGCATTGTCTTCAAAATAAAGAAATGTCCCCTCCGGTCTTCTAAAGGCCTTTCTCTGTCTGACAATAACGGCAGGCCATACCTTTTTGCGCAATTCTGGTTTTCCCTTTTTAACTGTTGCTAAAACCATGTCTCCAATTGATGCTGATGGAAGGCGATTTAAACATGATCCTGTACCCTTAACTGCAATAATATACAAGTTCTTTCCACCACTATTATCACAACAATTTATAAGAGCACCTACATTTAAACCAAGTGTAATCCTCATCTTGGCACCACCTGCTGCACCTCTTCCTCTTTTCATCTTTGTTTAATCAAAACTAACTAAAAATATGTATTAATTGTTTGTTCTTAATGTATCCGGTATATAAAAATAGTTCCAATTTGCGAGTTAACAATAAATCGAAATATTAACTATTTTCACTGTTATTTGTTTTTTTCTTTTATTAAATTAAAAAATGGTCTATTAGCGCTAGTGTTTTGCAGTTATTTAATTACAAAAAGGAAATATTAATATATATAAAGTTTTGTTAATTGTTTGAGACAATATATTATTTAACTATTATCAACTATCTAAATTCATGTGAATATGCTATACCTTAATATTATATATCAAGTCTTTTCTTACATTTTTCTTACTTAGAGACGCAAGTGATTTTACCGCCTGCTTAAGGGTACCCATTAATTTATATCTAATAAATATTTTTAGCGCCATAATTGAAAATCAAATAAAAGTCTAATAAAACAGTGATCATGAGCATTTGTTTTACTTATATTTTTGTTATTACGGTAACATTCAATGTGAATAGACTAATATTTTGAGTTTTATCCAGCTTTATAGTGACAAGATGAAGTACCTTTATAGGTGTGTAACGTAAAAGGCATGAGAATTATATAAGTGTAAGCAGTTATCCTGTATTTTTTTTAATTTGTGCTTTTTGCAATTTTGATTAGGAAATGTCAGAGTTTTAATGATATCATCATTTTTGAATATTACATTCCCGGTAGACTTACGATTCTATCTACGAACTAGTATGTATTTATTTAAAATTCCGTGTGTTGAGTTCGTATTTACTCCGATTCGAGTGTGACAAAACTTTTTTTAATACTCACTAGTGGGTTTGGATGTATGCTTTCTACTCATATAAATTCATATGTGCTTATTTATCCATTTATATATCTTTGTTTCCTTTTCATTCATCAAGTGTATAAATACAATTCGGTTCCATGTAATTTAACGTATTGTAAAATGGCGGTCCAAATAAATAATATTATATGATCAAAAGGAAAGAAATATATATATTACACGAACCTCCCTCAAAGAAAAAGATTTTGACATCAAAACAAGCTTCATTTTCAATTAATAAGTTCTTGTTTGACATAAAATAGAATATACAGGAGTTAATTATATAAAAAGTAAAGTACAAATAGTAGCTGATTAGGTATTATGTTAAATGTATCAACAAAACCGATAGTAAATAGTGAATCAATAAAAGGAAATGCACTTAGAATAAACAAGTGTCTAATATGGTTTGATTTTGGGATTGAGAATGAGTTAAAATACGACAAATCTCTTTTGAACGATATAGAATTACCACATATAATATTATTGACAAACTACACTAAAAAGTCAATAGGAGGATTACCACTATTAAATCAGATACTAAAAGAAAGAAGGGTATCTCACAAAATACCAATAATATGTACGGAGCCGGTATTTAGATTTGGTAATAATGTGTTGCTGGATATAATAAAGAGTATGAGTATAAGAGACCAAGAAAGAGGAGTGCAGTATACATGTAGTAGTGATAATAGCAAACCAGGGTTTCTACAGTTGCCATATTCGAGCGAGGATGTTGAGGGAATACTGAGTGATAATGTCTGTAGATTAAGATATTACCAGTCATTCAATATTCAATTATTTGAAAATAAAGAGGAAAGTAGTGCTACTAGTGGCAATGCAAGTACTAGTAGATTAAAGAGTATAGTATTAAAGGCATTACCAAGCGGTGTTGAATTGGGGTCTACTATATGGTCGGTAACAGTAAATACTGAACTAGGGTCTTGGGAGTTTGCCTATGTAAACGAAACAGTATCACATCCATATTGGCACGTAACACCATCAGATATCTGTAGATTAAATAAGCCGGATGTATTGTTATATGGATTTAATATAAAATATGGTAATATGAATAACGTAAATTACTTTGATACAAAGAAGTTTACAAATAGAGTGGTGTATATACAAAAATTAATAAATATGTTATTATATTATTTAAAAAAAAATAAGAATGGTACTATATTAATACCTGTTCAATTAGATAGTTTGTTGCTGGAATTACTTTGTTACATAGATGCAATATGGAGTAAGAACAATATATTATTTCCAGTATTTATTGTATCACCATTAATTAAGTCATTTATGCTGTCAGTTAAAACACTAATTGAATGGATGAGTTTAGATATAAGGACAGAATTCTGCAGTTCGCGTTATAATCCGTTTCATAATTTAAAGAATATATATTATGAAACAAATTTAAGAAATATTAGAAATGATAATATTTTAAAACTTCCTAAAATAATATTTTCATTTCCAGAGTCGCTTGATTATGGTTATTCTAGGGAATTATTTACCGAGTTATCTTCAAATGAGGATAATACTGTTATTTTTTTGAAAGAGCCTGAAAAGGATACATTTGCTTACTACATTTGGAGCAAAGAGAATGAATTTAATATTAAAACAGGTTCTGTGAACACCGACAATTTAAATATCGCTTCTTCAGATGAAGACGGATCTGTAAATAACGGTCAAAACCCTAGTTTTAGAAAAGTAAAGTCGAATGTATTTGAAGACGAAAGTTGCAAATCATACAATATTGAACTGCCTATGGTTAAATTTATACAATATAGACAAGATGAATTGTATGCAATGTATTTGTCTTATAAGGATTCTAACGAGGAGGCTAATAGTAACGATGTTATCGGTGAAGCCAATAATGAAGCAAATAATCACATAAATAGCAGTTCAAGCATTAATGATGCTGATAATAACAATGTTTGTACTAACACTAGTTTGGAATTCAATGTTATGGAGGATAAACACAAGAACAAACTTGAAAATTCGAGCGACTCACTGAGTTTAGATAAAGTTTCTGACTTTAAAACGGATGCAGAGATGACTAAAGGCGAAAATAGAATGGGTGATGATGATTCTAATAGTGAAAATGACGTGTTGATATCTAAAAATATTAAAGATACTATTGAATATAAAAAAAATCAAAGTGTTTCTTCGAGCATACAAGATAAAATTGAGAATTTAAGATCAAGACTAGTTCCTGTAAATGTAGATCACGATATAACGACCAACATTCCTGAGCAAAATAACGGTTCTAATCAAACTATAGGTAATAATAATCAGACAGTATCAAATACAGGTTTTACTGGAAATAACAATGATATATTAAATAACGCGTATTTAAATATAAAAAAAGACGATTACGGTTGTTTGCTAGACAATAAAACATTATATTCAATAATAGGTTCTTGGAAGGATGCCTCTAGTGATATAGACATATCTTCATATTACAATTTAAACTCGGATGACATTGATATTATTAGAGGTGACTTTTCAAATAACCCTCACGTCAATGTCAAAAACAACAACGTTAATGACGTGAATCACATTGTTAATGTTGGTAATCACGATCACTCAGATGCAGTGGACAATAAGAGAGTGTTGGTGCCTAGAAGAAGAAGAATTACTATTGATGGAGAAGACAATCGCGAATACGATAACGACATAAAAGGTGTTTATGGCTCAAACAATGATGGAGTAATCATAAGAAAATCAATGTTTAGTATTGGAAACGATTATAATTTTATAGATGGTAATAAACAAGACTTTGGCCAGTTCGGTTTAGCCAAAAATGAAAGACTTATGGATAGTAGAAACAATGGAATTTTCGGGACTAAAATTAATAACAAAAACAGTATAAACAACAACAATAGTGGCGATAATAGTATAAATAGAAGGATTAACGTTGGGATCAGCATTAATGGCAGTAGTAACAATAGTAATATTAATATAGGTAGTAATGGCAACAATACTAGTGTTGGGAATAATAGTATCAACGAAATAAATAATCTAGCTGGTTGTAGTAACAACAACATTAATAACAATTCTGGTGGTTGTAGCAATAGTAACAATAGTGGCAGTAGTAGCAGCAGTAATGTTGGGGGTTTAATACAAATATCAAGCATTGATAGCACAAGCAGCATCAATTTTAATACAAACAATATACCAGAGTGGAGAATGCATTATAGACAATTGATTGGTGGCAACGAACCATACAAAACAACATTTGAGAAGGGAAAACTAGAAGTAAGGTGCAGAATTGTATTTATATGTGGCTTGGAACTGGAGAATAACATATCCTCATTGTTGCCCTTGCTAAATTCCTCAAATATCAAATTAATGGTTTTGCTTTCAAATTGCAGGAATAACATAGAAGAAAATATATTAAATTACTACAAATCATTAATTATGTCAATTCCGAATTCTCCAGACAACATTGTTAATCCGAACTATAATGACAATGGTTTAGTCGAATTTTCAATGGGTAAAAGCATAAATTCAGTTAAATTTGATGACTCAATTTGGGAAGATGCGTCTACAGGAACATTTCAACTTATTAATGACTACTCGTCTCCATCAGCAGCGTTAATTGAGTCAAATAATAATTACGATTCAATGTCAAATTATTATGCACTGTTTAGACTAAATAATTTAACTGCAAAACTTGTGAATAGAAGTCAAGAAGATAGGAGAAAGGACGAAAATAAAGCAGAATACGATAGAGAATTCGTAATATATAGAAAAGATGAATCATTTCTAAGCAATGTTTCGTGCGACCAAAATGATGTTTCAACTAACATTAATTGCAATTCTCCCTATTCAGTATTAAAAAGCATCATTGGATCAACAAAATACAACAATAAACGTGCAAGAAGTAAAAGGTTTCAAAAAGAAATGCTTTTATCAAACTCGCGTGGATTAAGGCACATAATTTCCGAATTCAGAAAACAAAATCCAATTCCAATGATAAATATATCTCCAAATGAGGGAATTATATCTGTAAATAATGCTGTTGCTTTATCTTCCGTTAACAATAAAAAGGTTGACTCCATTCTCGAGAACAAATACGAAGGTGTTGGTAATGAAGATAACAAATGCGGTAGTAAACAACACTTTAACTTGAAAAAAGGTGTTAAATTTGAAAACAAGTCTAATTCGAGTGTAAACGTGTGGAACTTACACTCTACACTTCATCCTTATTACTATATTGCAAGGGGTATTTTACGAAATCAATTTGCTATCTTGTGAGGACATTTCTACTTTATTCATAGTTGCACTAGTGATTTTTTGTTCTTCTAAACTGTGTCAGATTTAGACAAGTTAAATACTACTAATTTGTTTTTGCTACATAAGATAACATTTTTGTCAATTTACTTTCTCTGTTAAATATATGTTATTCCTTGAAGAAAATTTCTTATTATTAAATGAATAAAAATTTAAACATGGAGGGAAAATAATCAAATATGCACTTGGGAGCACAGGGAAAAAAATCAATGAATAAATAATAACAGATAAAGGCGTGATTTTTTTAAAGGGAGTGCATACCAGGCTATTTCCAATAATGAACAAGTCTAGACCTTTGTTAAAACTCGGAAATATATATCTTTCTTTAGTATAGGGTAGAACGATGATTAGAGGTGTTCAATATAGACACTCAAAAGAATTGGCAAGCAAAATAGTGGTTCCGTTATCATTTCATGATTCAAAGAAATATGGGTAAGTTTTTTAAGGTAAATATGACGCACATTAGATGAGAATTTAGCTGTCTATCTTGAAACTTTTAACTTCACTGTTAACTCGTTTAAACTAAATATTTAAATGCAAACAAAACACAGTAATTATCCCATACTTGTATCAAATGAATTAAAATTGAGATTAAAAGAAAGGAACGAGGGGGAGTTTTATAGTATAAGGAATTTGATTGATCCAAATTGCAATTCTATACATTTCCAGCTAAGCTGTTCAAAGATAGTGGAAAACAACATAGTTAGCGGATTATCAATATTGGACAGTATAGTAAAAAATTCTGGTTGGCAAATGATAAGACAATATGTCGAAATAATTAAAGTGAGGAGAGTTAGTGAACTGGAATTAAACAAGGTTGAGATATCAATTCCAGAAGTAAGAGTATCACAAAGAGACTTGTGGTATTTTGAGAGATCATTAATAGGTAAGATCTTGTATAATGGTACATCTCCTACGGTTGCACTTGATAACAACAACTATTTGCAGATAAATATAACAGGAATGACAATAAATGAGGAATATTCATGTGACCTAGTGCCGTATGTTTCAGGTTTTGTTACGGAGAACACACATTTTATAATAAAACCTAGATCAATAAGAATAATAATGATAATATTAATATCACGTGAATTCTTTTTATATTCAAGTTTTGGTTTCGAATGGTGGAAGGGCATTTTGTCTTTTTTCAAAGAGTATTTAAATACAAACAAAAAACACGTAGAATATCACTTTTTGTCTGTGATATTTACTTGGAGAGTGAAAAAGGAAGATGAGAGTGGCAATGTCGATAAGGATTACTACCAGGTATTTTGGGAAGGAATAGTATCGGATTTAACACTAAACAAACAAAATATAGACGAGTTTATTGATAAACTACGCGTAAAAGTATACGAAATACTTAATGATAGGGGTATAATAAACAACTTGGTGTCTTATTGCAATTCAAATTTGTTAGAGTCCATAAATATAGCACTTACCCAGTTACAAAGTGATTTTATAGATGGATCATTAATATGGTCCGGAAGAAATATAAAAATATTAAGCTCAGGCCCACCAGTGTTGGTCACCGACAATAGTAATTATAAAAAACTGTTAGTATTGTCTAAAATAACAGAAGTTAGATTTTTGAAAACATCAATTACTTGCGATTTTATTTCTTTTTCCGAACTAGATTGGTATCACTCGTTGAATATTTATATATCCAATGTAAAAGAGAACAGGTGTTTGGATGTTTTTAAAACTGTAAAATTGAAGTTACCAATGTTAGTATACTATTTTAAATCGTCAATTGACAAAAATAGTCGGGGTTTATTTGACATGTCTTCTACGATAACATTGATAGACGAGTATATGGATAATGTGAATGAAAAAATAGTCCAGGAAGTCAAAGATATGGATAAAAGACAGATTCTTGACTTTATTATCACGAAAAATGGCAGTGACGAAGAAGATATAGATTTGGTTGTAAGCGGTGAATATCGTTCTAAAATTAACAGAAAAATAACACTCAACGATGAAATGTTAAATAGTGCTAAAAAGAACATGAGGTTGAAATTAAATAATAACAAAGGAATAAGCAACAAAAAATCACTTAGGAACTTGTTTGGCTCGGCACTTCTTCCACTAACAACAACGAACTTGAGTAAGATAGCCGTAGACGAAAGTATACACAATAATTCATTGTATGCTGGTGGTGGAAGGCAAAAAATAACAAATTGGACAATTACACCGAGAGAAGATCTATTTTCAGCATACTGTTGGAATAATTATAATTTGATAAATCAGCTGTATAATGTAAATTTACGACTAGAGTCAAGGAATAATAAATATAATTACAGCAACAGTGACATCACGGAATTAATGAAAAAATCAGAATTTAGGGACATAAATGATGATATATTAAGACTTATATATTACGAATTAATACTGCATAGATTGTCAATGTCGTTTCAAATATCAAGAATCAAGTCTGTCAATAACCTGGAGCAATATAATGCAGAAAATGTGCAATTGCTGAAATACTATAATACTCTAGATGATAACATTTCTCCGAACTATGATTATATTCACCAGCTTTATTTACTTACTGAAGATAACAATATACTTGTACAGGTAATTAATTCAGTATCTAACGAGAATAATAACGGGGACAGTGAAGAATATATGTTTAACGATGGTAATATCGGATTTTATTCGGGAAATAAAAAGAATCGTAGCTTGAATGATGATAATGATAGTGATATTAATCATATAAACAAGACGGGTGATTCTAATACTGATATTAAAAACCAAGATAACGAAATTAGAACCTGCAACTATAGCAACAATATGAATCCATATAATGATGAATATGAGGAAATAAGCAGTAGTGCAGGGGTTCAAAATATATACAATGATGGTATTACAAGTTATAAATATAATTATTATTTATATAGAAACAACTTTACCGAAAAAAATGAAATAGATTTCAATAACAATTCGGGACAATACTTTAACTACTATACAGTATTTAATAGTTTGTCTAATATAAATTATAATTATGTAGATGAATTGTTAGTATGGCAAAGAGAGGTGCCTTTTATTAAAGATTTGGTAAATGAATCTCACAATGAATTGATTAATTATAACTATAATAGAGACGACCCAGATAGTCACTATTTGTATATGTCTTATATTTCAGGCCTTTCAATTAAGTACTTCCACTTTTCCATTATTCCATTTTTTAATATAAATAATAATACATGTTCCAATATTGAAAGTGGTACCGAAAAAGACCATATTTCATCAAATAAAAACCAAGGACTAAATAATACAATGTTCTTAAACTGCTACTCAAACAATTATAAAGATTGTTGTATAAATAGCATTTTAAACAACTGGTTGATGTTAATCCCAATTAAGAGTGAATTTATAGACAAATTGATTAACACCAAGGATAGTGGCGAAAAAAATGTTATAAATACTGAAATCAATGATAATAGTGATAACAGTAACAAAAGAGATCTCCATTCAATAAGTTACAATGACGAATCTGGAAATACAGAATGCAATAATATAATAAAACTTAGGAACATATCATGTGAGAATATAAAGGCTATAGTTAAAATATTAGAACAGTTTATCTTTTACAATGCACCACCAGATCATCCAAAAAAACTAGATGTTGAAATAAGTAACAACACAAATGGAAAAACAAATGAAATGAAATCAATAAAAATACTGTCGTCTTGGTGTAATATACTAAGATTGAAACATATCGATAAAAATATAAACTATGTAGACTATGAAAATAATCTAAATCCGATTAATTGGTTCGTATTGCATTATGATTCAATTTGGAATCCATTGATTCCTTACAAAGTGTCAATATGCTGGCTATCATGTCCCGTTTTAATAATATCTAGGATATTTAAGAAAATTAGTTCACTTTTATTAAAGTATTCTTTTTCACTCATTCAAATAAAGTCATCTAACATATATTTGTCATATGACTATAATAACAGTAACTTATATAAGGGAAATATATCTTCTTGTTCAACTTTAAATCCACCTATAATATATAATTTTAAAAATAGTTTTTCAGACACCAATACAATCAAACTATTACTGAAAAAGTTTATGTCATCTCCTTTATTCTTGCAATTAATTAGTTTTGAGCATGGCAACAACACACCTAGATTTTTTTTAATGGAGCCACACAGCATATATTCATTAGAATTAAATAAGAATTCTACCATTATAAGATTAAATTACCATCAACATTTTTGGAGATCTAACTTCAAGAACGATTCGGGGCCAATATTAAAATGCATTTGTTCAAATTCGTGTTACGACAAAAACTGGAGAAGTAACATTTACTATTCTCATTTAAGCTATATAAAGGATATTGTCATTAGTCTAGGTAAGAATACTTAACTTTTTCTAATCTACTTGTTATAATGTACAACTATGCACTAGTGATTTTATTTATATAATCGTTGCTATTGGTCTAGTTACACCCAAATTTTTATTATATATTACTAGATTTTTCTCTACTGCATCTAAAAATATAAATGACTGAGTTAACTTGCTGTCAATTATATTTCTTGAACCAATATTCGAGTTAAATATTAAAAACTGAACGATAAATGGTCTGTATTTCTTGTTTAGACAAATGTGTAACTTATCAGAGTATATCAAGTTATTGTTATTGCTATTATATGAGGATATATTGTTTAAATTTATGGTTACCATATCCCCCGTTGAAGATATACATGCTATCTTATTGCTTCTAATGTCATTCATACAAAACATGGATACTATTGAACTACTTCTCATATTTCCTGATAGCTTATTATTATCAAACTCAAATGGCGATAATATTGTAATCTTAACTATTTCTTTTTTTCTTATACTCAATGATACTATTCTTCCATTGATTGCACCCAAAAGTAGTGTTACGTCATCAATTCCAAAAATATTTGAATAAAATGAAGTCGATGATAGTCTTGCATTCATTAATATGGATGAATCAACTCTATTACTCTTTATATGAGTTGCATAATTATTTTTATCTTTAACCCATAATGATGTTGTAAACCATGTTGAATTCTCCAATACATTCTTAAATTCATCACTTTCAATATCATTTAAACTCGATATATTTACTAAATCAGTTATGTTATTTGAGTCGATATCATTATTCAACCTTAATACATCATATAATATATCCATATTGCTCTCAACTAACTCTTCATTATTTTGTGTTTTTACTTCAAATGATATTATTAAACCGAGTTTTGGCCCTCCTATAAAAATAAGATATTCCTCAGTTGTGTTATATTCCTTTGACGAGCTAACAACTCCAATATTATTATTAATACCATTTTTGAATATACTCATTTTCTCACTTGAAATGAAACATGTTTCTTTTAAAACATCTACAGTTGGGATTACATCATATATTAAAGGCGATGAGCATGAATTGCCATCATAACCATCTTCACCTGCTGTCATATTATCATTTTTTCCTACTGGGTTTTCATTCATTGCAAACCCAAATAAATTACACCAGCATTTTGGGTGATAACTATTTATCTTATTCCAAATTAAGTTGTTATTGTCGCTTTCACTAATGTTATTCCACTCTTTCACTATTTTAGACAATTTGAATGGAAAATTTAGCCACTCTATAATTTCATTTGTAGATAAGTCAATTATTGTGAATAAACCATCATATATCAAAATGTCCTCATTCATGACACTGTTATCACCACATTCATCATTTAAGTCATTATAATACTGATTTTTAGACATACTCCTTTTCTTGCTTCTAAAACACCTTATTGATTCTGGGTATTTCAATCTCACATTATCAATGTTGTTACTACTATTTCTTTTTATATTATAATCAGAATATTCTACATGCCAAAGTATACCTAAATATTGATATGATGTGGGATCTATAAAGTGAACTCTTAATGGAACAAATATATCACCATTTTCCGTCCATTCAGACGGCATATATTCATTAAAAGTTATATTTGAACAAATATTTATTGTTGTTATATCTTCAACTATTTTTCTCTCACCATTTTCTTGAGTATATACATTAAATTCAATATTATTATTATTAAAACTATCATTTTTTAAACTAAATAAACCTTTATCTCTTCCGTTCTTTATATGTTTAACAACATTATATTGATCATCTACAGTATTACCATTATCATTCATTGTATTTAAATCGCACCCCAAATTGGGCAATTTAGTTGATGGTGTTGAGTTTATTATATCCCAATAGTCATTAATACCATATTCATTACTTTCAACATAAGATGATGCTTCTTCGGAATATATTTCTATATTAAACTTAAATATTGATATCGACCCCTCATCATTTATTAGCACAAAACTGGTATTAAATGTTGGATGTTGTGATAAACATAGCAAACTACCAATCTCATATTTTACCTTTTTTATACGCATATCACCGTCTAATTCTCTATATTCAGAATAATATGTATTGTTATCGGTATAGTCATCGTCTTCACTATATTTATAATTGCTTTTACTATTTTCATTATTACTGTTGTTTTCACCACTGCAGTAATTATCATCATTAAAATTTATATTCTTTATGTCCTTCTCAATTTGACTAAGTTCACCATTAATACCATTATTGGTGTTTATAAATTTTATATTATCTAAATCAAAATACTTGCTTATATTATTCTTATTCGACATCGGAATAAACAATTCGTATGTTTTCACTTTTTCCCCATATATCTCCAATAAACAGACATTATTACCATCATAGTGTACAATGTAATTGTACTTTCTACTATTTTTAAAACCAATAAATGAAAATAACTCCTGTTTCCATATTTCCAGGCCAACAAGCCCTTGATCAGTTGCAATACTATTTTCACCAAATATATTCGGTTTTTTTCTTGTATTACCCGTATCATTATCACAAGTACCAGAAATACTATCACTTTTGACCAATTTACTAGTTTTTTTAATTTTACCATTATTCTCATTTTTGTATTCTTTAGTGACATTTGCAACTTTTTTATTATTTTCATTATTGTTATTGTTTCTAATTTTATTGTATACCTGAACATTTAATTTTAATAATTTAAATACGAACATTTTAATCCTCATATTGTCTGATTTTATAATTTTATTTAGCAATTTGTTACACAATATATATGGCACCCTATTTGAAACCCTTTCTCTTAGTGGTAGTATAATATTCCTATAAAATATATACCATCTGTATATTTTATTACACAATAACATATTTATTTTCTTTCTAATTCTTATTAATTTAATAAAACGATTCTTTAACCAAGTAACTATGTCTGCGACAATTATGCATCTCCTTAAGCATTTCTTGGCAAATTTTCTTCTCAAATCAATTAAAACATTTTCTTCAGGTATTACTAATCCATTATCATAATTACCATTTGTGTAATCACTAATCTGATCCAGTAACAATCCGTATTGACCGGATTTCAAAAATAATTTTGAAATACCAAACTGATATGTGTTTGAAGGTATATTGTATGCGGATAAAAAAAATTCAACTATCATTCTGTCTGAAAAACCATATATGTACCTTTCAGGCAATAAATATCTTAATTGTTTGATCAAATTTGAATAACTTGCTCTATTTGGATAACCATAATGCATTATTTTTACCATTTGTATTGTTCCAGATTGTATCATTTGATTTAATACCAAATGACCATTCCATTCATCTGGTCTCATATTGCTGTTTGGTATAAAACAACGAATAAATTGTAACGATATCTCACCCAAATCTTGTATCATATCTTTCAAATCCTTTGTAAATTTTTTACTAACACTTCTGAAACTAGCACTCTTTCTGTTTTTATACTCTTCATCTATTATACTACTTAATATACTGTTTTTTGAATTACATAGTAACTCCTCCAACTCTGGAATTATCTTGTCTTGATTCTTATCTAACCAACCGTTTAATGTGTATTCAACGGAGCCTGCATAGTGTTTTATTACAAATTTAGTATTCAATTCGTTTGTATTCATTTTCAAACCATTCAATGGAAATTTTATAAGTTTTTGTAAAGTTGACACATTTCGGTCATTAGAGTATTTACTTGGGGATGACATACCTAAATTATTGTTATTGGTTCCACTTGTTCCACTACTGCTGTTCATTAATTTGCCGTATTTATTATTTATTCTCTGCCAATATGTATAGTCAGATCTATCCTGGCCCTGAGATTTTAGTCTACTATCGTCATCTAATAAAGAAAATATGTCAAATATTAAATCTAACACAGGTTGTGTTTTTGGAATATCTATATTTGTCCATATTAAACCTTCTTGTTTATACAATCTTTGTTCACTCTGTAATACTTTTTCTACAAAAAATTCCTGCAGTTTTTCATTTGCCAAGTTTATACATAATTGTTCAAATGAATTTATTTCAAGTTTCTCGAAACCATATATATCCAAGATACCTATATATAATGAATTATTTATATCATCGCCTTTTGAGGGTGAATTTAAATTGTCGTTCTTTTTGCATGATGTAAATTTATTTATTTGAGACACTACCCAATTAAATAAACGCATATATATTGACCTTATTATTGAATGTATTAATTGTATTGACTGATGGCTAGTTCTCGGTATTGCAACAGAATTTTGGTTATTTCCTATCTTTAACTGTTTAACTAATAATACTTCGGATAACAAATCTTTTTCTAGACTGAATAAATCTGATATATTTTCAATCAAAGTATTATCGGCAAATTCTAATTTTGTTCCATCATTTGAAGGTGACTTACTATTTGAATCGTTTAAATCATAATTACTATTATCACTCTTAAAATCAACATTTCCCAATAATATAATCCCTGATAATATTTTAAATAAAGACTTTTGCAAATCTTCATTAATACCATTCACTCCAAATGATTCTTTTAATATATAAAATTGCTCACTATCACTTTCTATCTCAGAACTATATGCTAAGTTTCCCTGATTCAGTAGTTTATACTTATATATATTTCTCTCCAAATAATATTCTTTTAATTCATGATCACTACAACCATGTATCAACTGGTAAAAACAGTGATAAGTCCTTTCATTGTGATTGTGTTTAACACAACGACTACTTTCCAATAAATATGTTGTTATACCACCTCCCTTTAAAAAACCATGTTCGTTGTAGTACATTTTATTCAATCTTCCAAACCGCGATGAATTATAGTTTCTCACAGTACGTGCATTTCCAAATGCCTCTAGTATCGGATTTGCCGATAATATTCTTTTTTGTATTTTTTTTGATTCATCTTCCCCATATAATGCATTCGATGAATACGATAGACGTATTTGCATCAATTTTTTCCTTTGTTTATCTGTTAAACCTTCCAATTCTAACTCATTTAACTCATTCCTACTCGGCAATATACCTACTTCAGCCAAATATGACATTACTATCTTCGCCGTCTCTGTTTTACCTGCTCCACTTTCACCTGATATTACAATTGCATGTTTCTTCTTATCTAACACCATACTACGATAAGAAGAATCAGCGATAGAATATGGATGGGGAGGCATCTGACTTATGTGTTTACCATAATAACTCCTCTTTGTTTCTTGAGCATATAAATGTGTTATTTCTCTATAGGGATTCATTGCCAATAATACGTGCGCCGTACTTGTATATATCTTACCTTGTGCAAATCTAAATCTTATATTCTCTAAAATATTTGCCGGATCTAATGATGTTAATGATGTATTGTCATCCTTGTCTGTATCACTGACATATTTACTACATAATCCAATTGAAACGCTCTCGCTTCTATTTAAACCACAATTGCCATCATTATCTATTTTATGGTCTTTCACCAACAATTTCCCTCCAACTATATCAACATTCTCCACTTTCATTAATTTATAACCATCAATATTGCAGGGAACCCAAACCAAATCATCTTTCAAAAACGATGCCATATTCGGTTATAAAATAATAAATTACTATTTTTCTGATCTTTTATTTGACCCTTCAATAAATTACTTTTATCTTTTCTTATATATTGTTTTATTTCTATATCTAATATAGAACTAATTATTTTACTTTTCAATGAAAAAAATATCATTTATCAATGAATATTTTTCTGAATTATGTCAACAATATTCTCATTATTTTTCCTTTCCTGTTCACTTTCTGTATATAATTTTCTTTTACAAATACAAATTAAATCGTATATCGCAAAATAATGTGTATTTATTATAGAAGTTGTATTAAACAATTAATCTCATTTATTACTTCACAATGAGATTTACTGTTCAACAAATAAATAATGAATGAATTCGAAACTTCAGTGAAAATAAACAATTATATAGTTGTTATAACTTTAATTATACAAATATTTAACTACTTTCTTATGTATTTATTTACAATCTATTTTATTTTCTAAAGTTGTTTTCTCATTATTATTAACTGCCCCACAGCGCTAGTAATGCATGCAGTGGCGCCTGATTAATGCGGCATTCACTCTTAAAATAGCACTTATATTACTTCGACCTGAGTCATTTTGTTGTTGTTATTTCTATCATGATTATTATTATTGACTTCCTACATCTTGTTGAAATGTTGTGTATACGTTATTTTTATTTCTCCATTTGTATCAAACTGTGAGTTTGAACAAGTACAAAATTTTTCTGAAGATGCACAATTGTGTGGTTATAAATATTCTTCAAAATTGCAATATGCAACTTAGTATAATCCGAAATTATTTAACCCTTTCCTTATACAAATAATAATATGAAATATTATATAGAAAACCAATCATCACTAGGTCAAATGCAAATATATGTGCTATATTTGTTTTCAGAAATATAAAACTTTTAAACCCCTTTTAATTTTAACATCGATATAATTCTCGATAATATTTCACGTAAAAACAATCACACGAGTTAAATCAAACGATTAAATGCATGAAAGTGATGACATATTTATTATTAATATTAATGACTAAGAGATATGGTTGGTGGCCCCGCCGAAAATTTGTTCGACCATAATAGTGCCATCCACATGTAAATAAGTGAACATGACAGTTAAATATAATAAGTTGTAAAACAGAGAGTACCTTGTATTTATAAAGTTTATGGTTTACAAATTGGAGAACGACGTTCTCGAGTGGAAATCAGAGGAGGTAATACCCCACATTAGGAATCAATTTTCAGAGATTCGCAAAAGTGCACTTGAATTTGTAAATCAAACAATTAAGAGTATAAACTCTGAGAAGAAAATTAGTTCACAAAACCAAGAAGAATGTGATACCGATGAATTTGATCCCAATTTTTCCAATAGTAAAAATGACATATCTAAGTTGTTAAATTATCTTAAGGATTCAAATAATAGACTTTCACAGTATGACATTAAGAATATTAGAGGGAATTTAAAGTAAATTAACATAGTAGTTTATTTCACTATTAATTTTTTAGATTATTTGTTTCATTATTATAATTACTATATACTATTATTTGTGTTGTACCAATTCTAATAAATAAAATATTAAATATTTAATGTAAAAGAATAATTACTACAAGATTTTAGTATATATTTTTTTGCTTATGAGGTTTAATATAATTGCTAATTCTGTAAAGTTTGAATTTGTATATAGTTCAAGTAAAGGTTGCATGCGTCTGCATTATTTTACATGCACAAAATTAAAAGAAAAATAGCATGTATTCAGGTATAAAATACTTAAAATAGAATAAAACAAAATTTTTTTTTTTAAAATATGAACAATTGTAGAAAATGAAAATATCATTCTCTGCAATAATATTGTTGTTTGTGCTGGAAAATATCCTGTTAACAAGAAATGTAAAATGCATACAAACGGGAAAATACAGTTTATTTAATGGATTAAATTTGGCACATGATATAATTCCAAAAAAAAGTTTAGAGTTCATTGAAAATGATAATGAATCATCAAATAATGATAATATATTATCTAGTTTTCCAAACCCAATAAAAAACCCCGAAAAATGGTAAGTTGTTAATAATTCATTTACTATTACTATTGTTATTACTTATATATAATGAATACGATAATAATAATAATCAACATTATTATTATTACTACACAATAAATACCTATTCCTTCAAATAAAATAATAAAACAAAATAAATTATGAATAAATATTTCTATTAAATATAAATTTTAAAGCGGAAGAAGAGGAAGAATTTCATCGAATATCTGTGATCCATATAAACTTCTATCTGCAGAAGAAGGCGATTATATTGATACGTTAATAGAAGATATAAAGAATAATCAGGTAATTAAATGTGGCAGTTCAACGTCAGGTTACAATATTGGTGTAGCAATATTGCCTCCAACAATGGGTGATGGTGGTAACATTGCAAATAAATTGCTAGAAAGCTGGAGATTAAGCTCTTATGAATGCAACAATGACATTATCTTTGTATATTTAGCAAGTGAAAATAGAGCAGTAGTTAGGTGGGGAAGTTCTGTAGAACCGGCACTAAATATTGTGATGTATCCAGAATTAATGAGTGAGATAGATTCAGTGTTAAAAGAAAAATCTTTGGGTCCTGCGATATATAGTGGTATATCAACAATTAGAAGAGAACTCAAAGAAAATATAGGGCCACCTAGAAGACTTCCACAGTTACTTGTACTTGGTATTATTGGTGGTTTGACTGCTTTGGGATTTGGTGCATTGGTTGTATCGGCAATTTCTGAATCGAGGTGAGTTAAACAATAAATATCAATAATAATATTTATTAATAAAACAATTTTTCAGACCAAAAAGAAGTTCAACAAAATCTGGAATGAGAATAGAAGCTCAGGAACTATTGCACAGAATTCAATTGATGGTTAAAAATGGAAGTATTGATAGAGATATCTGTCCAATCACTCTTATAGATTTAAATCGTACTGGAGTGCCTTTTGTTGTTTGTAATAGAGGTTACAAGTACGAAGCAAAGGCATATCTGGAATGGTAAGTTTTATTTTACTTTTCAATTATATTAACATTAACTTTTATTAGGATGAGGATAAATAATTGTGGTCCAGAAACAGATCCAATTACAAGAGCGATTGAAAGAAATGATTTTATTTTATCAAAAAGAGAAGATGTTCCTCCAGAGAATAGGAAAATACCTGTTAGACTCTATTTGGAAAGTTTACTAAATATCTATCCAGATATAATATCTGTAAGTTGAAAACAAACATATTTTAAATTAATTATTGATTTTATACTTCTTTTGAAATTTAATTTAGGAACAAAATATTAAAAATTTCCTCAAGAATGTAAACGAAAGATGGATACTACCTTAAATAGGAATTGACAAATTGAACAAAAAAAAAAAAAAAAAATATAATTGGTAGTTTTAAATAAAATAAAGTAGTAAATTACGAATAATATGTAATAGTCACTAAAAAAACTAATTATATTTTATTATAATATATGTAGTTATAATCATAACAAATATATAATGAAAAACGATATTAAATCTACTTTTTTTCCAGCATTCTTTGCTTAAATAATGACATATTTTTTCTCAATCCAGAAGATCTATTTTTAGTTTCGTTTTTGTTGTTAGGATTATCGTCTGATATCTGAATTTCAGAAAATTGAGATTTTATATCATTAATTAAATTGTTAGTTTCAATTTCACGTAATATATCATGATTATTTGGAGGTAATTTCTCAACATTCGCATCAGGAATAAATGGAATTTTGTTGCTATCTGAGTCACAGTTAGATAATGGTGGTGGAATAGACTCATAATTATCGTTAATTTCTTCCCTTATTTCAGCAAACCCATCTCTAAATATGATATTATTGCTTGTATTGTCACTATTATTGTTATTGTTTTTTAAATTTAGAACATAGGTTTCATCTTCTTTAATTTTTAATGATTCATTTATTTTATTTAAATTTTTAACCAATGTTCCTAAACACTCCTGTGCTTGTAAACGTCTCCTATTTATTGTTCCAAGAGACTCTTTTGGTGTACTTTCTAGATATAAATCGGTTCCAAGTAGCATCAAAACTTTGTTTGTATTTATAATATAACCCTGAGAAAATGCAAGCGGTCCTAATGGAACCATTATTTCATGCTGAACTTTATTCGGTAACCTTTCTAAAATATTTGAAACTTGATTAAATTCGCTAATCATTTCATTTAACTCGGAAATCTCATATTCAATGCCCTCTTTATTTTTATATAGAATCGATGATTCATTTAAATCCATATTATTTTAACCAGCCAATGCATATATTTGTCCTTATTTTTGTGTTTGTTACCTATTTATTTTGTTCCCACTAGCACTTTTTTTTTGCACCTGTCCCAATTTGATTAAATATATTTAAAATAAAGGCGGCAAGAGCTCCCGCCTCATGTATTACTTAAACCGAATATGGGGTAATTAAAAGGAAAAGCAAATAAACGAAAAATAATGAGAAATGTGAGGAAACAAATAATAAATATTACTTGAACTGAATATAATAATTTTGTGTGACAGTTATATATATTAAAAATCTATCTTGAAATCCAACTTCAATTACTTAAATAATTTATTGTTTTTCATCCTTAAAATAGCATAATACAACAAGTTAAAAAATATACAAAGTTAGATTGAATGTAAACAAGAAATATTTTATTTATATAATAATATTAACAGTTGAAATAAAGAGCAATATAATGTATTTGCTTATGGAGTATGAGTAATGTCTTTGCTAAATAAGTTAAAAACAGGTAAATTTTCAAGTGGTAATGTAAGTATAGCAGGAAGTACTGGGAATAGTGCAAGCACTGCTAGATTTATAAGGGAGGATGGTGCATTAGAAACAAACAAGGAAAGTAGAGAAGTTAACGGTGACAATTTAGAATTGAAAAAAAATGGATTTACATCAGTTGTAAAGTTAGTACAATCTCCTGAAATAAAACTACAATCAAAAAAAAAAGATAATGGAACAACGGGACAATATGGCGAAAGAAATGAACATGACAGTAGAGTTTTTTCAATAGAGAAAGAAGATGAGGAAGAAAAAATAAATGTTATGAAACACTTAAAAGATAGAGATAAAAATGAGGAGGATGTAAAAACAATATCAAAAGCTTTGGGTGAGAATTTGGTTGCAACATCTCTAAATGATTCAGAAATAAAATCATTAGTAGAATCAATGCATTATTATGATTACAACTCTGGAGAAATAGTATTTAGACAAGGTAGTTCAGGTTTTTATTTTTTCGTTGTATCATGTGGTGTATTTGAGGTAATAGTTGATCAAAAGAGAGTAAATTTATTAACAAAAGGTACGGCATTCGGCGAATTGGCACTAATACATAATACACCTAGAAGTGCAACAATTAAAGTATTGGAAAAAGGGGGTCTTTGGGGACTGGGGAGATCGACATTTAGAGATACACTACGTCAAATATCATCCCGAAATTATGAGGAGAATAGACAATTTATAGATAGTTTGTCAATATTTTCAGGTTTAACAAAAAACCAGAAAAACCTACTTTCAGAAGCTCTAGTTAGAGAAGTGTTCGCTAAGGATCAGGTAATAATAAGAGAAAAGGAGATAGGAAATGTATTATATATGATAAAGAGTGGTATTGTAGACGTTTTTGTATCAGGTACATATATAAGATCACTAAATGAAGGTGATGCGTTCGGAGAAAGATCATTAATGTTTGATGAACCTAGATCAGCTACAGTAATAGCAGCAGCAACAACAGAATGTTTGACTTTAAATGGATGTATACTGACACAAATAATAGGAAGTTTAGCTCAAGTATTGAGTAAGAATTTAGTTAGTCAGTCATTGCAAAATTCGCCTATATTTAAACAATTCACGAAATCACAAATGCAGATAATATTAGACAAAATAATATTTAGAGAATACACAAAAGGAGCGGTGTTAACAACTCATGACACAAAAACACTAAATATGAGGGCATTTGTGATATTAGAAGGTGAAGTTAAAGTAGTACTTCCTTCAAATTGGTTAAATAACAGAAGATCATTACAATCCTCATCTACAGGTGGAGTAGCCAGTATAGGTGGTGTATCGGGAGCTGGAGGGATCGGTGGAGTAAGGTCATTTGGTTCCGTGGCAATAGATAAATCAATAGGATCTGTGAATAACTATTCACTTTCAGATTTTATAAGCGTATCACTGGGAAGAGGAGACTATTTTGGGGACGATTTTGTATTTCATCCAAAAATACCGTTTTCTTGTAGAATTGAGATGAAAGCAGATACTAAGTTGGGGGTAATAACATCATCAATGTTATCTGAATGTTTTGGTGACGAAAATGTTGATGTTGGACTAGAAATAAATAGAAAAATAGATTCAATGAAATCCTGTTTTGTATTTCAATATATATCTGAACAACAATTGAGTTTATTGGTTAAGTCACTTAGACCAATAAAATTTACAAGTGGTGAAAAAATAATTGTACAAGGTGAAAAAGGTACTGCATTTTACATCATTCAATTAGGAGAAGTTGCCGTATACAGGAACAATAAATTTATAAAATATTTATATAAGGGAGATTATTTTGGTGAAAGAGCACTTTTGTATGATGAAGCCAGATCAGCCACAATAGAAGCAGCTACACCAGAGGTACATCTTTGGACAGTAGATAAAGAGGCGTTTTTAAAGATAATAGAACCTCCAATGAGACTTTATTTAGACGAGAGAATAAAACTACAGGAAACAAGAGTTCAAATAAATGAACTTAAAGAAATACAATTAATAGGTAAAGGAACATTTGGAACTGTAAGTTTGGTCCAAAATGTCAAAAATGGAAATAAATATGCATTGAAAAAGATACCTAAAAATCGCATATTGAACCATAATATGCAAATGCATGTACGTTTGGAACGATCTATATTGGCTTTAAATGACCATCCATTTATTATAAAATTAATAAGAACATTTAAAGACTCCGAAAACGTATATTTACTTACTGAGCTTGTACCTGGTGGTGAGCTTTATGATGCGATAAAAAGAATAGGAATACTAACACGTTATCAATCACAGTTTTATATAGGTTCTATCATATTAGCACTGGAGTATCTCCATGAACGTTCTATAGTCT
The DNA here is from genome assembly GCF_009768925.1 of Cryptosporidium bovis. Lineage (NCBI taxonomy): Eukaryota > Apicomplexa > Conoidasida > Eucoccidiorida > Cryptosporidiidae > Cryptosporidium > Cryptosporidium bovis. The sequence goes on from NW_027125020.1 coordinate 129,316, forward strand.
ATAGAGATCTTAAACCAGAAAATATATTGTTGGACTCTCAGGGTTACATAAAACTAATAGATTTTGGATGTGCTAAAAAGTTAATTGGAAGAAGCTATACACTTGTGGGCACACCACACTATATGGCACCTGAGGTTATATTGGGTAAGGGTTATAATTTAAGTTGTGATTCATGGGCAATTGGTGTGTGCTTATATGAATTTTTGTGTGGCAAATTACCATTTGGTATAGATGCTGTTGATCATCTTGAAATATTTAGGGACATACTCACTTCAAAGTTGGTTTTTCCAAAACATCTCACAGATATTGATTCTATTAACATAATAAAAAGACTACTATGTAGAGTCCCTGAGGTAAGAATGGGTTGTTCTGCTACTGGGTACAAAGAAATAAAAGATAATGTATTTTTCAAAGACTTTAGTTTCGATAGACTTCTTGGGAGAAGTTACGTTGCTCCTCTAGTTAGAAAACACCAGGTTTTTGCAAATTATTCTAATAGTGAAAATAAAGGTATAAATGATAAATTAAATAATAACTTAGCCTCAGAAATAGATGATAATTTAAATATTAAATCACATAACGGTGTTGGGACCGAGATTTCTCCTGAAGCCTCTTCTGGACAGATATTTGAGGACTTTGACTGGGATCACGACTTTTGAACAATATATAAAATTAAGAACAAAAATAAAAAACTAAAATACGTCTAAATTAATTTTTGAAATGTAACAGTGATTTATTATTCAGTTTATTTACATTTTATGCAGAAAATGAAGTAGAATTTATTTTGTATATATTAATAAAAAATAGAAATAGTGACTATGGTATCAAAAAAAAAAGAATATTAAGGCCGAGAGAATATTTAATCTTTATATTTTTTTACGTAACCAAGTGAAAGAAATGTAGCAAGAGATGTAACTGTCATTTTGGCATTTTGGTCCTCATAATATGGAAACAAAAGTTCGTAAATAAGTTGCTTGTTGAATGCAGAGATGCAAACTACCATTAATGTGAGGAATGAAGCAACAACAGAAGCACCACTTAATCTGAATACTTCAGTCACTGAAAAGTCTCTAAATGTGAAGTGAAATTTAGTAAAACTTGCTGTTTCAAATTCAATTTTGTTGTATATCTCATTACCTAAATGCGAGTAAAGACGTTCATTACTGTTACTTTTACTACTTTTAATATTTTTATTTATTAATTTTATCCAAGGAGTGTTATTTGACCTTAATTTATCTCTGTTCTTTTTATGATTATTCATTATTTTTAGTATTCTATTATTTGTATTTTTCTGTGAAACCACGATTTCATACTCATTTTCTTGTCGTGAAACATAACCTTTGAATATTGAAAAGTAAAACTTTTCGACGTCAAAAACATAATTTTTTAATAACTTTAGTGACACTTGAGCAGTGTTTCCAATATTGGAATAAAACCACGAAGGTTCAACTGAATCTGAGTACTGACTTGCAACTATCATTGGGTGATCATATATACCTATTTTAAGTATATTGCTCATTATAATAGCCTCATCATTATTTTTACTCTTCATGATTGTCTTTGGTTTCAAGTATTTAATTCCAACAGAAATACTATCCAAATCAAATCCAAACATTGGAGAGCGATGAAATAAAAAAAACGGTGGCTTTAGTACTTTATTACCGTTTTTCTCATAAAAAGTCTGTTTCCACATATCAATACATAAACAGTGGTCATTTTCAGCATTACCTTCATTTTTATTACTATTTATTTCTTTTGAATCCTCCCAGGAGCAATGCCTTATTTTTGGGTCAAAACTATAATAGTTTTTATTGAAAATCTTGTATATTAAAATAACTTTCAATCTCTTATTTTGATATGCTTTAAGTATACTATCTTTTAATGATACATCTGGTAGAGAGCATATTGCCATCGACGGTACTTCCAACCTAGAGTATAGTGCTATTGTTGTTGATATATTTGTAAGCTGACCTGTCTTTAAAAATATAAAAAAGAATATTAGTGCCCAGTATAAGCCTAATGACAATAATGATGTTATCACTATTAAGGCTACTGTTTCAGTTACTTTAGAATTTGGACCATTTCCGAAAGACCCCTTAGGTACAAGCAAACTCTTAAACCAAATAAATAATCTGAATTTCATGTATTTTCAATACCTTATTAGTTTCTTCTTAATTAACCATTTCCTTCAATTATGGATCCTCTGTTATCACAATATAATAAAAAACTATCAAATATTTGTGGTGTTGATTTTTTTTGTTTGCCATATACCATAAATTTCTACTAGTATGTTCTGTAATGTTTTGTGCGTATATGCAGATGGAAAGAACGAGTAGAACGGTACAATAATTGTTTATAACTCACATGAATACATCGATAAACAGGTCACAATTATTATTTATTTGTTTAACAATTGTAATTTGAACACAATATTTAATTTACTTATTTATTGCAATTACCGCCGGCGGTAATTGCAGTTTTGCTGTATGTGGGGAGTTATTCGTGGCTTAAAAAAGATGTGTACGCCAGAAAACGCTAAGATGAAAATTAAACATAACGGATTAGCACGTAAACCTTATTTAAGTAAAAAATGAAGCAAATACTGTGTGAATATCAGTTTATTGTAATTCGTATTTACATTCAAATATGCTAACTCTTATGTACAAAAGTTTAAGTAGTTACTTGGTTTTAAGGATAATATTTTCGGATTGTTCTTTGATTGCTTTTTTGCTTAGTTTCTTAATAATTTTTTTATAATTTTTTGAAGATATTCTTTGGCAATAATCCAACTATTCATTTTTCCAATGGGGTTTCACCATTTTACTAAAATCAACAAAAAATATGATTTATGAACGAATATGAATTAGTACTAATTTTATTCAGGGGTGAAAATGTCGGCTCATTCAAAATTATCTGCACACTAACTTTATTTTTACTTTTCTAGCACAATTAATTCAATGTTACTGCGTGGAAGAGTTTTCAAGCAGGATAAATCATTTTTAAATATAAAAATTGTTGACTCTGTTACTGTTACTACATATATTCACACTAACAACTATTTCTCACACATTTTCTACCGCAATATAATTAAGTAAAAAGGTAAATAATTTATATTCTACCTTTAATCTAGAAAAAAAATTATTTTTTTACATGTTTTCTAGCAATGACTATTAAAAATAAGCATTTGGGCGCCAAAATTTAGCCATATTAAATAAAGTACAAGTAATCAAAAAATTTTAAGTAAATATGGAAATAAATTAAATTAATAAATTAAAAATTATATAAACTAATTTTGCTACTTATTTATTAATAATTGAAATGGAGAGATGAATAATAAAATAATTAGTAACAAAATATCAGGGGAAGATTATGATGAGTTGTGTGTGAATGCTTTAAATAGTGTAAGTCGTCCTCCAGAAATAGATGAGCCATTCTTAGGTGTGTTTAAGTCAAAACCTAAACTAAAAATAATATCAAGGGAAAAGGATCATTTGAGAAATAAGGAAAGAATTAACGAATCAAATGAGGCTAAATCGAATAATCTGACGGAGTATAAAAATGAACCAATGAAAGATAATAAGACAAATAATTTAAGTGATAATGCAAGAAGAAAGCGAGAAAATGTTTCAGTTATGGATGAATATATATTAAAAAATGATATAAAAGAAGATTATTTAATAACCAAAAATTTAAGAAGAATAAAAAGTGAGAATGGTGAAGAATACAGAAAAGATATAATTAATAAAAATAGTAAGACTAACATATCAAAAACAATAAGTAATGATTCATTAAATAAGGCTTCAAGCGAAACGAGAAAGAGAAAGATAACAAATTCAGCAAATAAAGCGAGAGATGAATTCTTGTCTGTAATTACTCCAATATCACCGTATGTAATATCTCCAAAAAACAATATAAATAACTATTGTAAAAACAATAATAATAATAAGGAATTGACAGAAAGAAATATTGATATATTAAAATCACTAATTGAAATAAAAGATAAGGAATTAAGCAATTTGAATACTAACTATAGTTATGAGAAGTCTGAATATAAATTAGAGATAATACATTTAAAGGAAAGAATAAGAGAGTATGAGGATAGTTATTTGACATTAAAAAAAGATCTAGTATTCAAAGATGAAATTATTGAAAATTTAAATGACAATATAAACAAATTAAAATCTGAACACATTTCAACAAAAGAGTCGCTTGAAATAATGTTGGAAGCAGAAAAAAATGCAAATCTGAACTTAAAGCAAGAATTAAAAGAAAAAATTGCATTATTAAATAGTTTTGGTTTCTCAGGTTTGAACATATTGTCTGAAGAAGGAATAATTATTGAACAAAAAAACTATAAATATAAATATTTCGATGCAGTTAGTAAATTACAAAGATTAGAAACGGAATTGGTATTGCTAAAAAAATCAACAAAACAAGGTAATAATATTATAGCCGGATCACTTCCACCTATATATTTTGGAGAAATGAGTTTAGTGAGAGCAAACAAAGATTTTATAGAATTAGGTTTATCTTTAAAAGAAGTAAATGTTAATATAACTGGTATGACGTGTGATGGAGGCGTTGAAAATAATGAAGAGGTATTCCAACTGGTTACTGAAAACAGAATTTTATTTCAAGACAATATTAAACTTAGAGAAGAACTTGAGCTTCAAAGGAACAAAAATATTGTTGCAAATATAAGAAATTTGACGCAGAAACCAATAACTATATCTTCCTGTATTGGAACGCGTTTATCACTATCAGAAATAGAATTGCTTGAAAATAATTCAAGGTTATATGAAGAAAGAAAAAGAATGAATAACTATTTCGCTATTGACAATAAAAATGTTTGTATTAATATAAACCCAAGAGATAGTAATCATAATATGAATATAAGTAAATTGAATTGTATAAATATATCTTCCGTTTATGATAATTATTGTTCAAATTTAATTAGCAAGGGTACCCAAACATTAACAGGAAAAGAATGCGAATATAGTAATAGTGATGAAATGAATAAATCATCAGAACTAATAAAGGAATTAACAGTAATAGTAGAAGTTAATGACAATTTAAATAATAATTGTAATGAAAATGAATTAAAAGATGATATTCACTTGAATTACTATAAATTAGCATTTGAAAACTATGACTTAATTCAGAAAATGAAACTAAACAACAAAAATAATATTAAAAATGATAGTTATGTAAGTGAATATATTACTGATATTAATCAAAGAAATAATTACAGTCTTAATAATTATATGTATTATGAAAGTATAAATAATAAATTAATAAATTCGAAACAAATTCAAGAAATCAAAAGGATAATATTTGAATTAAATTACAAATTAAAAGAGATAAAAAATGTGGTACTGAAGTGTTTAATTGTTCCACCAAATTTAATGGATATAATTAAAAATATGATATATAATAGTAATATTAATACTAATAATACACAAATAGAGAATATAATTTATAAGGACAATTTATTATACAATATCTCAATACTTATTTCAAGAGTATACAAAAGTTATATAGATTACATAAATAAAAGGGCTGAATCATTTATTTCTCAGAAAAAAGAATATGATGAAAATTTATCGAGGTTTGAATTTCAAATTCACAAAACAACACAAGAGAAAATTGATTTATTGAATGAAATTAAAAAATTAAGGGATAATATTGAAATTAGGGAGAGCAAAGTTAAAGAATTTATTCAGAATAAAAGTGAAGATAATATTGGTACAATCAAGGATGAAATGAATATAGATAAGAGTGAAACAATTAACGAATGCTATTATGAAAGGGATGAAATCATGAGCTGTTATACGTTTGGAGATAATTCAACTATTAATTTAGACAATGAAATGGAATTAAGTATACGAAGTTTAAATGGTATTACTAACGTCAATAGTAACATTAACAATAAAATTGAAAACAACGAAGATGATTTATTTAATTCGGAAATGGAGTTCATAGAAGAATCAAAGTGTAGTATAAAAACAAAAATAAGTAATGATTCAGATAAAATAGATAAAATAATAAAACTTCAGGGTAGAATAAGATCATTTAGGCAGAACAATAATATTGAAAATAATATTCATAAGTCTTTTTCTAATATTATTCCCGTGAATGATGTTAATATGGATGATATATTTAAAAAAACTGATGTTTCAGTAAAATTAGATTTTGATGAGAATATTAACTTAAAAGATGATGGTTTAGTTATATACAATCAATTTTCATCACAAATTACAAACAAAGAAGAGTTTAAAGGCATTACAGGTACGTCGATGTTATTGAGATTATATAGATATTATAAACAATCAAAAGAATTGGAGAAACAGGTAATGAAATTAACTAAAGAAAAGCAAAAAATTGAATTAGATTACGAAAAGGATGCTCAAAGAATTCAAATGAATTTATTGTCTTATAAATTGATTATAGAAGCAAGAGATGCTGAAGTAAGTGCGCTTAAAGATAAATGTGAGTATTTAAACTCCAGAATGGAAGAAGATATAAATAACATTAAAGTAGCATCAAGAGAAGAAATAGAAAAAGTATGGAAACCAAGAGTTGAAGATTTAAATCTAAAGTGTGATGAATATAAGTTTAAAATTACTTCGCTTGAAAGTGAAATGGTCATATTACGTCAACAACTTTCTTTTCAGAAGCAAATACATTCAAAAAAATATGGAATTAAAACTAATTATAATTGCAATAATTCTGATAGCAAGATTAAAACACCAAATGAAATTTATAATTGTGACCAAATAAATAAAAGTCAAAGGTTATTAATCGAAAGTAGTAATAGTGATCTTTTAAGTGACTGTATTGATTCGGATAATTATACCCACACTGAAGATCAAAATTACGAAAATATTACAAATTTTAATATTAGTGATCAAGGTGAAAATGATGATAACAGTAATCGGCATCTACATAACTTAAGGTCAGCATTAACTAAGCTGAAAACAGTATCTAGTTCATACAATTAAACAATGTATATCTTCAAACATATTATACAAATAGTTATCACTTAAAAATTATGTTTTTTATTTTATGTGCTAAATTGTATATATCTTTATTGTTTTCTTAAATAATTGCTTTTTTTAATGTGGATGACATGTACATGCATTTTCTTTAGTAATAAATATGCACCGGTATACAGAAATAAATGACGTGGAAACGGGGAAAACAACTAATTAAAAAAGAATTAGTAATAAAGAATAAATAAAACATCAATTAAATGATGACGAGTTAAATAAAATAGCAATTCTATTAATAAAGAATAAATGACGTGTTACATATATTTATGGATTAATTATTGTAAATTAAATTTATTTAATTAAATAAGTGAACAAATTTAATAATATAGTTTGTTAAATCAATATTAATATGTATTTAATAATTAAAATAGATTAGAAAGGATCGCAATAATATAATAAACAGGATAGTTAATAAAAATAAATCAAAAAAAGATGAACACATTAAGGAATATGTGTGGAACTGAAGATCCAGATAAAAAGCATTACTTCCTATCAATATACGAATTGTATGCATTTAGAACAATAGTATGCGATTTACATTTACATGGAAAATGCAAGGATTCTGATAAATGCCCATTCAGTCATTGTTTAACATGGCAGAGAAGGAATCCAAATAGCCATTATTATTCACCAAAATTATGTCCAGAAATTTGTTTCGTAAGAAGCAATGAAAAGATGAACTTGATAAGAAGATGTAAGAAAGGAAAAATATGTACATTTGCACATTCTAAAGAGGAACAACTTTACCATCCATTAATGTACAAGACGAAAGAATGTTCATTGTATCCTAATTGTAACAGATATTACTGCCCATTTTCACACGGTAAGAATGAAATAAGAACTGCAGAAAATATAAGAGATGCAATCGATGAAGTTACAAGAAATTGCACAAATAGATTATTCAAAAATCCGCATCAGTTATTGTCAAATATGGGAAATGGAGCAAAATTAATTACTGAAGCTAACACTAATTATTTAAATAATAATAATAATAATAATAATAATAATAATAATAATAATAATAATAATAATAATAATAATGTTAACAATAACATTAATAACATGTTGAATAATTATAGTATTAGTAATGGTATAAATAGAATAAACAACATTAATAATAATTTTTTTAATAATGGTTATATGAATGGTATTGAAACAGAAAATAAAAAGATAAAAGAGACTTCAATAAAATTAAAGTATCAGTTGTTTGATCGGGAAGCAGAAAAAAATGATTATTGCATATCAAATTTAAATTCAATATGGTATACAAATAACAACTGGAACTTTCATCCATCATTTATGGACATGATTTCATTTACAGATAACAATAAAAATATGCATAATGGTGAATTAAATACAAGAGAAAATAAAGAATTATTTAAAGACAATAAACTTGAGACTGAATATGATCAAATGTGGAAAGAAATATCAACTGAATATAATGATAAGAATTATGTTTAGCATTTTATTAAGAAGTTAATAAGCATTAATAAAATAACGTGTGAAGAATAGTGACTTAATAAACAATGGTGGGTAAAGGAATTTTAAACACTTCAGTATGTCAAATTAAAATAATAAGGATTATATGAGATTAGAAACAGTTACTAATTATTTCAACTAATAAAGTACTAATTCTTCCCTTTCACCAGCTTTTGTGCATCTATTTTGGAAGAAATGGTTGATGAAGCCTTTGATTTTCCATCTGGTATTTTAATTAGAATAATTGGGTCATTTGGTTTATTTTGATCAAAAGGTCTATCAACAATAAAATAACCTCTTCTTTCAAGTTGTAATCTATCACTACGTTTAAGATCTTTAATGAGTGGATCACAATAAACAGGTGTTTTAAATAGAGAATCACGATTGACAAGATCTTGAATTTCATCACCTTCTTCAGGCTTCCTTTTGTTAATTAAGAGGTCATATTCTCTAATGATACATTTTGTTAAATTTGAAGGCAAATTAGAAATCCAGTGTATTTTCTTCTTTGTCGATCTAAAATCACCTTGAAGATTTAATCTACCTTCAAATACAATATCATTAGATTCAATATTATTAATTTGCGAAACGTCATCAATAATAGCGTTTCCCCACTTCATTAAAGTAATTTCTTCACCAGAAGTAATTTGCATAGCATCATCTCTATCAATAAGTATTGATTTGTACATAACAATTTTACCTTTACCAAGAGAAGGATTCTTTTGATGCATATCACGTTCATTTATTAAAGGTTCATCTGGAGCGTCTTTCAAATTTAATATAACAGCATCTTGTCCAACAGCAAAATATCTCGGTACAATTGGGTCCATTAATTGTTTATTAATTGTCCAAAGTTTGTCCCATTCCATTAAATTTGAGTTTTTAGATGGTCCTTGTTCTGAGACAAATTGTAACAATGCATCTGGTGAAAGTCCTCTTCTAATAATACCTCTTACTGTTGGAAATCTTGGGTCATCCCAACCATCAACTAATCCATTATTAACAATCCATGTTAATTTTCTTTTTGAAAGTACAGTATTAACAAAATTTAATCTTGAGAATTCATATATTTCAACTGGTCTTAAATTAAGTGCATTTATAACCCAATTGTATTGTTCGATTCTATCAGAATATTCGTTACTCCTTAAAGCATGTGTAACTCCTTCAATGCTGTCTACAATTGGGCAAGCAAAATCATATGTTGGATATACCTTATATTTTGTCCCTGTTCTATGATGTGGGGTCAATACACACCTATATAAAACTGGATCTCTCATACATTTATTTTTACATTGCATATCTATTTTCGCACGAACACAACATTTAATACCATGCTCAGTACCGTCAATCATTTCTTTCCACAATCTAAGATTTTCATCAACAGAATTATTGCGATTTTTACTTTCTATACCTTTACCTCTCTCTTCTCTCATAACTTCAATACAGGTATCATCTACATATGCTTTACCTAATTTAAACATTTCTTCACAATAATTCATAATGGTCTCAAAGTGATCAGAAGTAAAAGATACATTAAATGGAGTGATTCCAAGCGTTTTTAAATCTTCTTGAATACTTTCTTGGAATTCCTCATTTTCTAATACAGGATTTGTATCATCAAATCTTAATAACATTTTACCATCATATTTATTTGCATAGTAATAATTTAGCAAAGCAGCTTTCGCATGACCAATATGAAGGTAACCAGATGGTTCTGGTGGGAATCTTGTTACTACTTGTCCTTGAATGGCATTAGGAAGTTTTCCTTCATATTGCCCAGTTTTAGCTGATTTATTGCTATCAGATTTAGTATTTATGTGTGAAGGCATTCTAAAAAATTAATTTGTAGTAATCAAATTAAATTAAAATTTATATTTATAATAAATTAAAGACAAAGATTTAATGATTAAATTAATAATGGGTGTGTATAAAATACTTAAAGAAGAAAAAAAGTAAATAAAAGAATAGAAATCGAATAAATAGAGCAAGATTTCAATATTTCTTTATTGTTATTCCACTTCGCACTTTTTTAATTCTTTTTTCTTTTTTTTTCTCTTAATTTTGCTTTTTGGTTCGAGACAATAAAGGGGAAAAAAGGCTTAGGCGCCTTAAACCTTAAATCTCAAAAGGTCCAAAAATAAGCTAAAGAAAATTTTAAAGGCAGTAAGAAATATCGAAATGAATTTATTCAAACCAAAGGACAACTTATATAAAATTCAAGATATTAAATAATAAACACTATGCCTGGTTGTTATTAAAACAATTAGTTTATGTAGCTGTATAATATTAATAGGTTTTCATCTAAATAAGTAATAATGAAAAAATTGTTATGATCATATAATAATAAGTTGTTTGTTATTTTCTCATTTTTTTAATTCAATTCAATAAAAATATCAGAGACAACAATTGTTTATTAATATTTTTCATAATTTGAACAACTGTCCACAAAGATTAATTATTGAAATAACAAAATTATATGCATGCAAATTTGCATGTAATTAAGATCGTAGAAAAAGTAAATTAAAGAGATAATAAATATAGTTTAAATATTAGAATAAATAGTAGATACATTTTAATTACTATTAAAAAAGCAAAATAGCTATTTTTTTAAAAGATTAGTAAGAGTATATTTTCCAGTTGAGTGAGAAGGCTTGATGATCTGTGGGAATTTAATGGATGAAATTGTGAGATTTAGTTCTTGTATGGCTTTTTGAACCTTTAAATGATTAGGGCCATTTATTTCAATATATAATTTTTTCTTATCGCTAATATGCTTAGAATTTCTTGTATTTTGAATTTGAATGTTAGGCAATGAAGATAGAGAGGGGTCAGGTGGAATATAAATACCTTTAACTTGACAAATAACACCGCAATTGTCATTTACAGATTTAATAATATCTTTGTGAACAATTTTTTGTCTGATATGTGTCGGATAATCATTGATTTCAAAGATACCAATAACTCTACCATCTACAACTTGGTGAAGATTATTAGGTAATATTGATGACGTGGAAGCAATATGATTATTAGAAATAACATTACAAGTTTTAAAGTTTTTGTCAATTTCATTATTATGAATATCACTGTTGTTATTTGAATTATTTGATTCAATATCAAATTTATCTTTTACAATAATACTTTCTTCAGTAATATTGCTATTATTGTCTGGAATAAGACCAAGAGCCTTTTTTGTATCATCTTTAAGTATTTGTAATGAATTTTTCTCATCCTTTGAAAATTTGAATCCTTTTCCACCAAAACCAAAATTTTTAATTCTTTTTTTAATTTTTCTAACAGATTCTGCATTGTTCGAGAATGAGTTAGAGTAATTATTTGAATCAGAATCATTAATATTGGAGTAATTGTTTGATTTAATCATGTTATTATAAATATTTACGAGTTCTAAATCAATTGTAATATTTCCATTACTGTTGTTATCATCGCTATTAATAGTCTCGCAGTTAATGGCATTGCTATTATTTAATGAACTAGAATTTTTAATTGCGAGTTCAATTAAATCAGAAGAATGAGGTATTTCATTTGGAAGCAATAGGGTGAAGGAAGTACCGAAGTTACCTGCCCTTCCTGTTCTTCCAATTCTATGAATGTAATCTTCAATATGATGTGGAGCACCATAATTAATGACTAGTAGAATGTTATCAATATGGAGTCCTCTTGAAAAGATTGACGTTGCAATAAGAATATTTTGTCCAGATGGTGGCGGTGGGTTTGAATTAACATTGGTCTTTGAAAATGTTGTTAAATTTGAATGTCTATCATAGTGGTCTTGTCCACTATGTAACGTTAAGCAATTATAGCCGTATGGTATTAATTTAGCAAAAAGTTCATCCACTTCAGTTTGTCTATTACAAAAAATAACAATAAGTCCAAATTCAGACCATTCACCTAAAAGCTGCAATAGTCTTAAAAATAATTCATTCTCATTTTTGTACAATTCAATATATTGTTTAACGTTGTGGTTTGTCTGACCTTTTTTACCAACAACTATTTGTATTGGATTTTCAAGTATACGATTTGTAAATTGTTCAATTACATTAGGAAATGTTGCAGAAAATATAGCTATTTGTCTATCCGGTCTAATTATGCTTATAATACTTAAAAGTTGAGGAGCAAATCCCATATCAAATAATCTATCCCCTTCATCAATAACCATAAATGATATATATTGAAATAAATGTATTTTTTTATATAGTAGTATCATAATATCAATTATCCTACCTGGAGTGCCTATAATTATATCTGTACCAGATCTTATTTTATTTAACTGTTGACTTATTCCTAGTCCACCACAAATTATATTTGCACTCAAGTTAACTAGACTTGCCACTTTTTTAGTTTGTTTATACACCTGTAAGGCAAGCTCTCTTGTAGGTACAATAATTAGTCCCTTTATGTATTTGCTATTATCACTACTTTTATTATTAATGCTGAATGGATAATCGTTGTTTATCTGAACAAGAACATGTCTTATTAGTGGAAGAACATATGCAAAGGTTTTCCCACTTCCTGTTTCTGCTATTCCAATCAAGTCATGACCAGACATAAGTATTGGAATTGATTGCATTTGAATAGGGAATGGTTTTGATATACCTTTTTTTTTTAAATAATTATTTATAGGTAGTGGTAGACCACATTGTGAGAAGTTTAATATTGGTTTAATTGAGTTTATTTGTACAGATGCGTTGTTTTTGTTTTTAATCTTCTTAATATGTATTCCATTGTTAGTAACTCTAATATGGTCGACTTCATGTTGTTTTAATTTTTTTAACTCATTTACTTCTCTGTAAAAATTTTTAATTATCTTTGGATAGTTATGCTTATCATGCTGAATTTCAGGTATTCTTCTTTTTTTATCTGTATTATTTGATGAACTATCAATTATATTTTTATTTTCGTTATATGTACCTTCCTCATTATCCAGGGCATCTTTACTTGAATCAGAATCAAAATTATAATTTGAAGAATCAGTGTCTGAAATAAGTGTTTGTTCAGGTTCTTTCTCACCAATTATAACATTATTATTGCTAACATTGTTATTACTATTATCATAGTTACTCTTAAATACTCGTATGAATTCTTTGTAGTATTTGTCCTGATCGATATTTTCATCTACAGTACCAAAGTTTCCATTCTTATCGTTAAAATTTGAATTAAGCTTCTCAATATCATCTATAGTAATTGAGTTGTTTGAAGTTAAATTATTATTTTTGTTTATGCCTTTTAATATACTAGACAAGGAGTGAATCTTCGATATTCTCTCTTTCTTCTTCAGGTCATCATTATTGTTCATATTTGCATTTATTAATATAAATAAACAAAATAAAAAGTATGTTTTTACAAAAAAGATAGTTATTATGGAGTAAAGTGAAATAAATTAGTTAATTAAATATTTTTTGAGTTTAAAGTGTACATTTATCTACAATATAATTTATTGCCAATTGATGTTATAAACAAGAAATATATTTTCAACGTTATTACATGAAAATAGTTCTATATATATTTATTCTAGATATGAACAAGTGAAAATAAGATTTAAAAGTAAACTTCAATAAATAAACGGATGGTACAATAGCCAGTTTATGAATCAAGGACTATTTCAAAAATTTAAATGAAAAGCTCGTTATTAATGCAACCAGTACCGCCAAAAGTAACAATTTCACGATAAAATGGAAATTCAGAATAAAAATTAAAGATTTGCTACAATCCCAATTTTAAGATGGAATCAAACACTAAATTTCAAAAAGTTATCTAAAATGTAATTTAGAATAAATATTTTGATCTTTAGACGTACGTAATGGTTAATTATAACTAATGTATGTACTTAACTATTGGAAGATAGACATCAAACAACTGTCACTAATAACAGAGAATGAATGGTGGTTATTTGTTTGCAATACTAAAGATCTCACATAGCACACATCTTAGGAATAAGGACACTCTTAATCTCATGACCTTGAGTTGGTTTAAAGACATATTGTTTCGAAATAATGGTTTTGTTCATTTATATTTGCAAACAGTAATAAAAAATACCATATAAAATGAATAAAAGTAAATAAAACTAATCATAAATATAGATATATATTATTGATAGTAAAAATAACAGTATCAGTAATAACTACTACAATATTCTGTAAATATAAGTATATCAATTTTAATATTCAAGTTGAATTAATATATATAATGAAAAAATCGAAGTTACCGCCTAAAGTGAGGAGCTACTTAGGCGGGAATTAGTATTGTGAACATTAATATACGAGCATGCTAATAAGAATAAATGTTATAATGGTTTTAACGATAATGTAACTTAGACTTAAATATAATGAAAAAATAAACTAAATTTATCATAAGATAATATAAGATAGATTGACAATAATAACATAGACAATAGGGACAAAGGCAATTATAAATGCTACAAGTAATATAAATAGTTAAATAATAATAGAGGGGTTTTTTTCTTTTTTTGTTATTTAATAAAGTGTTACAGGTAAATTAAAACAAAAAAAATATTACGTATAGTGGAAGAGTGAGAATATAAGACAATATATAGATAAACACATAAAGTATAAACATATTTTAGTATATACAAATGCGTATTTATTGAATATAATATTGAACAAGTAAAAATATATTTTATTTAGATGTAATGCAATACAAAAATATATATATGAACATATTTATTTATATCATCATTGCCAGTAACAATAATATAAATAAAATTTCAGTGAGAATATATATAAACAAATTTAGTAAAACAAAAGATAAATAAATTAAAATTAAATTATTTATAGGGACCGAGTACGTAAGTCCAGTAAAAATATTGTATATATATAATAGTAAATATTAAGTTAATATTAAGTAATTTAAAAAAGAAATTGGAATTAAAAGTAAATAAAACTCCTCACACAAAAATAATAAAGTACATGATTAAAGTCGTCTACACTACATTGGCAAAAAAAGGGTATTTTAAGTGAGAAAAAACAACTTAGTGGCAATTTGAATAAGTGTTGATATTTATATGTAAAAGTGGTTGAAGAGTTAGACATTCAACGTCGATATTATCATTAGTAACATAGAAGGGTGAATAAAAATACGAACTAAAGCAATATCATTATTATTGGTTACACAATAAAGTCAGCTGTTTATCTACAATCAATCATTTATTTCCATTTATATACTTTGTAAATCTTGGTATAGAAACATAATAAATTCTGTTATTTAATAAATAAATATTTAAGAAGTTCAATGGTATAAGAAAAATAAATTAGAAGAAAATACATGTATGTATATATGTAAATATATACTTTCATATATATATGAAAATATGTATATATGAAAGTATATGTAAATTTATGTATGAATAACATATACGAGAATATATAAATGTAAACTTCAAAAATATAGTAACGCTTTTGTTTTTATCAAGTATAGAAAGAAATAACGCTTTTTTTTAATTACAATAAGACATTTGAAAGTGGACATAATTACGATATTTTGAAAATATTAAGTAGATAAATACTGGCACACAATATAGAACGAAAGTAGATCATTTTTTATATGCATAGTAATTTTGATGCCAGTTTTATTATACGATAATAAAAAACAAACACAGATGAGAGTGATGAATATGAACGAGTATAAAGAAGGTGGTACGTCCTGTGGACCTGGAGTAAATGCAGCAACTATGCAAAAAGGAGAAGCAGAAGAATTCGTTAACTTTCTATTCAGGGAAGGTTTTTTTCACAAAAAAACTGATTTTGAGGTATTTGATTTGCATTCAATAACCCCATCTTTGTCATATTTGATCCACAAGAATAGCGATAATCCGGGAAATTACTGTAATACTGTTATATCAGATTACTCCTCATTGGCTTTAAGGAAATATAACCAACAGTCTTCATCAAAAATAGAACCTGGAAGTTCAGGTATTCAGGAGTTATCTAACAAAAGTTCCGGTAACGTGGGTTCTTCTCAGTCTGCCCTAAAGTTGCATGTAAATCCTTCCAACAATCATGAAAAGAAGCAGACCTCTGTAAAGTGCCGTGGAGATGGTGCTGCATGGCGCGCAAATGATATCGGTATTGGACTACTACTTTATGGCGAGACAACATGTTTTGTTTTGGCGCGCATGCTCGAGATGGCACACACAGGTATATTGAAAGAGAGATCTGAAGATGGAGCCGAAATATTGGAGAAAGAAATTTTGAATGGTTTATGCCAGGACACGTATTTTAAAGGGGTTCCTGGCTTAATTAGCAGATTCAGCAGAGGAACTGAGAGTACGAGTAACGGTGGAGTAAGTTGTTGGATTTTAGGCCCAAGAATGGAAAGAGTTGGATCACTCGGAGACGAAAAAAAGACAACTTTGTGCACTAATAATGTTAGTAACAATAGCAATATTGGTAGTAGTGGTGATAGTACAAAAGTCTTTGAAAATGGTGGTGAACGTGCGGGATTATCTGGCAATTACTATATGACTATGGACAAGAGAGTTAACTCAAGAGAGTCACTGACAAATAGGAATGTATTCATTCTAAACCCCCATTTGGAAGTGGATGAGATCCGCAACATATTAAGATATGACATTAATAATTCGTTATTGGTTCATCAGATATTCTCATGTAGGGCTGATATAATTGATTTGGGTTTGATTAATTTTGAATTGGTTACAAATTCTCCTTGTTTTCTGTTGCATGTTAGGTGCAGTATTGACTTGACTTTGCCTGTATACATTTATAGAAGAAAGTTCAAGGCGTTAGTTAGTGTGCCAGGGAAAATTGGCAAATTTGAGAATGAAAATGAAAAGGAAAACAGTGATTGTAGTAATAGTCAAAAAGAATTACTGCCTGATAGCATTCTGAAAGGTAGATATTTAATAGTTGGCGAAGATTTTCAAAAGTCGCTAGAGGCTTTGATGAACCTTTACAGTTGGTTAAAAGAACATTCTTTGAATCCAAAGTCACCTCATTTTGACTTGGATTTCGGGAAATTTTACTATAATAGAACCCTTGAATTACTCTCGAATATCGAATATATAGTAAAGCTTTCCAATGGTATTGAAAAAAGCATTGCTTTCTCAAGCAATAGTCAATATGGCATTAGTTTGGTAAATAAGGTTGATCCAAGACTAGGAGTTGGACTTACAAGGTCATTGGGACTTTCAAAGTTTGCAACACCCAATTCCAGATGTTCAATTTCAACCACTGCCTCTAACAATACGCCTGTAAGTGTTGATGATCCACAACCGGAGAGTATGCTTGGGATTAAACACCAACAACTACGTGGTTTGTCTTCTATGACAAATTCTGCTGATTTTTCCAATGTAGCAGGTTTGGAGCTTTCGGGTACTATAAATAATAAGTTAACGGGGAAGTATATTGATAGTGGAGTGAGTAATGTCAACGTTCGTGTGGTTGCTGGAAATGCGGAATCTTCTGCGGGTGTTGGTGGTTACTTAGCAGATAACAAGAACAGTGACAACAGGATAATTATGGGTGATAATAACTTGATGTTATCGAAAACAACTGTTTTGGGGGGCGAGCAAAGTAACTCATTCATTTCTTCTTGTTCAGGCTCTTTGAGACAAGAGAAAACGGGAAGAAGAGGGGTGAGGTTTGCCTCTAATGTATGTGATGACAATGGGATTGGTAACTATGAAATTAATGGAAACAATAACAGTCAAAAACCACAGATAATTAATCCGAATTCCCATTACTCCCAAATTAACAAACCTAATAATAGCTCAGCAGTTGGTTCGGTAAGCATGAATAACTGTGGTGATGGTACGCCCCAGTCCTTGGTATCTTCTATTGCTACAAATAGCGGAAAACCGTCTGGATTGATTAAACAAGGAACCACAGGCACTGTTTCTTCCACTGTTGTTACACCTGCTTCAATTACTTCACCGGCTGCTGCAGCAACTAATGCTGCAGCCGCTCCAGTTGTGAGTACATTGGTACCGGGTGCAATAGTTAGATTCAGATCGCAAATACCGGTAGATGCAAAATTAGTGCAAGGGGTCCCAGAAACGGATTATTTTACACATGTACAGCAGGTTTATTACCACTTTCAAAAGGGTGAGTGGCGTGCAGTTTATGGTCCGTCAAAGAACAGACAACAAAAATCCTTTTCTGTTAATAAGTATGGATTTTATGAAGCGAAGCGGCTTGCGGAAGAGTGGAGACTTAGATATCTTTATTCTAATCCAAATAATAATGTAACAAGTGTGCAAACTGGTGCTAACGCTATCGGTTATGGTTTAAGTTCGAATGGAGTGAATAATACCAATAACAACAGCAGTGTATATGCTAAAAATAAAACCAGGAAAAGGAAATCATCACTTCCAGATAAAACTGTTGGCCTAAATCAAACAAAGAGCAGAAATACCAGATCAGTTCCTATTTCCCCTAATTCGACTATCAGTGATTTACAAGAACCCAGTAGTGTCTCAAAAATTACTGATATGAACGCAAGCTACTCTTCCATTGATGGAATGATTGCGTTCGGTCATGCAGAGTTTTCAACGGTTTCATTGGAGCAGGGATTAATTGTAGGGAGAAAGAATAGTAGTAGTGCTAGTGCTGTTACTGTTGACGGTACTGGTAATACTATTTGCAATATTGGTGGAGGTAGAAGCGGCAGCAATCGTAGTGAGGCTCATAATGGTGATAATCGTCATAGTGGCGATAACCAAATTGTCAGCATTGGGTGCATTGGTGCTAATAATGACAGCAAGTCCAAGTCTCAAAGTGAGCTAGCAAGTAATAAGCATGTTTTACATCCATCGACTATTGGAAATAATCACTTTATGGGCTCAGATATAATTAGCAATGCTAGTGTTCGGGATAATCACAACATTGGTGTTCCAATGGTAATGAACAACAAATCTTCCATATGTATCGATAATAGTAAAAACGTAATCATGGAAGAGACTAATAACTGCAATGGCCGCAATGAGAGCAATAAATGCGATAGTGGTACTTTTAATAACAAAGACATGATAGGAAATGCAATAAACACTATTGGTAACCTGGAAGACGACTGTTTGAGACTCGAGAATATTATTTTTGATCAACAAGTAGCTAAGTCTTATAACAATGATTTACTTGGGATAGATAGTTACTTAAGGGTTGGAATGATGGGAGTGAACAACGGAGTAGGTATAGTTTCACCAGACGGGCTACAAAAGATCACCGAAATTAATATTTCTAGTGGGAACAGTATGAGGATGAACAATAGTGATATAGTCTCCTCAGCATCTTTGGCTTCGACATCTAATTCCACACCAATTGTAGTGTCAGAGGTCTCATCGCCCTCTATTTCCTCGCCCATATCAATGAATGAAATGTCTTCCTCTTCAAGGATTGTTTCTCCGGACAAGTCCTTGGTATCAATGAAGACTGGGGGAGTCATGATTCATGGTGGTAACGGAGTTTCTGGAATCCATAACGTTAATTTTGGTCAGAATAGTGGTTGTCACCCACGAATTTCTTCAGATATTAATATTAGCAATTCCCGTGAGGCACATACTTCCGATAACAATGTTAATGCTCCAAATATTAAGACTACGAACCAATCTAAAATTAACATCAGCAGAAGTGTCATTTCGCAGCCCTGTAAAAATAATACTATAATGATTTCAAATGGTAACAATGGTAATAACGTTCCACTTTCTTTAATTTCATGTGAAAATATAAACGACAGTAAAGTTGTTGGTGGTCTGGTTATGATAAATACACTGAATAATTCTGAAGAAAACAGAATTAATTCCAATAGCGGTATCAGTCATAATGGTGGTAACAACGGTGATAATACTGGTGTTGTTTGTCGTGAAGACTCTTCAGATAGGGCTGGAATTTACAGTGTTAATTTAATTGAGAAAGGAATAATTGGTTGCAGACGGGAATGCATGGACTCACAAAATGAAGTGGAACTGAATCAAGAACAAAGAATTCTAGATAAAGAACGTACTCGAACTACCGGTAATGGTGGAGACGGTAGCATAATAAATGGTGACCCTATTGAAGGCAATACCAACAATAGCAGTGGTCGAAACGGTGACAGCGGAAATCACAGTGGTAACGGCAGTAATAACAATAATAATAACAATAATGATAATAGTAATAACGATAACAACGACAGTAATAACAGTAACCCATGGGTCAAAAGAAACGGATGGGAGGAGGATCTTATAGTTGACTCCTTTTTTGTTGGGTGAATGATCAATAGTGAGCAAATGTTAGACATTTTTTTATCATCATCATTCATCTTGGTTGTTGTTAAATATATAAACCGTAACTCACCCTAAAAGACCAGCGTATACTTGCAAAGAGAATATTGCATATCATTAGTCCGGGCTAGCAATAATGAAGAATTTGTGTCAAGTATATCTATATATACACATGAATATACGGATATCAGTAGATAATAGTCACGAAATAGCGTTTATAAGTATATTTGAATTAATTGATTTATATTTTGTTTCGTTCTCTTCATTTTTTTAGATATTTAAACTTCTTTACTCTCTTTTTCTATGGAAAGGTGGGATGGACAGATGGGGTTTGGGTCTAGCCAGACCTTTGGCGCTGCAAGTTATTATACACACACGTGCGCGCTGAATGTGAAATTAAGCGGTACGTAACTAAGCATGATTTGACCTTTCTATGATCTTAAGAGTAAATAAATTTATAAAGGGATATACGATATAAAATATTGTACATATTTAAGGGTAAAGTAGTATATATAAACCAACAAAACACGCAAGTATACATAAATATATATATGTATTTCTGTAATATAAAAGTAAATAAAATAGAATTGCTAGCTAGTTGAGAGTGAAGCATTTGAAAGTAGGACGTTGAAAAAGCGAAGTTATATATATGTATACATTTGTGTGTGGTAATTAGTATAGGATAATTAAAAAATTCAGGTGAGTATACCTTTAATATTACTAAGCAAAAGAAAAAAGGGCGAGTTCTGTGAGAGAGTTTATTTAAAGCACTCAAGTTAAATCAATAAAATTGTATGATGTTTATAGCATAAATCTAGTCGTTATTCTATTAAAAAATTGATAAATATATGGCGAGTTAATAAAGTTAAACACGATAACTAAAAAAGCACATAAATTTACTTTATTGGTGAAATATTTTGAGAATGTCTCGTGAAAAGAATAGTGGTAATCTTGTAATCAATTACGGAAATTTAATGAACGAATTGAAAGAAAAGATATCTTTAATTAGAAATAACTCAGAACATATCGAATATAGCAATGAAAATGTAAAATATGGACTTAAGAAGGTAGAAGGAAATGTGGTAAAAAATGCAAATTATCAAGAAAGCCAAAACAATTGTAAAGATAATTGTAATTTAAATAACAAAAATGATAAAAATAATAGTAAATTAAGGGATGAAAATGTTCTTGTATTATCAAAAAATGTAAGTATGCAGAAAGTACAAGATAAAAATAAATTAAGTGGAATAATAGATTATGAAAGTAATAAAGATGAAATTGGTAGTGGTAAAGATTCAAAATTATTCCCATATCCCATATGTTTTGTATCAAAGTCACTCCCAACTCCACCGACAGATTACAATCTTAGAAAAATAAATACGGAATTAAATGAAAAAGAAAATAATAAATCACCATTTTCGGAGGATATTGGAATAGGGAAAGAGTTAACAATGATGTTGGAAAAAAGAAAAAATAATCAAAAAACTGAAAAAGATACCGTTAAAAACACGAATGATATGCCTAGAGATTCAAACAATATATTAAATTTAGTAAATGAATATAAGGGTAAATGTACCAAAAATGATGAATTTGAAAATATAACGAGCTATTACAATAAAAGTTCAAATAATGATGGCATTATTGTAAATGAAGGAATAAGCAATAATAATTTTAATATAGATAGTAATTCATGCATTGATCTTTCGAAGTTTGAAAGAAACTTTATTGTTGAAAGCCAAAAATTGTCAGCAGCAAATAAAAACACTAGTTTTATTATTCAGGGTAGCAATGCTAATTCATCACAAGGAATTAATTCTGAAAACATTAAAACAGAAAAGTCATATGCAAACAATACAACCTTAAACAGTGCATACAGCATAAACAACCACCTAATTTTAAATGGAAATAATATTGTTGGTAGAGACTTGAATGTGTTAAAACATAAAAACTCTAACTCCTTATCTAGGGTTACATCACCTAATTCTAATATCTACAACTGTGAAAATGTTAAAAATGGGTCCGATTCAATTAATAATAATAATAACAATAATACAATTAACTATTATAATAATGTGAAAATTCAACGAAGAAGAAACATTTTCACAACAAGGTATTATATAATGGCGTCAAAATTAAGAGTTATTCAGTAGAAATATACCATTTTAGAATAAATGAAAAGGTGAAATAATAATCCATGTGATAAACAGTAATTGTGACAATAGTTAAATATTCCAGTGTTTCTAAAGTTGTTTTTATTGTCTTTACTTGTATTCATGTAAATTTATTTGCATAGGCATTTCTCTATTCCAAAAATTGCGGATTGGATTTATTCTTTTTGAAAAAAGAAATTCCACACATTTACCGCCAAAACATGTCTTGAAATAAATACTGCCGCGAATGGCAATTGGGTATAATAATGATTATAAAACAGTAAAAGGAAATTCATATAAAACAGAAAGTGGCAATATTGGGAAGAGGTGTAAATAATTGGTTTTCGAAGGTTTAATATGTTAACTGTTGCAGTTAATAACATAGTTAACCTCGTTTATAATGTAGAATATAAGGTAACGTATAAGTAATACCAGTATTGTAAATAAGGTGGACATAAATCCGGAATATACATATATTTTGTAATATTACTCCTAATTATAATTTATTTCCGGAGTAAAATGTGCAAAAATGAAAAACTGTCTCTATCATTTGGGATAAACAAAAACAAAAGCTTAGATAAAAATGAGAGAGATAAAATAAATAAATTGTTTTCTGATGATGACTCGAATTCAAAAGATACTGATAATAGTGATGCTCACATTAAAAAAATATCAATAGAAAAGTACTTTAATCAAAATGATTATAAAAGATCAGAAGAATTTTATAAAAACCACCCTGAGTTATTACTAGAATTTGAGGAAAACAATGAGCATGTTAACGATGATTCCAAAACAAAGAAAGCATACGATAGCAAAGAGTCAAAACCAAGGTACATGGATAAAATACAAGAGTACGTTAATCTAAGAAGTATTGAAAAACAGGAAATAAATGAAGAAATAATCCAAAAGGAAATTCAATCTGAAAATAATGAGATGGTTTTCATAACGAGTTCATATAAAAATGTTTTAACTGAAAGAGAAGCTCTTAAAAGAAAATTATCTAAAAGCTTATCAGATGATATTGGTGGTTGTTTCGACAAAAATATATTTAATATGAGGCTTAATAGTAAGGAAGCTAAAGATTATGAAGTAAACATTAATGATTGCAATACTGAAAAAACAAGCGATAGTAATAATAAAGATAGTTTGAAATTCAAAGTCGATTCAAAAGTATGTAATGATTACAAATTCAACAATTCCAACTCTGAATTTGATAATAAAGAAATTAATAATTCAAATATAGCCGCTGAATTAGATAAGAGCGTGAAAGTTTCAGTTAATAAAAAATCCAAAAATACCGAAAATGATGTTCAAATAAAGATACTAAGGGCCAGGGAAAGATATCTTCTGAGAAAGCAAGCCAGATCTGTTAATTCAGAAAAGGAAACGAATGCTTAAATTTTGTTAGTAATTGTGACTCGTACGCATAAAAAAAAGTTGCCGAGATTTCATTAAGGATGATAAAATATAGGAATTAGAGTTGTACAGTATAATTAATTTTTAAAGTTCACTTACTCCCTCGTTTTTTTTCCCAGTTTCTTATTCTAAATGTTTGTCCCACAGTAACCTAACTTTGCATGCGTTTATTAAAGGCGCCAGCGCCGGCTGCCAGTACTTAGATAATATATTTATAAATTTTAATTCGAAAGTAAGAAAGGAAATAAAAATAGGTTTAATTTCTTTCCATAAATATTTTTAAATTGAATATTTAAGGGGGCAATATATATACATATATTGAGGGATTATTTTATAATTATACAACTTATTATTTTTGGTCTATTTAAGAGTGAGCAATATAATATAAAGATAGTAATAGCATCTCAGCAATACTTTTAATATAAGGAGGAAAAAGTATAATCAAATATTTTAAGCTGCTCGTTTTTACATTTATGTTCTTAATAAGCTGAAACAAGCTGTCAAAGTTTATAATTTGTTGATAAAGTAAATATTTATACGCATATACTGGTGGGTAATAAAACAAATTATTTACTACCATTTAAATTGTATTCAGGTGAATAAGATATTGAATAAGTGCTGTTATATATAGTAATCTATTATTATATAGTCAAGGTTTATTTTTCCTTGTTTTGGTGCTGTAAATTAATTTGTATTTCTTAAATATCACTTAAAGGCAGTAATATTTAAAACATATTACAATGAGTGAGGAGCACAAAAATGCACTAGCAACTTATGCTCAAAAAGTAAAAGAGCATGGGGAATTGGAAGCAACACTAAAGAAAAGAAGAATGGAGATAAGAGAGTTAAGTAAGACCTATGATAAAACT
This sequence comes from Cryptosporidium bovis, assembly GCF_009768925.1. Taxonomy (NCBI): domain Eukaryota; phylum Apicomplexa; class Conoidasida; order Eucoccidiorida; family Cryptosporidiidae; genus Cryptosporidium; species Cryptosporidium bovis. Next base: position 154,529 of record NW_027125020.1, read on the forward strand.
GAAGATGACTTAAAGGCATTACAAAGTGTGGGCCAAATAATAGGTGAGGTACTTAGATATTTAGATGATGACAAATATATAGTTAAGGCGTCAACTGGTCCCAGGTATGTTGTTGGATGCAGGTCAAAACTAGATAAAAGTAAACTTACATCTGGAACAAGGGTGGCATTAGATGCAACGACACTAACTATTATGAGACGTCTGCCAAGAGAAGTAGATCCAATGGTATATAATATGTTACATGAGGATCCTGGAAGTGTTAGTTATTCTCAAGTGGGTGGTTTGAATGAACAAATAAGAGAAATAAGAGAAGTGATAGAACTTCCACTAACAAATCCTGAATTATTTAAAAGAGTTGGAATAAAAACTCCAAAAGGTGTACTTCTTTATGGCCCTCCTGGAACAGGCAAAACATTACTTGCAAGAGCAATGGCTTCTTCCATGAATTGCAATTTTATGAAAGTAGTTGCATCTGCTATAGTAGATAAGTACATTGGAGAGAGTGCTAGGGTGATAAGGGAGATGTTTGGTTATGCAAAAGAGCATCAACCATGTGTAATATTTATGGATGAAATAGATGCAATCGGTGGAAAAAGATTTTCACAGGGTACATCTGCAGATAGAGAAATACAAAGAACATTGATGGAATTATTGAACCAATTAGATGGATTTGATGAACTTGGAGCCGTTAAGATTATCATGGCAACAAATCGCCCAGATGTCCTTGATCCTGCATTACTTAGGCCAGGTAGACTGGATAGAAAAGTCGAAATACCATTGCCAAATGAAACATCTAGAGTTGAAATATTAAAAATACACTCGGCAAAACTCACAAAACAAGGTGAAATAGATTTTGATTCCATTTGTAGACTCTGTGACGGTTTCAATGGTGCCGATATGAGAAATGTTTGTTCAGAAGCCGGTATGTTTGCTATTAGAGCTGAAAGGGATTATATCATTGAAGAAGACTTTCTTAAGGCCGTTAGAAAATTGGCTGAAAATAAGAAAATGGAAGGAAAATTAGACTATGAAAAAGTTTGAATAAATTTAACTTGGTGTTGAGAATAAAATAGATAGATACTAGCAGTATATAAATAAAACTTTATTTTGTTTCTCATTCTAACACATTTTCTTCAGATTTTGATTCTAAATATTAAATCGATATTTATACATCCGATTCTTTCTCTTTATTAATAAGAATTTAATAATCAACAAAATAGTGCATTCGTCCGATTTTTAGTTGTTGCTGGAGTCGGATCTTACCCTAATTAAATATATAAAATTGTGTATAAGGGTTAATATGGACAATATTAATTGTATAATCGTAAAAGCGGAAAGTAGGAAGAAGTTTGGTTTAGTATAACAGGCATTGTTAAATGCTAATTTGTCTTCTAAAGGAAAAGATGTTAAATTAGGTGATATTAAATCAATATTACAAAATAACTCAAGTAAATGTCTTCCAAACCATATTAAGGAGCATGACCATGAAAATACGAATACCGAATAGAATTTGACAATAAGTGATACCAATATAAGCATTTTACTACATAAAATAGAGGCAATGTAACCAAGTATTCCTATAATAATGGCAATAATCCCTGATTGTACTCCAACACCAACAATAGTTACATAGTAATAAGTAACTTGTGAGCTTAAATCTGGATCACTTTTTGTATTATCTGAGTATTTATAACTGAAACAATATAGTACAATTGATGCAACTAAAGATGCATTCCCGATATAAGATATTGCATAATCTAACATTCCAATTTTTTTTGAAACTCCGAGATTACCAGAATAGTGCCTTCTAATTATTGGAAATTCGATTAATAAATTGAATATTAAAAACAAGTAATAATAAAGTAATACATTTGATAATTTATCGCTTGCTTCTAAAACCTCCAGATTGGTTCCTAATTCAGATAGTTTAAATTTGCATTTAACCATTAGTTTTGTCAACGATATTATTGTTACTGGTAGTGTTATAAACGTTGATAACCATATTTCAAATTGCTCCACCAATACTTTCGTTTTAGTTACTTTCAACCATTTTATTTTAACTTTACTCTTATTGAGAGTATATAAAACAAAGAATGCAAAAACAATCAGTACTCTTAATCCTAACATAAATACAAGGAATATAGTCAAATTATTTGAAATATTAACTGTCTTCTTAACATCCTCAAATATGTAATTACCACCCAAAAAACTTAAATAATCAATAAATAATAATAGTATGTATATTCCAATAATAAAACACGATAAAAGTAATAAATTTTCAAATATTAATAGTATTGTCTCTTTTTTTCTGTTATTGTCATTATGATCGTCTGAAGTCTTATTATGCTTTTTATCTGAACCTACGCTTGTAACATCTATTTCCTTCTCTATATTTAAATCAACTATTTCTATTATTTTCAGGTCGTTCAACTCCGTCAGTTCATCCATTTTTTTCTTTTCTATAATTATTTTAGTAAACAAAAATACAAGTGAAAGTAAATATTATACTAATTTATTCTTAAGGACAAAAAGAATATAATAAAATGAACTGCAATTTTACATCTATGTTTTATTCATTTAGCTCAAATCCATAATCTTTTGCTATCTATTTTTAATTGCAAACGTACAAGTTATTTTCAATTATCGAAGAATTATAAATAAAAAGTATTAATCATTAAAAAAATAAATAAAGTTATCGCTATTTAACTTAAAAACTAAAGTAATAATGGAATTCTATTTAATTAAGTGCCTTGCTCTAATATTTAATTTATATTGCTCAAGAATATTGTTACCGCCATAGTACATCATCATCACCATAAACACTAATGTGGACAATTTTTAGAAAAAATGCATGCATGCAAATGGAGAATCATTCTAGATAAAGTTATTTAGTAACAATAACACTGCAAAAACAATAATTAGATAGTATTCACTATAAATAAGCATTTATGGTAATCAACCACAAAATTTTATATATTATTGCATTACTGTGCACGTAATTATTTTTCTGAATAAAATTTCAATGAAATTAAAATGGAATAAAGACTAGACAATATTGTTTATAAAACTGTTACGATCACTGTGTTTGCTGTACAAATTACACCTGTAATCTAGAATGATAATAATCATAGAATCCCTATGACCCTCAATCCAACTTCACCGGTATTGCAATTAGGACAAAGTTTGCCCGTGAATTCAGAAAGATGACTTGAACCGCAAACTGGACATCTAACAAAATCATGAGTTTTTGGATTAATTTTGGTGAGGGAAGATGAGCAGACAACTAAGTTATCTACATCGTAACCAGGTTCAAAGTCAATGTTATATTCGTCAGTGGCCTTCTTATCGCAAGCAGCTAATATCTTTTGTGTTTTTTCAATGTCGTCGATGTTAGGCATTCCAAGTAATCTTTTTGCAAAGCTTGCAGTGGTAATATAGTTTTGGTACTTCCAGGATATGCTCATTGCCCTTCTAAGTACAAGTGAAGTGTGTAACGGTTGCAATTTGCAACAGGAAAAATATGAAATAAGTTCAAGATTCCTCTTAATTATCTTATGATCGTCTTGGTTTTGAGAATTATTTAAAAGCTCAATTCTAGCAAGTTCAAGTCTCATTCCAATACAATATTGATTAATTAATTCTGCTAGTTGTTTAAGTTGGTCGATTTTGAGTGAGTAAAATGCATAATGCTCTATTACCAAGGGAATGATCAGAATGGTTTTTTGAAATACCTCCAATGCACACTTGAATTTGCCGGAGGTAACATACTTCTGTCCGGTTTTAACAAGTTCAATTATACTGTTTTCATTAAGAACAGTCATTGAAGACAAGTGTGTGGACGAATTTAAGTTGTCTATGTCGAATAATTTATAGTTTTCTGATAATAGCGGAGCATTCAAAACAGGCCCATCTGTGAAACTCGGCAAGGTGTATGTTGAGCTAAGTGATATCATCTTGAATATTTCCTTATAAGGTAAGCAGTTTTTAGCACCCATTTTTTTAGATAGTATTGTCAGAGCATCTTCATATCTTCCAGAAACGATTAAATTAATAATTGAGTATCTTGATGAAGTAATAGATAAATTTTCTGGTGACATTAATATACGTTCTCTATAGCTTGGTCCAACTTGTATAGTTTTACTAACTTTTTTATTTGAATTATTATCGTTATTTAAGTCAAATGCAAAACCAGCTATATTGTTTATGTTATATTCTGAATTATTATTATCATCATTTTCATCCAAACTAATTATATCATTTGGAATATCTATATTATCGATATCATCCCACTCAGGTTGTAAATTAGAGGAGCTAATTGCCCCAGCAACGGCACCACCAGATATTGAATTATCGTTTAAATTGTTTGAATAATGCATAGTTGCACCAATTGAGGAATAATCATTTTCATTAACATTATAATTTGAGGAATCATCATGAACAGATATGGTTGGCCAATTTAATCCCTCGTTTGTCAATTTCTTTGCAGTAATGATGGGAATGCAAGATGGTATCATACGAGAAGAATTGGCATTAGTATTCTTTAAAAGATTTAAAAATTCAAATACATCAGTACCATCAACACTATACATTTCGGAATATTGAGACAATAACTCCTCTTTAATATCATTATAACCATATGTATGTGCAACAGATATAGCTAGTGGTAGTTGTCCAAATTTTTTGAGAATATTAATTCTTTCTGGAATATCATTTAATAAAAGAGCAATATGATATTTTCTTGTCCAGTTCTTTTGTTTTTCAGATATTTTCGCGATTTTCTCCATATATTCTCTCTGGCCAATAACATAATATAAAAGAATAAGTTTGTCAAATTCTTTTGTTACTTGAAGACATTTTTCTGCAACATTAACAAAACCGTGAGAAATAGCACTTCTACCAAGACATTCCCACATAACCTGCAATGTCTTTGAATTGAGTTTCGGAAGAATTGTTTTATGATTACAATTAGTGTTAACACCACCATTAAATTCGTTATTTTCTTTCCCAGATTCAATATTATGTAAATCTTTAATTATATTATAAGCCTGAATTATTTCACCGAACTGAACAGCATAGTAAAATTTAAGTATTGGATTCTCAACAAGTTGTATAGCTATTTCAGGATATCCATTTTGGGTCAGATAATTTAGAGTGGAAAGTCCTCTAAGATTACCATCTTTTGTATATCTAAGTACTTTAGTATTTTCCTGATTAATGATTGAGAGTTTAAATAACGCTTCATTTAGATTCAAATTCTCAATTATTTGAATGTTTCCGTAGCGATTTAATGTAATAAGTTCTCTCCTTGAATCTTCATAATGTTGAATATAAGTAGTATCCGGCACTGTTTGTATAATTCCATGTTCATTTATATTCGGTATAGCATATTTAATATGACCTTGTGTTGAATAAATGTATATTGGAAGAGTTTCATGCCATATTCCAGATTTAATAGTTAAATTTTCGGTATATGTAGCCAGTATTTGAAGTTTGTTGTTTGTAAAAATCATATTATATTTGCATATAATGGCAATAACTGATTTATCATGACTCCATTGTATTGTTCTCACTCCAGTAGTTGAATAATTGTTATCATTATAATTTACATTGTTAAATGTTAGACATTGTTGGATATTACTGCCATATTTATTGTTTATAACAGCAACCTGGTGATTTTGGAGATTAGATACAATCAATTCAGAAACAACTTCTTTTTGAGAAACGTCATATAAATATAGAAAATCATCAGATTGAATAATAATTTGCTGCTGATTGCCACCCATAAATAGCCTCTGAGCAACCCAAGGAAGCTCCCATCTTTTCATCAAATCACCGTCCAATGAAATGATTGAAATTGTTTGTCCGCCGTTTTCAAGAGCAGCTAATCTATTTCTAGACAAAAATATAACTGAATTTACGCCTGGAATTCCGTTTTTGCATTTAGAGGCAGCATTATTGTTGGAGTTATTGCAACCACTACCAGATGTATTGCTTATAAGTTGCGAAAGAGAATTTATTGTAATAATGTCATAGGTAAAATTTGAAGAGTTACTATTGTTGCCATTACTACCTGTTCCATTGTTACCAACAACAACACCATTGCTACCACCATTATTTCCATTGAGAATATCGCGTTTATAATAAACAATAAAACAAAGTTCGTTAGGACTGTGAGGATTTATAAATATGTGACTTGGAGACATTACATTAGCGGATATATTATTACTTTTCATAGGTAAAACAGAATGAGTATTTTTGCTTTTAACATCATACAAGTAAAGAAAACGATCATTAATGTACCATAATTGATTCATAGATGTACTAAAATCAGAAGGAAGTCTTTCTTGTTCCAACTTAAATATAATAATTCCGGAATCATGACCTGCTGAGAATAAACCATTTGAAGGATGATTAACTATAGTCCAAAATCTGTCTGAATCTCTCCTGTGTGTGTGAATGCAAGTTCTTTTTGTCAAGTCCCAAACTCGAATGGTTCTATCTTCGCTATCTGATAACAACCAATCCTTATTTGTGTGAAATATAACACAGGAAACGTTGTTAAAATGTCCTCTTAATGTATCTATTTCCCAAGCTTTTATGTCATTATAACGCCAAAGTTTAATTGTTCTATCATCAGATGCGGATGCTAAGAGAGATAGAGTTGGATGAAAAGATACCCAATTTACACCTCTTTCATGGCCTTCCAATACAAATTTACATAATACATCATTTGCACCAAACATATCAACATGTGCAGGCATTGTATGAGAAACAGGTATCATTGAACCAGATACATTTAATGCATGACCTTTTACCGTTTTTTCCCTCAGACCTGTAAAATCCCATATTCTTACTGTTTGATCCATACTTGCGGATGCTAATAAATCTTGGTGTGGATGAAACTTTGAACACATTACATAATGATTATGTCCCGTTATAACTGCTATACACGTTCTGCTTTGCCAATTCCAAAGTCTCATTGTTTGATCGTCTGAACTTGATAATATCCAAGGATATTCTTTGTGAAATTCTACCGTTCTAATGTAATCTAAATGCCCCAATAGCGTGAACAAGCACTTTCTTTCTTTATAGTTCCAAACCTTAACTCTGTAGTCGTCGCCACCAGATACAAATATAGGCTGACTTTCATGAAAATCTATTCCTCTAACAGGGCCCTCGTGCTCTTCAAATGTGTCCAATAAACTACCTATTCTGTAGTCCCAAAACTGTATAACACCATTGTGTAAACTAACAAGTATCCATGGTAACTTTGGATGAAAGGATAAACCTTTAGCACGAGTACTTTTGCTCTCACACTTAATTATCATTTTTAAATATTTATTTCTGTTTTTCTTTTATTCTAATCTATCCTATTCTCTATTCATCCATTTACTATTTATTGAGTAGATATATCTTGTTAATTTTAATAATACTTGTGTATTTTATTATTAAAATCTAAACTAATTAACTAGATGTGAAAGTAATAATAGTATTGTATCTGTTTTTAATCTTCTATAAATTTGTTCTTATCTTTTTTTTTGTGAATTTCTTTATTATTTTATTACTATGTAACATCATGAGGGGTATAAAGACAAATAGCGCTTTGTAGCGCCAATTACTAAGATTGGCCTTAACTTTGGAAGAGTATTATTGTATACAATAATGAAAACAGTGAATTCTTGCGTTAACTACTATTAATTACGATATTTCTAAGATAAAATTGTTCTATTTCAAACTGTTATTTGTGTTTTCAGCTACTTATAGCTGTAATTTACATACACTTCGGTAATTTTATGTCGTTTCTCCTCAACGTAATTTAGTTTCCATTATATAGATGTTAGTACTAATTTCATGACTAGTGTTACTTAAAAACAAGACTTTGATGTGAATGGAAATCGAAAACAAGATTATGATTAATGTATGTAAAGGTGTGGCACGATCACGGTATTCAATAATAAAAAGAGGGCACAAGAAATATTCTTCAATAAATAAACAATTTCGACGAATTAATTATGTTTAAATAAGTTCGGTTTATTAAAATAATCATCTATATTATTTTTCTAAATACTGTCCTTTATTTAATTACACATACAGTACCGGTATAAAGTATGTTTTGGAATAGGCGGGAAAGTGAATTATATAACATAAAATGTAATTTATAAAAATAAGATGGCAATAAATAAATAATAATAAAGTAGAAACAAAGGGTGTGTTAAACAAGCATTCAGAATTCAAAGGAACTCATTAGTAATTAAGGTGCTTCACGCTATTTTTGGTAATTGAATGTAAGTGGATGATTGTAATATATATAATTTGTAACTCACACATGACAAACGAGTAAATTTCAAAAAGGTGAACAAAATGAATTCAACTCAAGATGGTGATGTGATAATAGAAAAAATAAAATCACTTTTAGGTAATGATTACGAGGATTACAAAGATAGTTTCATAGCAATACACAAAATAGACCCATTGATTAATCCACACAAATTTTTATCTCACGTGGAAAAATACATTGGCAATACAAAATCAAAATTCAATGGGAAATCAATAGGGGGAATTCAACATAATTTAAACAATATTAACAGTAAGACTGACTCTAAGGATAATAATATTAATAACAATAATGTTAATATAGATAACTATAGCATCGGTAGTTATACAATACTAAATGATGAAAATGATATTTTTCTACCGAATAATTTTAAATTGGCCAATTTAAAATCAATTTACAATGAAAACAAAATGCGTAGAAAAGGTTGTATTACTGATAAAAGTATTACAAGACACAAGATAGTAAAATCAATAAGTAGCAAAGAAGATGCTCTTTGGTTAGACTCTGATCTGGATTCATATTCCAGTGAAGTAGATAACAGAATACAATATTTGATCGATGAAATAATAAATAATTTTTCAGAAAGATGGGTTGATGAAGATGGAAATAAGTATCCAATTACTCCAGTTGGTGAAATAAGGAAACAATTAATTGTTAATTTAGGAGCAATAGGCTGTGACAATGAGGGTAACATGAATAATGAAAGTGTTCTTTTATTGGGAACAAAATGTTCAAGTGCAGGAAACTATACACAATTAAAATTAGACAATGTGAGTAGTGATATTGCATTATTTCCTGGACAGGTTGTAGCAGTATTGGGAAATACGAGGATGGATAAATTTAATCAAACTTGTTTATATGCAAAAGAAATAATTGGTGGTCTTCCGCCAAAAATCCCGAGTACAAGTTTAAAAGAATTCAAGGAAATAAGGAATAATTACTCAAAAAGTAGTAGTAACGAATATAATCCCGTACAAATTATGATATTTTCAGGCCCTTATACAGTAGACAACAAAATATTAAATTTTAAGTATTTAGATAAGATATTAGAACATGCAAACTCTGAGAAACCACACATATTGTTGTTGTTGGGGCCCTTTTTAGACTCCAGAAACGAATCAATAATCAAAGGAGATATATACGATTTTGAAAATAATAATTTTTTAACATTTGAGGAAATATACAATAAAATAATATTCAATAAAATAGACAACTTCGCCAAAAAAAATGAAAAAGTGAGAATTTATATAGTACCTTCAGAATATGATATAAATCATCATTTTCCGTTACCACAACCTGGTTTAAATGAGACAATATATAACAATAATTTAAGTGAAAATATTTATTTTTTGTCTAATCCATGTGAAATACATGTGAATGACTTTAAAATAATGGTTACTTCTTCGGATATAGTTACACCAATAACTAATTCAATAATAACAAAGATAAATAACAAAAACGAGATACCTATCGAAGTAACACTAAGCCAATTTTTATATCAAAGAACTCTCTATCCTTGTTATCCAGTCCAACATCCAATAAATCCGAAATTATGGAAAAGACTAATATTAAATGAAGAACTACCTCATATATTTATTTCAAATTATTCAAATAATGGACCATTTATAAAACCTGTAATTGGTAGAGTATTTATCAATCCAACAGGCAATAAGCAATATTCTGGTGTTTCGCTCTTTCTTCATCCCCCGGATGAATCACAAGTAGCCGAGGCATCTAGTAATTCCCAAAACGATTCAGATAATGTTCCTCTTATTATTGAAGAGCGCATTTGTGCTGATGAAATTGAGATAACAAATAATTAATAATGTGATATATATATTAAAAAAACATACATTATTTTAATTAGTCGTATACTTTCGATTTTCTTTTCAGTGTTTCTATACCACCAATCAATTTGGGTTTGAAATCTCTAGGCAGTAGTTTTTCACCTACAGATAATAACTCTCTATATACACCTCTAACTGTTGTTTCACCACTTTTAGCTGCTATTGCGACACTTCTCATTTCTATCTGTATATTGCAAAGATTGCAAACGAAAAATATTGCACCTGCTGCCAGTGAATTAGGACGATGACTTTTATTTATATATTGTTCCGCAGTTCTACAAACGTATTCTGCAATACCTACAATTTCATGTGACAACTGTAAATAATGGCAAAATCTTGGCATTAATTCAGCTGCAGATGAACTTAAACATGTATTCCTCCTTGGTAAATCCTTTTTTAATTTGTTTATTGACTTAACTAGTTCACGTTCTGTTATTGTTTTATCATATGTTATTAATTCCTTAACTGTTCTAGATACACCTTCTTCTCTACAAGCTACATAAACCACTGCCATTGTATTTTTAAGGCTCAACTTTAATATATTTAAATTGCTTTGTTCTTTTATTATTTCCTTACACCTTTCTATAATATTATCGTGTAAACAAAAATTACTTGCTATTTGTCTCAATTGTGAAAATACCTCTTTCATTAAACGATCGCCCGACTCTTGCGAATTATGTCTTAACATTGTTTTCATTAATTTCTTATCTCCGACCAATAATTGAGAATCTGTTCCATCATCTAGCCAAACATCATTCATAGAACCTATACGTGACTTTGAATTTCCATCATTTCCGTCATTCGAAAATGACCTCCATTCCTGTTCATCACTTATAACTCTATCTTCAACAACAACGCCACAGCGTGTACATATTTCTGAACCTGATTTTGATTCATAAACAACTATTGAATTACCTAGTCCACATCTTTTACAAAATTTACATGGCCTATAATTTCTATATAAATGTGGCAATACTTCTGGTTTTTGAAAATTATTTTTTGTGTTTTTATTCTGTATATTGTTATTTAATGAAGTGTTATTATTATTATTAATGTAACTATTGCTTGTACTTGCCGTTGCACCATTCTCACCTAAGTTACTACTTTGTGATGTATGAACTCTTTTATCAGAGTACGGTTGACATTTTAAAATATCGTCACTACCTCTGTCTTTATTTGTGCCTGTATTTCTTATTGGACCGGACATCTTCTCTTCAAATCTGACTGTTTTTACATTATCTGAATCAGCAGCAACAGTATTTTTTGGTGTATGTATTGTTAAATTGTTCATTATATTATTTAAACTGTGTTTGTTATCTGCTTGTATTACTTTCTCTTCCCTATCATTTCCAATACCTGAATTGCTTATACTACCATTCATGTTAAATATTAACGTACCCCGTTATGTAAAGCAATTATTTATATTATCACTTTCCCTTTTCTATACTTATGTTTATTATAAGAAAGGGCAGCAGAATAAATTGCTATTTCTATATTATTGAAATATTTTCAAATCAGTTCATCTATTTTAACTATTAGTAAATACAGTACGGCGCCATCTACTTAACCTTGTATACAAGATAGTTTGGTCTTATAGTTTCGACAAGAAATATGTATATATTACTTCCATTAAATAGGAAAAGAGCCATTGCATTAAATTATTATGTGAAATATTATGCCTTTTATGTTAATTAGATATATTCCATAATATTATATAAAATTAGAAAATGCCAAAAACACCAATATATATTGTTACGGGGTTTTTGGGATCTGGTAAAACAACACTTTTACGTCAAATAATTGACAATGTGAGTGATTTGAAGATAGCAATAATTCAAAATGACTTCTCAGATGAAATGGGAATTGAAGCTCCAACGATGATTGACAAAGATGGTAATTTTTTTAAAGAATTTTTTGAACTTCCAAATGGATGTGTTTGTTGTACTGTTAAAGATGAGTTACTTAAGGCAGTTGAATATTTGTTGAAAAGAAAAGAGTTTGATAGAATATTTCTTGAAACCACTGGCATTGCTGATCCGGAACCTATAATTGAGAAATTTTGGGTTGATTGCGAACTTGAGTCGAATGTTTTTTTATCAGGAGTGATTACAATTGTAGATTCATTCAATTTTAAAAAGTACATTGACCTTAATATGATTAGTGATGACAGCGAATTTATTAGTTACAGGAACCACAAAAATAATTATGGAGATAAAATTGATCCATCACTTTCTCCAGAATTAATTAAACAAGTAATGCTAGCAAATAAAATTATATTAAATAAAATTGATTTGTTAGAAAGCAACTGTAACAATGAAAATAACTTAAATATTCATGATATCGAAAACATTGTTCGAAAAATTAATCCAAGTGCTGATATTACAATTACATCAAAATCAAAAGTTAAAATGGACTGGCTTTTTAATATGGATTCTTATAATATTCATGAAATTAAAAATGAGATCGATAAAGCTTTTAGTAATAAAATAATTACTTCCCACTTCGATAAATCAATTCTACCGAGTATTTCATCAGTCACCTTCTCGTTCAACTCTGTCTATTTTTCTTATAAGTTAATTGAAGAAGCAATTGCTAGTATTGCTTGGGATGATAATAGTGATGGAGAAGCCAACAGCATAGGAAAACTTATTAGATACAAAGGTTTGTTCCGCTCAAAGGACTTAAATGAAGACTCTAATTCCCTGACTTATTTTGCATTGCAGGGAGTTGGTGAAATATTTGAAGTTTTACCTATTGATTTACCAGACAGTGAATCTGTTAATTGCTCAAAATTCTTTTTCCTAGGAACCAATTTAAACAGCGATGAAATCAAGAGGTTAATTGAATCTTGCACTATTTAAAAGTAGCTGGCACATTTTAGCTAAGTTACCGATTTATTTGTGTAAATATACAGACATGCTCCAATTGTAGAATTACTATTTTTTGCGCATGCGATTATCCACATAATTGCATATTTTTTTTGTAATTTTACCGGTAACAAATGTGGCGCCTGTACCGGTAAATGTTGTATATGTCAAATATGAATTTATATTAAAGTATGCCACTTTTTTAAATATTAAAGATTTCTTTTTAAAATACCTATCGAATAAGCTAGCAGAAATAGAGAATTGCTGTTATTTTATTATTGTATTCACTCTTTCTTTCTTTATCCTTTTTGAGAGTACATATTTATGTGAATTATAAATTTTTCTTGATTTACAGTAAAGGTTAGTTATAGGCGTATTTAAAAATGGCAGACAAAGTACAAAGAGTATTAGAGGATATGGTCCCAGAACTTGTAGACCTTGGAAAACGCAGGGTGTTTACGAAAGAAGAGATTAAAGAGATAATACGTAATCGCAGAGCTTATGAATACAAAATATCATCAAGAACACCAATATTAAAGGATTACTTGGAATATTTAAACTATGAATATGAAATTGAGAGAATAAGGAATTCAAGGACAAGAGAACTTAGATTGAAAAAGCGCACTATAGGTGACTATTCTGTAATTCGTTTAATTCACTTTATATTCAAAAGAGCGTTAAGAAAATTTCCATCGGATGAGAAATTATGGCTGCAAAATATTGATTTTTGTTTAAAGTCAGGTTCTTCTAAAGCATTACAGAGAAATTTAATAGCAGCGCTTAGAAATAACCCAACAAAAAGTATTTTTTGGTTATTAATGTCAGATAGAGAATTACAAAACGGCAATTTAAAGGAAGCGAGATCATCTATATTACTTGGGTTGAGGGTAAATAAAGAATCATTGTTACTATGGAGAGGTTTTGTGCAATTGGAAATAAACATTGCATATAAACAATTTTTGTCTTCATTTAAAAACAAGAGCCTCTCACCAAAAAAAATGAATATTAAGGATCCGAGTGTAATTTCATTGTTACCCATGATACAATTCAGTCATAAAAAGTTCAAAAATAACAGCAAAAGAGAAGCATTTATTATCTATATTTTTAGGCAATATTATAAATTGAAAACAGCAATTTTAGAAGATAATTGTGATATAAGTATAATTAAAGGTATGAATGAACTTGAAAATACAATATTAAGCAGTATCAACGAAATGAAAAAAAGTCAACCTTTATTTTCTGTATTTTCAATATTACTTGAAATAATTAATGCGAAAAATGACAAACTCAACTTATTTGATCTATTTAAAGATGAAATGGAATCGGTGATGAATACCAATGACATTAAGTACATATTATTGACATTATTATTTATTTGTAGACTCATTTGTAATTGCATTCTTAAAGATACTCATTTTTCTGAAAACAAGGGTGATATAGTTTTAAGTGAGAATGATCATGATATTGTTGATTTTGGATTTCAAATAACAGATACATTTGACTTCAAAAATGGTAAAAATAATGAAATGAACTGCTCATTTAATGATGAAAACAGTACCATAGAAAATGAGTTTAATATAACAACTTGGTATTCACAAACATGTATAGAAAACATTGCTTCAAATGAAAAACGTTATTTTGAAAATATAATTGAATTGATTAGGTTAGATCCAAATTTTTGGAACACCTGTTTTTTGGAAAATATTGATGTCAATGACTTATTGAATTTATCTTCAAAATATCATAATGTATTTGAAGAATCAGTAAGCAATAGAGAAGTTTGCAAAGACACTTTGTTAAATATAGAATTGATTAATATTTTAAAAAACAAGATAAAAAATTGTTTTTCAAATGAATTAAATTTAAATAAAATGAGAGAAATATCGATAAATATATTAAACGATATAAATAAATTAGAAATTACAGATGATTTTTTGGTATTAAAGTTTTCACTTACAGAAGCATTTGAATCGCTATTCTATAAAAAGGGTACCGAATATTTGAATAATTTGATAAGTGAAAACAAAAACCAATGCGAAACACTTTTTAAATTTGATGATAATATGGATAACATTCATACAATCGTTAAAACAATTAAGAGTTATATAGGAAACATTGGGAATTTGAAAATAAATGACATAAACAACACTTTATTTCTAATTAACTTGACGAATAAATTATTTGATTTAATAAAATGTCAGGTCGAAATAAATGAAAATAAAGTACCAGTTTTATTTGATTTTACTGGATTTTGTAAATGTGTTTGTTGGTTGTATTTAATACTAACTTATAATATAGATAGTTTTGATCATGATTTAAGGATTAAAATAGAAGAAACAACTGAAAGGATTATTAATGATAGTTTGGGTATAGTTCCAAGTTGGTTAGAATCAAGGAACATACCAAATTATGTATTTAACGTTATTTTGCTCCATTCAATAATTCATAACGCCAAAATTAATAATAAAAAATTATTTTACGAGCTATTTTTAGAATATCTTAATAACAATGAAACAAAAATAGACATAAAATTGGATTATTACTTGTTAATAGAAATGCTAAGAAAATACGATAATGTTGATTCTGAAATTATGCTTGATTCAATTAAATCCGTATTTTGTGTTCTAGAAAAGAATGAATGGATCTTTAACGATGACATTAAGATGATTTCTAGACAAAGTAAGAACATAACAAGCATTTCATTTAAATTAGTTTGTATTACATTGATGTGCTTCGTGTACAAAAAATATGTTTCTTACTTAATATATAACGAAACTAATAATAAAGTCACATATCTTTTAAATTGCGACGAGAAAGTTTTGTCCAAATTGTTCTTATTATGGGAAAGCTTAATGAAGGATTGTGAAGATATTAAAGATAAGTCAGACGAATTTTATTTCTCAATCGTTGTTAACTACTTATTATTCCTAAAGTTTATTGATTATCTTAAGCTAAAAAGATATCTACCTCCTACTTTCTGCAAAAACAGTGTTAACCATATTTGCTGTACTGCAGATTTAATTAGAACAATAAAGAGAAAAAATCAGGTCGCTTTGACGAGAAAGCTTTGTTTTGGATTCAATTTAGGCATTTTACAGTATATTTCTCCTGTTGATCCAAAATTCATTCTTTTTATAGACACCTTTTCTAATAACATCGATATAAAAACAAGTCGAGATGATAAAATGTTAAATAACGAGAAAGAGATTTTAAAAACAATATCTAATTCAATATTGAGCTCTTACAATATTGTAAGCTCTACATTTAGTTTAATCCAAAACAACTATTCATAATTAACATTAAGCTTCATTTTTTACAAAACATATTAAATTTGAACCAAAAAAATGAATATATAAACCGTTTTCATATGTAATTTAAGCACATATATTTATAAACATAGCTAAAACTTAAAAAAAGAATTAGTAATATACAAGCGTTTTTTTTGTTTTTCATGTACAAGTTTGGTAACAAGAGTAATTATGAATTTATTTACATTTAGATTCTAAATGAATTATCTTAGCATAATTACTAAGGCTATATGTAAAACACTATTTAAAAGAAATATATGTAGCATTGAAGTCAATATATTTAGTTTATTTATTTTTTAATTCTATATTTGACTTGTCTTAAATTTGCTTTTCTAATATTTATCTTTAAATAGCAGATGCATGAGTGAATGGTAGGAGTGGCGGGGAAACATTTGTTTGTTTAATGTGCAGGAAAAAAATTAAAATTAGTAATTACTAGGAATACAAACAATTGATAGATAAAAGTCGTAAAGATTAAGGTGGTAGAGTTTGGGATATTTTTTTTGGACTTTTCGAATGGTAAAATTAGAGTTTATATCATAACGATTTAAAGAATAAAGGCGTATTAGCAATTGCACCTGCTTATGAATAAGTGCGATAAAAGGGTATATAAATAAGGAATAAGAAAGAATAGGGTTGTGTGAAGTGTAATAAATGTCAAGATAATGAAAGAAGAGGATTACATTAACAAAAAAGAAGAGACCATATCAATACAGCCAAGATTATATAGCTTTGATAATTCATGGGAAATAGAAGTACAAAAAATAAGAAAATCCGGCAATTTAAAATCAACAATAGTTATTGATCAAGTAATAAGAAGTGGTAATATATTCTATATTTCTTTGGTTTCAGGTCAGCTATTAAGATGGCATCCAGATGAAGTAGTAACAGATTTGATCTTGTTTGAATCCCCAGTAGGATTTGGAATAGGAGTGAGTGGAGCAATAGGAAACTTAGATTCAAAAAGCAAAAACAGAGAATCATCACATACTCCGCAAATATTTGTTGATCAAACAGGAAATCATTCAATAATAACTCAAACAGGAAGAGGAGAGACGTGGTATTTACATTCAAGTCAAACAAAGGCAAAGTTCATACAAAAACTTTGTAGTTATTCCATTCAAAGTGTTGCGTGGAACATAAATGAATCATCAAGAAATTCAGCGGTTTCAGCAATAATAGGATGCAAAAATGGTGTTATACTAACAACAATATTAGGACCTGAAATATCTTCGAGTTCAGTAGTATTAAGAATACTGTACGAGATCCCAGGAACCCCAATACTAAGCTTATTGTTGGATTCAACAAGAATTTCGAATTTGGAAAATATTCATAGTAATAATAATTGTGATAATTCAAACAAAGTGTTTTATGATGAAAGTAATGAATTTGAAACGAATAACAATGATGCAACAAGATATCAATATGTATTAACAGTATCTACTCCAAACAAGCTGCTTCTTTGGTACGGCCAAAACAGGATAATGGATTTATTTCTTAAAACTGATGAAGCAGCATTAGATTCATATATATGTTCATCGAAATCATGCATTGAAATAGGCAATTTAGATGAAGAGTATGGATCTTCTATATATAGCAAAATAAGATTGATAGATATTTCAGGACACTATTTTTTGATTTGGATAACATCAAAAATAATAAAAATCTACTCAATAAATAAAAAAAAGAAATTGATTGGAAACAATATAGACAATTACATAGGAAATGTTAAAACATACGACTTTAAAAGTAACAACTTAAAGTTACCAAATAGTGTGGAGTGTTCAAGATATCATATTATAGCATTGTATGATGATTTTGTAGACATTATTTCACTAATAACCGCAAGAAGTATAGCCAAATTGCCAATTAATAACTCATTAATTACAGGAAAATACGTTGATGAGATAATATTAAACAATAGTATCATCGATTTAGATGTAGCTGACTTTAAAAGCAGTAGCTACGGCTCAAGAAAAAGTGATGATACATCGTCTGTAGGAAACATTAATACATCATCATTAATAAGATCGCTTGCAGTAGAATTTTCAAGTAATTACAATAATTTTAGTTCACTAGGAGAAAGTAATTACTCGGAAGAAGGGGTCGAATTATTAGATAAGGTGAGTTTTATTTGGGGATATAGCAATGAGAATTTGTATAAAATAAATATAATAAATGAGGGAGAGACCTTATGGAGGGAGTGGTTGTACATTGGAATGTATGGAGAGTCACTAGTTAGTTCTGACAAGATAATAAGCAAATCTCTCAGATTGAAAAAAAGAAATTTAATAGAGAAACTTCATTTTATAGATTTGATGATTAAAGGAGAAATAGAGGAAGCAGCAGAATTGTTGTCTGTAATAGACGAAGATCTTTCATTTAATGAAATATGCAATATTTTTATCCATTATTCTTGTTGGGAAGGGCTAATACTGTATCTTACAAGCAAAATCAATCAGTTGAACTGCAACCTTAGTAATGAATATAACATAGATAGCAAAGTGGAAGATGACAATAATGTTATATTGAAACTTTCAGTTCTTGGTTTATGGTTAATTGAACTGAATTCATATATTTCATTTATATTAAATGAGGAAACCATAAGTGACAAATATTACTCAAATTTAATTGTAATATTAGAAAAAGTTCACAAAATAGACGAGATTGAGGCAATAATATATAAAATACTAGTTGAGTATAATAGAAGAATAGGAATAAGTTACTATTCAGAATTAAGGAAGGAATGGCAAGTATTAATCCAAGAATACATCTTTTATTCTCTAATTGATTCTAATTTAGTTAATAAATGTTTTGAATTATTTGTTTCAATAAACAGCAATATCTCGAAAAGGGATACACTGTTGGTTAAATATTCGCCTATACTGGGTTTATTGGACTCAAAAAGATTTATATCGCTAATTAAAAGGCCATCTTTCTCTTCGGTAAATATTAATTATATATTGCCATATCTAATAGAACTTAAACAGTTAAATAGCAGTCAACTAGACAGCACAGAATTAAATAGGTTATCAATACTATTAATAGAATACTATATATCACTAAGCAATAAATGCACCAATGAGCATAAACTTGAAAGGGTTTCAACTAGAGTCAAGCTTTTGATTCACACAGAGACGTGGAAGGGAACAAAAACAATATGGAATGTACTAGCTATACTTTGCTCTAAACTTGACAACGGGGAAGAATTTCTGTTATCATATATAACTCCTTTACTTGGAAAAGCAAGAAAAGATAGTTATATTGACGAATTAGAACTTGAAAATGTTAAAAAAACGGCAAATAACAACATTAACAATATATCATTATTAGAATACAATATAGACTTTGATATACCTTTTTTACTAAGCATATGCAAAAGAAATCGATATAAAAAACTAACGGCATATGTTTACTGTTTATTGGGAATGTACGATTCGGCAATGGGAATATGTATAAAAGAGTTAAACAATACAAAATTGGCAAAGGACATAATATACAATTTTATTGAGGATTATCATTTAAGAAGAAAATGGATATTAAATCTAATTAAACCTCTTGCTTATAATAAAGACATTCAAGGTCTAACTAGATTGCTAAATGCATCACCAAGATATATTCTAACATTGAGTGATATACTATCGATTATTCCGGATGATGTTCAATTGAGTTTGCTCAGCGACATAATTAAAAATAATATAAATCATTTCGACGACATTCTTCTCAAAAGAACAAAATCTTATGCAAATTATAAACTGTCCAGTGATAATCTGGCAAATGACTTGTTTTTATCCCACAAATGTTACAATATAATAGACCCAAAAACCGATTTATGTTTAATATGTTACAGAAGTTTGTTTAATTTTAAAGGATTTACTGTTGAAGATATCAAAGAATTTATATTAGCACTAAGAATAGGTTCAAGTGATCAGTTTAAACTTGATATTATATTAAATAGCTTTTTTACTATTTTGAATAAAAATGAGGAATATCAACGTTATTTGTTTTTAAATGGTGATTTAAACACGAATATCCTTGTGTTCCCATGCTCACATTACTTCCACTTTGGTTGTTTTCTATTTAAATACTCAGTCATAATGAACAATGATGAAATAGCCAAGCTTAACAGAATTATAAATGGCATATGCAAATACTCCCAACTTCATTTAAATTACAGTGAAAATAACTCTAATGGTAACAAACACAAAAAATTTCCAATTAATGGATCAAAGTTAAGTGAAAAAAATGTACTTACTTCCTTATACAACCAACTGATTAATTTTATAAATAGTGATTGTCTTATATGTGGCGAACTTATGATTCGAAATATAAATAAGTCTTTCTTAAGTGACAACATTAATGATATTAGCGATATATAAAGCAAATAGGCAACACAACATAACTGCAAAAACAACAATTATTCATATAATTATCCCAAAATTTAAATAAACAATTTAATATTTATCACCATTTCATTTATTAACAGTATATATATTACTTAATCAGTGCTTTATTAAACAAAACCATAACTATTTTTATGCATAAATTATGCATATTTTCCATCATCCAAACGCTTCTAGTTGTATCTGTTTTTTTCATATCCGACAGAAAAAAAAACAAATAATCACTCACTTCACGATTCACTATATTGCATTACGTCTCATAATAGTTTGTATTAATTTGAGATTGTATTTTCTGTGGCGCCAAGACTTGCATCTCTCATTTTTTGTATGCATGCGTTTTTCCCCACACTTTGCACTTCATTTCCAATGATATTATTATTACAGTGCACCATTGGACTGATACCTATCGATATCACATTAAACCCAATGTTGAATAATCTATTATGGTCTAAAAAGTTTCTACCATCGAAAATGTAAGCAGGTTTTTCCATAACATTAATAATGCTCTTAAAATCAATACTGTTAAAAGCGTCCCAATCTGTGCAAAATACAAGTGCATGAGAGTCTTTAAAGCAATCTTGAATGTTTTTAGTCACTATCACATTTGAGATTCTTTCTTGATTAATATTAATATTTTGTTTCAAACACAGGTGTAATTTTTTCTCTAATTCAATAATGATGTTATTAGAATCGACACAAGGATCATATATAATTAATTTTGCCCCTTCATCAATAAGTTTTTGACATACAATTACTGCAGGTGTCTCTCTGATGTCTGATGTATCTTTTTTAAACGAAAATCCTAATATTGATATTTTTTTGTTTTTGATATTATTAAACATGTGTTTAATAATTTTTTCTGAAAAACAATTTGTCTGATATTCGTTTAATTTCGATACACTTTTCCAATACAACGCATCTTCCTTTAAGTTATAATGTTCAAATAAATAAGATAAGCACAATATGTCTTTTTTAAAACAGCTTCCGCCAAATCCGAGCGATGCCTTTAAAAACTTACTACCAATTCTATTGTCGCATCCCACTGCTCTTGAAACTTGATCAATATTTGCTCCGGTTATCTCACAAAGACGTGATATCGAATTAATTGAAGATATTCTTTGTGCTAAAAAAGCATTAGATGCTAATTTTGTTAGTTCAGAACTCCACGCATTTATCATTAATATCTTTTCTTCTGGAATCCAATTTAAATATATATTCTTTAATATCTCCATGCTATACAATGTATATTGACACTCCATCTTTCCACCTATAAGCACTCTATCTGGATGCTCTAGGTCATATATAGATGTTCCTTCTGATAAAAATTCAGGATTTGATATAATTGAAAATTGTATATTCCTGTCTAGTTTACAAGAATTTAATGTTTCTAGCAACAAATCACATGTTTTGACTGGAACTGTTGACTTTTCAATTATTATTTTGTTTCTATTTGAATACTTTGCTATTGATCTAGCACATTCTTCCCACATAGATAAATCAGGTATTCTATCTTTACCAATACCGTAATCTTTAGTCGGTGTATTTACTGCAATAAATAGAATATCACATTCTTTAATTACCATTTCCACATTTGTTGTGAAAAATAAATTAATGTTTCTTGTTTTATCTAATATATCGTTTAGCCCCGGCTCATAAATAGGTGGTACTGACGAATTCCACTCATTTATTCTCGTTTCATTCACATCTGCAGCATATATCCTTAAATTTGGGCATTTATACGCCATCATTGCCATTGTAGGTCCTCCCACATATCCTGCCCCAATGCACCCTATTTTAGTTACGTCTATATTGTAATTATCGCTTGTCATTCCTTTCTATTAATTTCTAACTATAAAAACTACTATATTCGACTTTGGCTTAAAATGAATTAAATCTTTTAAATTTCACTTATTGAAAATATATACACATGTATATATATTTGTCTGCAACTATATACCTAAGCATATAATTATCTCTACTTCAAACTTAAACAATAAATAAGAAAAGACTGTAAAATTTCAATCTTTTTTCCCTGTTAATTATAATAATTTCAACATTTTGTTTCTATTATTTCAAATTCATTATCCTATTTTCAAATTTATGCTTAACATATTATACTCATGTTAACTCTCGAATTTAAGTATAATATTATTTCATAAATTGAATACATACAATGTAAAATATACAAAGGATAGTTCTAGAAGAAAAAAACTAATAAAATGAGCTGCCATTTTTCCTTTCTTTACTCGTAGGCTTATACAACCTAATTTATTAAGTGCGAAACAATATCAACTATTTATTTTATTACATTTACATCGTCGCTTCAAAACTAATCAGGTAAAAACATAAGACATAGCAGCTATTATTACTTTTACAGTATCCCATTAAATAACACAAATTCAGTTGCACAATTTAAGAATTACATTTACATTACATATAGATCAACTTTAATAAAGAATCACTAATAAATTATTACCTCGCTTGCTTCTGAAATACCCATTCTGTATTGTCCAAAGGACAAACATTCCTTGTTTTGAGCCATCTAGAAATGCAATGTAAATGAAATGCGTGATTACACTGTCCCCATGTTACAGAACACTCCTCATTTCTCTGTACTGCTCCAGTATTTGCCTGACACTCAATACATAAATCCATAATATGATTTCTACATATTGCACAATTATCTACAACAATATCCCAAGACCATAACGCAACTGCATTCCACTTTTTTATCTCAAATCTTTTATGTTGAGTTGTATTTGTTTGTTCATCTATCATATTATATTATTCAAATATTTAACATTATCTACCTTACTTTCAATCTCTTGTTACATTTAGCCCAAACTGAATACACTATTATTGTACTTTTAACATTTAAAAAACAAACTTATAAGGGCGGGTTCAGCTGAGATTTTTATCATTAGGCAAAAAATGGAAATAAAGATTTTATTTGCTACTAAAAATATATGAAAAACACACAAATTTATATTAGCCATAAAATAAATAATAATAAAACTTGAGTAGAATTAATTTTTAAATGTATACTTTCCCACTAGCAAACCTTAGCCGCTTAAATGATTTTGTGGCGCCTTTTCCAATGTCAGTTTGGACACTAGCTGAAGATAATTGTTTGAAAAGAGAGTTTTAAAATATTACTTAAATGTAGCATAACACAAAGGACTTTAAATTAATAGTTAATATGGCAAAAGGTTTAAGAAGCAAGGTAAAGAGGAGGTTTCGTACGGCAAAGAGGCTATTAATAAAGAGTACTTTAGAATTGAAAAGAAATATAGAAAAGTCTAATGAGCTCAGAAAAATAGGCGAGGGTACATATGTAAGAAAAGATCCTCCACTAAATGCTTTCTTGTATCCAGAAAATTGCAATGCGATTTTTCCTCAGAAAAATAGGGACATATCTGTAGACTTTAGATCAGAATCAATAAGTGGTATAGCAGGTTACATGGGACCTGGTAACAGAAGGAAATATTACCCAGGAGAAAACATACCTGCTCTTAGTATAATGGGAGATGGCAATTTAACAAACAGTAGAGATATCGAGATAATAAACAATATGGGCACAAATGAAATGAATATTGATAGTGTTAACCAGAGCGATAATTTAGCTATAAATAGGAATAAGAAAGTATCTATACCCGTAATTAAAGATAATATAAAGGGTGTTTATGAAGCAAGTTTTAAAAAGAAGTAATATATAAGTAATTAGCGTGTATTTCTCTTTTTCTCAATTGTTTGCCTTTTATTATTTTTTTCTCATCCATTTGTCAATTAATGTAATGAATTAGTAAAGAGGAAAAAACAAATTACGTAAATGCTTGTTAATAATGAATACACACTATTTCTGTCATTTTGAAATAAAAATATAATCATGGATCAAATAATCTACAGATGTACGAATTGGATTGGGTGATATATCTTACCCATCTATAGTTGTTTTGCCCAAACTTGTCAGATATTTTTAAATGTTTTATTTGAATATTTGATAAATTAAACATAGGAATTTCAAAACTCAAAAGTAAAGGTCCGATTTTTTCTTTAATTTTATTCACATCAAAATTAGAGTTAAAATTAATTCTAGCTTTCAAAGCTATATCCGATCCAGTATATATTTTTTTAATCTTCCAAACAATTCGGTTATTCTTTTCATCAAATTGTGAAGACTGTGGAATTGGAACAAGTGTATTTATTGTCTCAAGTGTAACAATAGAGGTTTTTGTCTTAATTGGACATAATAATGTAACATTAGTAGCAAAAGAAGATTCGGGAATATCAACTTTTAATTTAATTACGACATCATATTTAGATGACTTTGCATCGTTGTTTAAAGATTCAATTAATGTTATAATTTTAAATGGTACCTTGATTGAGCCATTAGATATCCTATAATTCATTACAATTAATTCACCTTCTGGTGGCCTAAGAGAAATTGATTTATTTTTTAGAAATTCGTTTATATCAACACATTCATGAACATTAAAGTCATCTATATATGTAGTTTGATTCTCCAGTTTTTTTATATTCACATTATTAAATAAATTTTCTTCTTTTAATATAATGTTATTTGAAAAACCTAAATTAAGTTCAGGTCTACCAATTAAGTAACTTTTCATTAGAATACCTCCTTCAATATTAAATGTAACCACCTCACTTTTGCTATTTAATATTATACTTAATCTCTCGAATACGTCCACAAATACTTCATTATTTCTCTCAATTGTTGGAACTGAGTTGGTTAAAAATGATACTACTTTACTTTCAGTTGTATTATTTGAAATTGTTGTTACCGGATTTATTGGTCTTTGTGACGCATTACTAGATATCGTTTTTGGTCCACTTCCTGTTGTGTTTGAATTTAACACGTTATTATTATTCATTCCATTATTAATAGGGACTCTCGATAATGAATTATTTGGAGGTAAAAACCCTATTGGAAGCATTGAAAGACCACCTGATACTGTATTTGTAATACCCAATATATTTTCCGCAGAAAATATATCACTTCTTCTATAGTAATTTTCATTATTTAATATCTTTGTTTCATTATAAACACAATATTTAAGTTGGTCTGTATTCACTAATTGAGGGTACCCGTAATCAATTATTTCATCTATAAGTTCATAAACAAGAATAAAATTTCTTCTTATACAATCCTCGTTTATTACACCGCAAAAATCTCTCGTTAATTTTATTATTCTATATAACAACTCTAACACATATGTTGGGCTCATATCATATTCTGAGCTTAATATAAAAAATAAACCATTTTGACGCAAATATATGTAATTTATCCCATCATAATATATTATTGGAGGTTCATCGTTGTTATTCAATTTTATTTTTTTATAAAATAAGTCTTGAATTCTACTTAGACTTCTCTCCCCCACACCGTTCTCACGGAAATCTCTCAATATTATAGTATCACCTCTTAAATTTAATATGAAGAATTCTTTCAACATTTTTTTAAAAATTTTCAGTCTTTCACACTAGCCATTTAATATTAATTTGCACGATCATGATCAGTTATATAATTAAATATACAAAAAACGGCGCGCGCGCCTCTTGGTTTAGTTATTGATATTAAATATTTAAAAATTAATTAATAATAAAATAGAAACCAAGTTTTTTTAATTAAATGATAATAATATTTAATTGTAGACTTTATTAGAATTTGCTAGATAAAAGTTTGATTTTTACTTGTTTAAATTAGGGAACTATAACAAAGCATGCTTTGAGTCGTGATACCTGGAATATTGTTAATAAATGCTTCTTTGAAGTGTTAATTAATAATTACACAAGGTATCTCGTATTTGGCACTGCAAAATTAAGCCGAGAATGAAAGGAGTATTTCTATTTTGTTCTTTTAGTTCATGGACATTGGTAGCTACTTAATTTCTCTTTGTAAAACAAGGTAGTTGCTTCTATTACATGATTACAATACAAATTTTCATACAAAAAAATCAAGATAATTTTACCGAGGAAGTCTATCTAAATCATAAGTATATACTAATTTCTAAAATTAAAAATAATAACTTCTATTACTGTCAAAATATATGAGAACACCATTAATTAATTTAATATTGCATTCTATTTGTCACGTCTTTGTTATAATATTAAGTGACCTTTAGTTATGCTATTGTTCACTTTATATTTGTTTTAATACCTTAGGCGTATACCCAAGAGTGCTATACTAAATAGAGTACGGTATCGTCCATAACCAGTGAGGTTAATTTGCTTGTCATAATAACTTATACAAGCAAATGAACAATTTGTACCGGAACATGAAGCATATATATAGAAATAGATTAATCGAGCTTTTGTGACATGGCAGGTATTTTGTCATAATGATACGTTTCACATACAAAAGTTTAGAATAGAATATTTATTCACTTCTTATCCTCTTGTTTTGTATCGATTTATCCTTAAGGTTCTGTTCTTCAACACACTTTCTTTCATCCGAATTGGTTATATTGGTATTATGAAACTCCTCCAGGCACGTGTATGCCATAAA
Organism: Cryptosporidium bovis; assembly: GCF_009768925.1. Lineage (NCBI taxonomy): Eukaryota > Apicomplexa > Conoidasida > Eucoccidiorida > Cryptosporidiidae > Cryptosporidium > Cryptosporidium bovis. Next base: position 181,815 of record NW_027125020.1, read on the forward strand.
TGCGGGATAGGATTGTGTTGCTGTGAGTTGCATTGCCCAATTTGAATCTTCTTCAAATTTATTGGCATAATAACCAATGAAATCTAATGTAAGCTGTTCCTCCATCTCAATTTCTGAATTATGATTATCATCGGTGTTTAAAAGAAAGGTGGTAGTATTAGAAATATTTGAAGTAGGAAAAGAACCTCCAGCAACAGTATTATTGTTGCTACCATAACCATCAACAGGAGCCGGTCGTATTACAAATATTAGTTCTCCACCATGCTCAGAAAATATATTAGATAATTTATAAGCTGTTAATCCTCCATCTACATAAATAATTTCGATTCTCCAACCAAGAATGTTTGATATAGCGTCAATTAGGTCACTTCTTTCTTTAATATAATATTCATTTAATGTTTGATTCCTTTTTTGTTCTTGGTAGTATTTATTTTTTAATTCAGAATAATTATCTATATTATCTTCAACATTATTCTTATTTCCATCTATATTTTCCATGTTAAAAATCACTTTATTATGTTCGTATAATTTTAATCTGTCATTTATTAGCATTATTTTATTTTTAAGTTCATCATTTTGATTTTGTAAATTATTTGATGTCTCTAACAATGAATCCCTTTCTTGTGTCAATGTATCATAAGCAACTCTGATACTCCAATAAGTTTTTATTTCTTCATTTCTTAGTTTCAATTCATTTTCTAAATGAGTAATTATTTTCATTTTTTCCTCCAAATCTAATTTACTTGTATCTTGATTGCTTATTATACTCGTTCTACTGCTGTTTATTTCATTAGCTGGGTTAGAATCTAATGCTATTAAATTACCATTTGAAATCTCTCTAACATCCTTAATTATTTTTTTGTTATCTATGACTTTACCCTCTTTATTTAAACATTCTTTTAATACAGAAATTTCACACTCAAGTTTTTTATTATTTTCGATCAATAAATTAATTTCATTTGTCTTTAAATTTAATTCTTCTTCGTAATGTTTAACTTCTCTTTGGCTAACTTGTAAATTGCTTTCTAAAATATCTATTTTGTTCTCTAATTCAATTTTTGATGACTCTATTACTGTTTTTGAAACTAATATATCTTGATATCTTCTCTGAAATTCAAATATTGCACTTAGTACACTAGTTGGTGATATATTTTTGTCATTAATATGTTTATCCTCAGTTAATATCTCATCCGAATTGCCATCGATGTCATTTAAAGATGATGATTTACCAGTCATCTCTTTTCTTGTGGTTTCATCATCTTCCTTTACTCCAGACTCAATAAAAAATGTTCTATTATTATATATTCTTAAATTTTGAGTGTACCTTAAAGCCATGGTTTCCCACTGTTTAATTTGTTGATTTAATGTTGAATTTAATTTTTCTAATTCTATCATTTTCCTTAGCCACTCTTCAGACTGCAATAGTTTTTGAGACTGCTGTTTTATTACCTTCTCTTGATTATTCCATTTCTCTTTTAATTCCAAATAATTCTTTTCGCTATTCTCCAATATTTGAAGTCTACCCTTATATTGTTCTATTAAAGACCTATAATTCTTACTCACAAGTTGTTCATCTTCTGCCATTTTTAACAGCTTTTCTAGCTCTGTTATCCTATATTTATTATGTAAACACTCCTCATTTAGTTTTTGTATTTGAAGATTTTTGTTATTTACCTCAATTGAATATTGTTTTTCAATATCTTCTTTTTGTAGCAACATCATGTCATTTAATTTATTATATTTTAGTTCCAATTCATTATTTTCATTTCTTAATTCTGATATTTCATTCTTATATTTGTATTCAATTCTCATATTATTTTCCTCAATTTGTATTTTTTCTTTTACTTTATCATTCAATTCTTCCGATTGTTTATTTAGTTTATTTATAAGATCCTCATTATTATTCATTAATGACTTGTTCCTATTCTCTAAGTTTTCATTCATTAACTCCAATCTTGTTTTTTCTTCCATTATTTTTTCATTTCTTTTCTCCAAATTGTAAACCCTTATTTCAGATTCTTTTTTATACTCCTCATATTCCTGTTTTAACTCATTTATTTTTGTTTTTAAATTCACATATTCAGACATCTCTGAAAATTTTGAATTTAATTCTTCTAACTCCAATTTATATTTCATATTCTCTCTGTTCGCATCTGCCAATTTTTTGGACAAGCCCTCTATTGTATTATTCATCTCAAATTCTATGCATTCTTCCAACCCATCGTCTCCCAATAAGCCATCCAACCACTGGCAAATTTCCTGAGCATATCTTTTTGCTTTTCTATTCTGCCCAAAATCAGACATTCTCCCACTTTTTTACTCCCAAGTGATAAAGTATATACAAAAAGGGGGAAAAGAAACAAACAAAACTCAATCGATAGTTAAAATAACTTTCACATCTACTACTAGTTAACACTCAATTTATCTTAATATTTTATTCCTTCTCTTTCAAAGGGTCAGTGGCTTTACAGATATTTCTTTGCTCTTTAAAGTACAATCATATCGTCAACACTATTATTCATTTTTTACCGCCACTTTACTTGTAATAAACCGTTATACTGTTCAGAAAATTAAGAAATATAGAAAAATAAATATAACACCTATTAAAAGGATATACAAATTGAATTTAAAAATGATAGTAACAATAGCAATAATGAAGATTTAACAGTACAAAATTTATTTTTATAGAAATATATACGAGGAATCTTATTATTTTTAAATGCCAATGCAAATGTGTGTGTGCTGTGTTTTTATGTATATATTTAATAATTGCCATGAGGTCAATCACTAGACTTTCTTAATTCTAATTTCAAGTTACAAAATTGGTGAAATGGAAAATATTCAGTATAAAAATTAACACAAGCAAAACTTACGAAACTGAATTTAATCTTCATAGCTTATAATTAATCAGGTGAAATTCCTATTACATTGCTTATATGTCTGAGTATATCGCTTTGAATATCATTTTCTGTACTTAGTAGTTCTAAAAGATAATCACTTTCTCCGCAAAGCCTTCTCCCACCTAATATGGATTTTGCAATATTGATATTTTTATTTATACGACTAATTCTATATTCAGCCCACTTTTTTTTACTATCATTTTGTTGGTCCCCTTTTTCATAATTGTCATTGTTATTATTTTCATCTTCTTGATCAAAATAGAGTCTATCGTTGCTTTCAGGTCGCTCATCTTGTTCCTCAAATCCATCATTATTGCCAATATTGCTCCCACTAATTTCAGTTGTATATCGATGACTTACTTGACCATTTTCATACTCTTTTGATATTAAATTCTCATATTTATCTCTAAGTTCATCAATAACTCTTTGATAGCATTCCATTAATTCAATTCTTTCGTCACAACTTGATTTTAACAAAGAATACTCAACATCGAGTTCCAAATCTCTGCATAACTCAGACTCTTCATTATCTGATTTGCTCTCGTCTAACATAAAATCTATCTTATTTTCAATACTATTTACTCTAGAAATGGAAATTTCAGTACTATTAATTGCCTTGTTAATCATACTAATGGCCTCATCATTATTTTTATGAGCGGTCTTAAAGTCAACTTCTTCCCATTCCAATTTTAGCATCTCCAATTTATCAGACAAATTTTTCAATTCTGCTTCCTTTTCGCTCTTAAGATTAAAATCCATTTCGTACTCATCCAAAACTATTAATATATTTTCTATCATTCTAGAAAGTTTTTGATATCTTTCCCAAAAATTTATCTTCGTAACAGCATCATACCTGCAGCCAACACCTTCAATGTTATTCATGACCAAAGAATTCGGAGATTCATCCGTAGTTCCTGGGCTTGTACTTAAATCACCATTATTCTTGACCCTCTTCATTTTTTATTTCTGCTCTCTTCAGAAAACAGTTGCTCGTTTCCACTAGAAACAATATATAATGAAGAAAGAGGCGAGTTAATTTCAAAAGTAATAGTTTTGACTTAGATAGACTAATTTTAAAAAGGGAATATAGAGAAAACCACTAAAATACAACACTTTTTTATACTCTCAGGTATTCTCCGATTTCACACAATAAAAATACAACCTAACAATTCATAAACTCCCTGTTTCATCTATATTCAAGCGAAAACTCTCTATTTTATATTTAATCAACTTTAATTTAGTTAAATCTAATTAATTGCATTTAACAACAAAATTTACCCCCTTTTGGAATTGGCAAGATTAATCCGCGCCTAAACCTAGATACCCCAAAACGGTATTGCACATATATGTTAATCCTATTATAAACTTATAAACAACATTCACCTAATTAATATAATTATTTCAACTGCTAAAAATTATGTGGATGTGTACAAGATATGAAAACGCGTTTTCAAACTATTTTTGATGCTTCCACCATTTTTTACCATGGAATTTATAGGGCTTGAGCTTCAAAGCCACGAAAAAATTACCCGACCCATATGTCTATTTTTCATATATAGTTTACCACTTGTGCTTTCTTAACCTGAACTTGTTTAGCAATAATTAAATAGGGTAGTAAAAATACGCAAGTTAGGAACTGCATCGAGGTAATATTTTATCTAGCCATTTGGACATCGCTTGGGATTTCACGCGAAAGTTACACACTAAATATCTATAATTATTCTTTATCTTGCTTCATTTTAAATAAAGTACTTCCCTTAATCATTTGTTTTTTTCATATACAATTTCCCTGGTCAAAAAAAGAAAATGTCAATATTATGTATCGTCTCTAGATAGACATATCAATTACGCGTCAAAAAATACCGTTTAAAATAAAATTAGAGAGAATTGACCACTTTTTTGATCTTATATTTTCGAAACGAAGAGTAAAGTTTTAATACATATAAGGTTGTAAGCATTTATAAAAGGAAGAAACAACTGTTATTACGTTAGGCTTTCATTTTTTTAATGTAAATTTGGTGCAACTTTATTTAAATCCTGAGAAACAGTGTATGTACACTTATACATAAAAATATATATTATAATCAAATATTAGTTTGAGAAAATAAAGCTTTTTTTCTGTATATTATATATAATAAAATTGAAGGTTTGAAGCAGTAAACAATAAAAAAACCTATTTGATACGCTAATTTAAGGGTATGAACTAATACAAATGCAACATTGTGCCGTACCAGGTAATACTTTATCAGTACTTGCTCCGCAACTTGGGTCAGCATTGCAACTAGGATCTATTTTACAGAATGCCTCTAACAATACGAATTCAGGGATAGTTCCTCTTAGGTCATCGCCTCATACACAAAATGGGCAATCGCCATCTCCATCTCAAAGACATAGTGTAAGTCAGCAGTCAAGTACAAGCATTTTAGTCCCACAGAATCATTTTGAGAATAGTCAATCCTCATCTTCTTCATCATTGCCCTCAAGTCTTTTAGTTGATATAATTTGCGAGGTTGCGGATTTTAGTGTCGATTTGGCTCTCAGAATATCTCAAAGAACAGGCACGCAATGGAGGCCTAAGATATTAAATTATCAAAAGCAGATGAAAAGACCAATTACAAGACAACATTTTGAAGACCCGAATAAACCCAAAAGACCTCATAATGCCTACACTCTTTGGTGCGAACATATTAGACAAAAAGTACGTGAAAAGGACCCAACTAGATCACTACACATAAAGGATCTCGCTGAAATGTGGAAGAATTTACCAGAGTTAGAAAGGTCTCCATGGGAAAGAAAGGCCCAGGATGTTAAACAAAAATATCTTGTTGATATGGCTACCTATCGTACGGCATCAGGTTCTCCTTCTCACCCCCAGCCTTCAACAAATACCCCCTCGAATTCTATGCAACAAATTTCAGGGATTCCAAATCAAAGAGAATTCTATTCATGAATTCCGTACTTATTCTTTTAATTGCGTAGCATCTTGCCTGAGTCTTAAATAATTCTATTTATTGCGATGTCAAATGCTACCATTAGCTTATAACGTCACCACCAATATTAACAAATCTATTATTTAGTTGAATTAAACGTAACATTTATCATATATACCATTTCTGTCTGCATATGTGCACTTTCTTTTGTGGCTTTGTAGTCATATCTTTATACCGTTCTTTACCATCACATTGCTTTCCCTCGTTCCAAGCTACAGTTTTGACACACTTTCGAAACAATCCGGTCCTATATTTCAATCTCTTCCACAATCCACTCCATTCTAATAAATTGAGGTGTTCTTTTTGACTTATAGACTATATATATCCACTGTATTATGCGTTAAATCCAATTGCTTTCAAATGGAATTTTGACTTCCAACTGTTCGTCGTCTTCAACCCCTATCTCCTCCAATAATTTATATTTTTCAATCAAATCGCCGTCGAAATATACTTTGATATTATCATTTATCTCATTTTCACCTAATCCAGGTGCAGTAATGTTTTTAGAAACGTACAAGACAATCTTGTTCACCGGATCTTTTCTAAATATCGCAATATTGAGAACTTTAACTATTCTTATTTCAGACTCTCGTCTTTTATATACCTTAACATTTAGTTTTATTACTGATTCTTTTGAATTTTTTTCAATTTGTTCGTCCTTTTCATCTTCATCATTATCCTCCACAGTTATTATTAGTGACTTACCATTAGTCTCGCATTTATCTATGTGTTTAGCGTCCTTATCTGATGGTTTTTCATTATTTTCAATGTCATTTCTACACTTTGCATTATCACTGCTCTGTTTTAACTTCTTCCCAATCTTCACTTTTTTTGAGCCATTTGTCCTCTTTTTTGACAACTTGCCGAGCCTTTTTTCTATTGTCTCTTTAGACAGACTTACATCCTCACCAAACAGTAATTCATCATCATCTATTATTTCGTTAATAGACATTTTTCATTTACATAACCCAACTAACAGACCGATTTAGCAATTTTAAATGCATAAATTACATATTAAATCTTACTTTGAAAATTCAAGTCTATTATTATACTTCTCCTTTAATCGTTATTTGAATTTATTTCTGCTTAAAACTAACTATATAGCAGAAAACTAATTTACTTTTACCATTTTACATTACGATCATTCATACATTTAATATGTACAAATGTATTTTACTCATAGACATACTCTCATAAAATATGCGAATTTATTTTTAAAGTGTTGTACGAAATTAAATAATTTAAGAAAACAAACACCGTGAGGCCAACCCCCCTTGCATAGCTCCCTTTAACCTACATAGCGACTTTAATAATATTTTAAACCAAAAAATATTTTAACAAAAAAATTAAGTAAATAACTATCTAACAATTAATGGACGGACAAACAAATAGATATATAATCACCTACCGTATTAAGTTAATTAATTCAACAATTGCTATATTTTGAAAATTCTACATAGTCAGTATCTGATCTACTAAACTCAAATGGATACATAGTCACCTTCAATATACCTTTTTCTGGTGATATTACTTGTTCAATTGAAGAGAGTGTACAACTATTGTTGTTATTGATTAATTCAGAAGGAGGAATTAAGCAAAATTCTTTTATATCATCCCATTTACATACCTTTTTAATGCCATAACTTGCATTTTTAAAATGATTTTCCCACTTTGATTTCAAACTAACTTCTTTTTTAATCATATCCGATATAACATTACCGCTATAACCTGTAACCATTTTCAGTAATGCCTCCTCTATTTTTGATTCTGGCAGATAGTCAATACTAAACTTTTCATTACTTAACAATATTTCATCATCATCTATTTTAATTTTTTCCGTCACTATTTCATTTGTGTCATATTCAGATGTAAGTGTTATATGTTTTATACATGTATTTATCAAATTTAGGTCATAACTGTATACTGGATCTAATGATGGATACAACCAGTTTATATTTTTCTTGTCTTTTAGAAAACTAAACCCTTCGTTACTTCTTGTTCTTATGATTGCCTTTTTCCAATCTATTTTCATCTTAATCTTGTAACTCTCGTAATTATTCTCATCTCTATTTATTGATAGTATTTCCCATCTTCCATATCCTATTATTTGTCTTGAATAATTTTCCAATTCACATCCGCTTGTTGAATTATATTCAAAACGAACAAATTCAACGTTTTTTGATGGCTTTACTGTATAATTTCTCGTCTCTCTAACATGTATTCTTCTGTTTCCAATCCATTGACAGCCTTGAACAGGTTCTTTTACTATTTCTCCCATTCCAATATTCATTTTTTCCTTGCTTTCCCATTTACCACATATATAATCACTCAAATATTGATTATTGTTATTTATTATATCAGTATTAAAAATCGACTTACCATTGACTAAATTATATCAAAAAAATTGAGTTATAGGTAAATACTTGATATGCATACTTGCATTGAACTAAACTTACCGATATAAAATAATATATACTCAATCAGCAAAATATATAATGTGGTATGCAAATTCATCACTACCTCTTTACTATTTATTAAGCTCATTTTTTTGTAACTCACTTAAATGTATTCAATGATTGATTTTTATTTATGAAAAAAAGCCACTATCTTTTTCTTAATCTTTGATTTAAACAATATTTTTTCTATCTTCATACACAATATTTACCCATGATTCTTTTGTCTTTTAACATTATTTTTCACAGTTTTTTTATACACTTTATACTCGGATTATCACCAAGTGGCCTCTTATTCTTATATAGATTTATACTTTCAATAGTTAATTATTTACACACCACACACAATGCTACACACAATACAAATGCTTTTATATTGGCTACTAAACGCTAATTTCTTATTTTGTTTTAATCAAACATCTACTTTATTTCAACATAACTTAAATACTATATATCTCATTAATAATAGTTTAATGTTACTCTATCAAGTCTAAATGACTATTTACTTACCGTTCACCTATTTACTCGGTATAAAATATTGTTTCCTCCTTTCCTAAACTATTTTTAGTTCATAATTTTTTTGCCTCACAGACTTTTCCAAACTTTAAATCACACTCGTTGTTACTACTAACCACTTTGGCAAAACAAGGCATATAAACACCTTAGCCAAACTTAAGGTTATAGAAAAATCACGCGTTCTTAACGGCGATAGAACTATTTACTTGTGTTTACAATCAGAAGTTTGAGCGTTCCGGTGATCTCTAACCTATATTATATCGTTTTTAACGTGTCTGCAATAACTAGTACAAAATGATCTTTCATGGAACCCTTTGGCGCCACTACATGACTAGACTAATTTTGTATATGCAGTCTACAAGCAAATATATAGGTATCGAAAACAGATAGATAATTACCAAATAGCAGGCTAAAAAAAGAATACAATTTCAGAAAAATTTGACGTATACAAATTTGAAGTAGCCGAGACTTTGAGTACCTGTATACATGTATCCTAATTTTTTTTCATAATTACATATCAATGCTCACTTCAGTTTGCATTTTTATCACCTTCCAAAAATTGTAAATATTAATAGATACAAATACGCTTGAAAATTATATTGTAATTACAACATGTCTGGTACTAAAGTGATTATATTGATTTACGTTGCCTTCTCTTAACATTATAATTTATCCGGATATATTTATCCATAGATATTGGAGTAGACACGGTACGTCTTGTTTTAAAAAATGCATTTATATGAATAGTAAGTGACAGACAGCAGTGTGCGTTCTGGGATTATATAAAAATAGATATGAAATAGAATAATTGAATGGAGAACTTGTCGTTATTTATCGGTCAGATATAAATATTAATAATAGTGCACCGCAATTAAAGTAAAACGGACTTAATTACTCAAGTTAAAAAAAGGAGTAATCAATTAGTTCAGCAACAGTGAATTTACTTACATAACCTTTAATTGTAGATAACATAGTTATTAAATAGCGACTTGAAGAATTACAACTATTGTAATAATGGGTAACGCAGCAATAGCACATGGAGGAGCAAAATTGAGAACTCCGAGAGAGGAGCATCATTTTGGGGAGGAGAAACAGAAAGAAGTATCAAGCGAGCAAACAGCTGTAGCAAAAAGTGTAGATAATAAGAAAAGCTCAACTTTAATTCACCATGAAAGAGGGAGCGTAACAACAGGAATGTTTGTTGAAAGTGGAAGTGGTACATTTGCTGAAAAGTATAGTATCACGTGTATGTTAGGTAAAGGTTCATTTGGAGAAGTACTTAAATGCAAAGATAGAGTTACTAATAATGAATATGCGGTTAAGGTCATAAGTAAAGCAAGTGCCAAAAACAAAGATACAAGTACAATACTAAGGGAAGTTGAATTATTGAAAAAACTAGACCACCCAAATATAATGAAATTATTTGAAATATTAGAAGATTCAACAAGCTTTTACATTGTAGGTGAATTATATACAGGTGGTGAATTGTTCGATGAAATAATAAAAAGAAAGAGATTCAGTGAACAAGATGCAGCTAGAATAATAAGTCAAGTATTTTCAGGTATTACTTATATGCATAAAAATAATGTGGTACATAGAGATTTAAAACCGGAAAACATATTATTAGAATCAAAGGAAAGGGATTGCGATATTAAGATAATTGATTTTGGATTATCTACATTTTTCCAACAAAATACAAAAATGAAAGATAGAATAGGCACTGCCTATTATATAGCACCTGAAGTATTAAGGGGTACATATGATGAAAAATGCGATATATGGTCAGCAGGCGTCATATTGTATATATTGTTATCAGGAACACCACCATTTTACGGTAAAAATGAGTACGACATATTGAAAAGAGTTGAAACTGGTAAATATGCATTTGATTTGCCACAATGGAGAAGTGTATCTGATGATGCAAAAGATTTAATTAGAAAGATGTTAACTTTTCATCCATCAATGAGAATATCAGCTACACAATGTTTAGAACACCCGTGGATACAAAAGTATTCTTCAGAAATCACTACCATTAAAGATTTACCTTCACTGGAGTCTGCCATGACTAATATTAGACAATTCCAGGCTGAGAAAAAATTGGCACAAGCTGCACTGTTATATATGGCAAGTAAATTAACTACTATAGATGAAACGAAACAATTAACTGAGATATTCAGAAAATTAGACTCGAACAATGATGGTATGTTGGATAGGGATGAATTGATAAGGGGATATCACGAATTTATGAGACTTAAAGGTGTTGACTCCAATTCATTAGTTCAAAATGGAGACACAACTATTGAAGAACAGATCGACGATTTAATGCCATTGTTGGATATGGATGGGTCTGGTTCAATAGAATATTCTGAGTTCATTGCTTCTGCTATTGATAGGACTATATTACTTAGTAAAGAGAGGATGGAAAGAGCTTTTAAAATGTTTGATAAGGATGGGTCTGGTAAGATATCTACAAAAGAGTTGTTTAAATTATTTTCGCAGGCAGACAACACAATCAAAATGGAAGAATTAGAGGCAATTATTGAGCAGGTTGACAACAATAAAGATGGTGAAGTTGATTTTAATGAATTTGTTGAAATGCTGCAGAATTTTGTCAAACCTGAAAAGAATTAATTAATATTATTGTTTACGGTTGGTAATTAATGACAATTTAGGAAAATTAACAGTATTAGATTATTATGAGGGTCATAATCATAGAAAATCAGTAGTTTTTCAGGTCTTAATTAGTTACTTAGTTCTTCATTTTTAGTAATTTTCACTCCTAAATGAGTTAACAGATAAGTACGTCTAGGATAATAGTAAAAAAAAGTGAATTAGTCATCATTAAATTTGTGATATGTCCTTTTATTATCATTCTTTTTAATTATTTGGTGTCTATTAGCCTGTTGAATACAGTGGTTGCCGATACTACGTCAAAAAAACCGTTATTTTGCAATAACTATTGTAGAAATGCCTGTAGTTATCGGTATTTCAGTTATGGTTATCATAATGGGTATAAACTAGTACTGATAGCTAAATGAAAACTTAATATTAATGGAACTACCCTCTACTTTCACAAACTTCATATACACAAGAACACTACTTGGAATCTTTTTTTAATTACAACAAATAAATGTGTACATATAATATTCAGGAAAATAAGGATTTTAATTTTATTTATTCTCTTCTATTTCATTGTTATCATCATTTCCAAAATTGTGTGCAGTTCCTGAGTGTTTGGAGTCTTCAATATTATGATCAACACTCATTATACTTGCTCTCTTTTTTTCACTGTTATTTTTACCATGAATATAAGATGTTTAAATGCATATATTACAGTAGTTAAATAAAAGATAAGAAAAAAAGAACTTACGCCAGTAGTTTAATGTTTGTAGCGGATTCAGGAGTATCCATTCCCGGTATTCTTATGGAATCCGGCATTTCAGAACTAAATGATTATTGTATATTTAAAATCAACAAGTAACTAAGCAAACTTACATATCCACTACTTCACGAGGCTTTTCTTCCTTCACACCCTGTCCTTCAAATGTCTATATGCCAAAAATAACGATTGTTATTAATTAATTATTTAGTTATGTCATTTGATTGTGATCATAATAATGAATTACAATCAATTTAGGCATTAAAATTTGATTTTATTACAACTTACGTTTTCTTGTTTCTTTTTCAATTTTGCTCTATTAATGAGAGGTCAAAAGCAAATTACAAAAATTTAAAGTTAGTTGTGTGAAAATTATAGGTAGAAACATTAGGCATTAAATTGCCACAGCCTTGTGAGAAAAACATGCATATTTTGCTTTTGGTTTTTTTTTTCTCCTCAAAGCCAATTTAGATTCTTTATCGCTAAAAACCTACTTTTCAGCAACTTCTTTTATCAAAGGCAAAGCAATTCCTCTTTAAGAATTAAATAATAAAAAAATGTTGCAAAGCATCAATTTAAATATGTGAATTTTTTGAATTGATTAAAAACATTAATTTTGTGATAAGTGCTAAAACATAATAACTGTGAGTGAACAGATATAAACTTACTTTACATTCATTTCTTTTAATAACTATTTTCTAAAGTTGTAATAACACTAAAAAAAATTTGCAACTTTATTGATGAAAAAAATTAATTATCTACATCATGCTTTTTGCAAATTCACCCATACTGCAAATTAGTATCAAAAACAAGATTGGGATGTATTGGCGCCATAAGTCAGCGCCAGACTTGCTCCCTATTAATATAAATATGAGAGTGAAAAGAGGAAGCCTATTTAATAGAGTATTGTGATATAGATAGTTCGATAAAGCCGTTAAAGGAACAAATATGTGAGAGGTCATACTTGTGTTGACGGGAAATAGTAGTGAAACGTTTTAACTCAAGCTAAAGTATATACTAACTGCTTGGTTTTCAAAGAGAAATTCTTAGTTGTTAAAGTAAGGCACATTTACTTGAGTATGAGTCGAATGAATAATGAAATATTGAAGAATTACAGAGATTATTACGCACTTTTAGGAGTGGAGAGAGATGCAAGTGAGAGGGAAATAAGACTTGCTTTTTTAGGTCTAGTTAGAAAATATCATCCTGATAAGAACACATCAGAGTTTAGAGCTGAAGGCAATTATTGCAGTGCAGGTAACGATGAAAATGGAGGGGGAAATAATAAATGTGAAATCATTGTAAAATATCACGCCTTATATGAAGCATACAGTACACTAAAAGACCCAATAAAAAGAAATGAGTACAATACGTCACTTTTTAACAAAGGAACTTCAAAAAAACATTCTTGGCATAAAGTTTTTAATTTAAATGAACTCGATTATTACGAAGATGAGGAAGTTTTTTGTTACTCTTGTAATTGCGGTGAAGTAATTGTGCTTGAAAAAAAACACATCGAAGAAGGTTATAATTTGTTTCCTTGTGATTCTTGCTCTACAAAGATAACGATAACTTTATGGTAATATTTAATCCGGCTTAATTGTCTTATTTTTTTAAATGTTATTTTTATATATTCACTAACAATGTATTGTTTATTTATTTATTGAAATTTTTTCATTCACAATTGTTTCTGTGTCGCTTGAACTATTATCTAGATTATTATTCTGATTTTTTACTTGCGTCAAGGTTAATTCTATCCAATAGTCTACCAAGTTCTCTTTATAGCTCTTCATTTCGTTAATCATTTTTTCGATATCATTTATTATTTTTACTCGCGATTCTTCATTTTCTTTCTTAATTTTGTTTATTAACTTGTATATATTTTCAATTTTCATTTTATTATCTAGTAACTCCAACTGTGGTGCTCCGTCATCATGATTAATTAAATCACTGTTTATTCTCTCTTTGTTTGAATCGCCCTCCTTCAGTTTAACTAATACATTTCTGTTGTTTTGCACTGCCTCAACTGTTTTTTTCTTCGTAATACTCGAACCAAGTTGAAATATTATTTTATTACTGCCAACAGTGTCGTCAATATTGCTATCAGTGCCATCATCAACAATATTATTGTCCAAAAGCAATTCAATAATATCATCGCTTTCTTCTTTATCTTTGTTCTTATCATTATCACTGTAAATACCATTATTTAAATCCAGTTTTATTGTCTTTGGAAATTGAGGCAATCTGTTCAACTTAAATGAAGTTATATTATTATTTGTTCTACTCTCCATCTTGTTGATATACTAGCCACATTTACTCTTAATTAATGAATAAGATGTTTTCTTTTTTTTCTAATTTACATGTATGTAAATTTTTTCATGTGATTTATACTTGCAGAATTTGCATGTACACCGGCACAGAGTGAATATTCAAACTAGAAGCAAAAGGAAAAGTGAATATTAGGCAACCAACTCAAAATTAGTTAAAAAGTCAATATTTACTGCCTTTAAGTGAACAAGTACATTCGTTTGAGATAATCTAGTTTGATACAATTTACGTAGTGACTATAAGTGAAACTAAAACTTGCACAAGTCTTGTTAACTTTGCTATTTGTTAAATAATTTCTCTAGATGTAAAATACATGTATTAGCAATAAAAGAGGAGTGGTTTTAATTCCTATTGGCTTAAATTGTTTACCATTAAAAAATAATTCGTGAATTTTCCAAATCTATTAGTCAGAAGATATGCAGATAAATAAAAGGTAAATATGAAAGTAAATTAGCACTATTGCATTATTGGCTTAAACAGTGATGACAATGTTATCAAAATCTGCAAATAAAGAACGCCATGTAAAATATCGGTCCCGCCTAAAAGTGAATGTATTCTGAGCAAACCACCCCACTAATTAATAAAGCAAAAATTAGCATTCTTGGTCAAATAAACGAATAAAATAGTAGGATATTTGGAATATACTGATAAAACAAAGCGTTATACACGCAAATTTAATTAATTCACATTACTTTTGCGGCAATATTGTTCACTTTGAACGATTAAAATATTTGGGTTTGGCGTATGTTGTAGGATAACAAGTAAAAATGAATAGTATACCACTATTGAAGTCAATAGATTACAAGGATCCATCTTTGAACTGGAATATAGATGTTTCATCAGAATTGGAAAAGTACCTGTCGGCAATAGAGTTATTGGACGAGGATATAAGTTGCAGTCAGAATACAGAAGTAGGTAGTAACAATCAGCAAAATAATAATCAAGGTAATTACCATCAATTATTTAATTTTGTTGAGGCAGCATTAATAATACAAAATTCAACAAGTTTATATTCAAAAAAAATAGAACACCTGCATTCACTTGTATATGAAACATTTAATTTGTTATCAACGGGGAAGTCACGGCAAAATGATGCAGTAAATAGTATTAATAGTGGTGATAATACGATGAATAATGATAATACAAATAAGACAAGCAATTCAGAAAAAAATATACTTTTAATGTCAATGTCAGATATTTTATCTGTTCCAATAGAATTGCTTCAACCAGGTAAAAATATAAATATGCAGTATGATCAATACAATAAAGGTAAATATGTGGATGAAGATACTTTAAAATACTCGTCTTATTCATCATATATAGGTATATCAAATCTTGGTAATAATATATCACTTCCACAATATAGAATAGACCAGAATACAAATGCACTATTTTTAGACGAAACCGATTTGAGTCATTTCTTATTCGAATTTGAAAACGTAGATGAGAATTTATGCATAAATGACATATTTAATCATGAAAATGACGATTATAATGATATTGAGGGTGAATATGAAAATAATTCAGCGAGGAACATTGATTTTTGCTTTTCAGAAGTTATGAACAATAATGATGCTCAAAACATAGAGTTAAATGATTGTTTTGATCACAATTCTGGAGACATACATAGTGAAAATATGGACAATGATAATAATTTAATGAGTAGGGACGATGCCAATAATGACTACCATTCAAACTACGAGAGCAATAACGGCGACGAAAATTTGGAAATTGCCAGTGGTAAATCAGCAGTGAAGTACGATAGCAATGTTTTTCGCAAAAAAATACCAAAAGAGGATTTTTGGTCACACTTAGATGAACACATTAAAGTAGGTAAAGAGAAACCCTTAAAACTGTCAAAAACATATAAAAATCCATCCAAGTTGTATACAATATCATTAGAAAATATTATCAATAAAAATAATTTAATTAATTTTATAGATGATAGAAATATGATCTCCTATATATTAGGTGAGAATAATGTAGATGGGGCTAAATATGAGAACAATACAGTTCCATATTTTAATGACTTAAAATTACCAAAATTAAATATAGAAAAGTTGTTTATTTCATATGATAATCAAGAGAACAACTATTTGAGATCACTAGAAAATGAGTTTACTACTTGTGCGAATGATTGGAGAAAATATCATGCAAAAAGCTACTTTAATCAATTGGATAAGAATAGTAATTCATTTGACAATAAGGAATATCCAGTTGATACAATGGAAATAGAGTATAATAGTTATGTAGACGGCATTGAGGTTGATGATATTTTAGTTTCAGACAAAGCTGACGATACTCAACAGGTGGAAAATAACGAAATTTCAATTAGTGAACAGGATTTAAGCATCGGAATAAGTGATTATGATTATGTTAATAACAGTGAAAATAACAATAACAATAGTGAACAGTATATGAAAATTGAAGACAGTAACAAATTAGATGAGGATATTTCTGAGCTTCATGAAAAAATAAATATTTGGTCAGAGCACGTTGAGCCTTTATTACAAGCACAAAAAGATAGACCAGAGTTCAATATATATGAGGAGGGAAAGAAAATAATAAACAATATAATGGAAGAAGATGATATCCAAGGCCCAATAAACTTTGATAAACTAACTAAAGGACAAAAAAAGTGGCAAGTTTGCAGATCCTTCCTGGCAACATTAATGCTCGCTAATAACAAAGAAATTGAGATAATCGATAATGAAAACATATTTTCTGTCAAGTTGGCAGATAAGGAGAAGGATGATACAACAGAGGTAACTGAAATTGATGGTAAAGTAACAAAAATAAGCTACCCAAAAAAGAAGAAAACTAAAAGCGATGGAAATCTAGAAAATAATCCAATTGAAGTAAACAAGAAAAAGAAAAGAAGTTAGAATCTTTTTGTTTACCATAAAAATTGAACATTTTAATTTACTTTGTTATAACTATTTTAATAACATTCAAATTATATATTGTTTTTAATTGTTTAATGTTTAAAAGT
This sequence comes from Cryptosporidium bovis, assembly GCF_009768925.1. NCBI lineage: Eukaryota > Apicomplexa > Conoidasida > Eucoccidiorida > Cryptosporidiidae > Cryptosporidium > Cryptosporidium bovis. The sequence goes on from NW_027125020.1 coordinate 199,373, forward strand.
AATTCGTATTTGGATTGTTATAATTGATTGATTTAACAACTTCGTTTTGTAAATATCGCAAGTGTTCAATAGCATCAATTTTACTATTTTCATTGTAATACTCATCCAGAAGTGATGAATCATCGTCATATACATTATCTTTGTTAATATCAGTTTCTATTGAATCGTTTTTTACAGAGACTACTAATAACGTCCCCACACCAATAATAAGTGCGGTGAAACATACACAAAGTAGAATGCTCCAAAGGGTGAAATCATTTGTTTTCAATATCAATGGAGTACCATATCTACCATTACTTTCATAGTAGTCTTTAGATGGATATTTGCCTGTTTTTCTAAAAAAATTAATTGCATAATCGTCTTCATTATAGTCTTGTCTTGCTCTTTGAGACAAACATTCTATTATATCCACATTACCTAGCATAATATTAACAGCTAATACGATTACAAACTTAACAAATTTCGAATGTTCATATCTTATATTTTTGCAATAATATGAGACTGTTTCTTTTATTATCATCTGAAATATTGTGTTTATTCGCCACCTGTTTCAGTTCTATCTTTTATTTATTTGATAAAGGCTGTTCATTAGAACTAAATTCTATACTGTTACAGCAGTAAAAAATACATCTATATAAATATAGTTTCATTCACTCCAACACCTGATTTTCAGTGGCACACCTGGAAAATACAGATTAAATAGTTTGTGCACTTATTATTGATTTATAAATACTAAAATGTCACTATGTCATTTAGACGCATCCTAACGCAAAGCAGTGATCATTTAAATACCATTAAATAGTTAACAACCTTGTGACTTTATTTTATTGGATAAAATAAAGTCCTCAATGGTTTAATTCTATATTTAAATCGCTTATACAGTCAAGATAAAATAAGCTTAGTTTGGCGGTTCTTTTTCAAGATCTCATTTCATAGAAAATGCATGTAATGGACGTGTGTTTATTTCTAATTGAAAAAATTACAGAGTAAGCGCAACCAGTTGTTTTGAAGGTAAACAACTCTCTTAGAGGAACATCAGCACCTTAGTGTCACTTTTCCTCTATATTAGATAACTAAATACGGTATTTAAAACGAGATGCGAGATTGAAAATAGGCTCATTAATCGAGGAGCAGATAAACCAAGTAATGATTATACAAAACCAAAGACAAATAAGATTGAAAATACTAAGTTATTGATTTTCTGATTTGTGATTCCAGAAATTAGGTATATGTTTAGTTGAATAAGATTACGCGTAAAAAGAAATGAGTTCGACTTCCTATGCAACATTTGTAAGTTCATTTGGTGGTATTGAAACGGGAATAATGGCAACTTTGGCAGGTGGTCCGTCGTATTTTATTCCATTCGCATTATTTGGATATTATAAAACCAAAACTGATGTTGAAAGAGCCACTAATAAGATGCGATCTATAGCGGAAAATTCAAGAAGCCCAAAGGACAGAATAAGAGGTAACATTAGAGGAAGAGGTCATGATTTTTTTGAGTCCCAAAACAGTTATTTTTGGGCTCTTACTATGATTGCTGTTGCGTTGGGTATAATAGCAATTAGTTTATTGTCTTGTTTAGTTGGAGTTACTCCAGATGAAGATTTTAAGGAGACAAAAAAAAGAAGAAGAAGACTACTTGAGGACCCCAAAATATCCCCAGAGGAACTTGCTTACACGATAGCAAGCTGCACTCCAGACAGATACAGATTTAGATGAAACACATACCCTTATTTTCCGGGTGAGGAGGGGGAGGGATGGCGAGAATAAACAAAGAAATCAAAGGTTTTACAAACTAAACTGTTTTCCCGTTCATATTGAATATATAATGTATCGAAGTAATAACTGTGTAACATCAAGTATATATTTATTGATAAATAGGGAGATAACGCAATAAACTATATATTTCTGATTTAAAGGCTGGATAGTTCATAAAAACAATTAAACTGTTGTTTAAACAGGACTAATATTATAATTATCAATAATTCACTTTAAAGTAGGTTATAATTAAAAAAGAATGTAGTAACATGGTGGTATTCCTAGTAATCTTTCCTTTCATTGAGAAACAGGACAAGGAGTCAAATTAAATGCCCAAATTCTTATAACAGGCCCAAGAATAAAAGACAAGGTTAGTGCTATAGATAAACCAAAAGATATTTTATACCATTTTGGCTTTGATTCTGACTTAATATTTGAAATGATACCAAGACATATCCCAGATACAAATCCTCCAATATGTCCCCAGTGATCAATTGCAGAAGACGGATTCCCCCATGTGATTAATATCATAAGAACTCCAAAAAGAAGTATATTGATAACAACTTGTTCTTTATTTTGTATAATATGCCAAAATAAAATAAGTTCTGCCAATTGAGCTCCTATCAATCCAAATCCGGAAGTAGAAGCACCCACTGCCACTATACAACTGCTTCTAATAGCAACAGAAAATATGTTTCCAATAAGACCTGATAAGAAGTATATTACAAAGTTTAATATCCTCCCATAATTTGTTTCACAAGAAAGAGACAGTCTTATTTGAAATATGACATTAAATATAATATGCCAAATAGAGGCGTGCAGAAACAAACTTATAAGTATTCTCCATACCTGACCTTCTTTCACCAAATAAGGTACACTTGCTTGAAATTTTATCAGAGTGGATCTAAAAAAAATAAATGGTTAGTTCACCTTATTTGTATTATAAAATAACTGCAATCTGATTTTAATTTTAGTCTTCATCAGACAATTAAAATGAAAATTGCAATCGTCATACTGAATAAACTTACATGTATGGGGATAATGCATATGAACCGTAAATACAGCTTGCTATATATATTATGAACTGTACAAGACTTATCCAGATAATGCTGTGCTTAAGAGTAATCCCTGGAAAAAACAAGTCTACAAATCTTAAATTAAGTCCCTGTTCACCTGCACTACCAGTCCTACCCCTTCTATTTTCGTGCCCCCGAGGAGGTAAGTCTGAAAGTCTGTGAATATTCGACATTTTAAAATTCAAGTCTTGTAGCTTATTATCAAGTTGCTTAAATGTATTTTATATTTATTAATTTTGTTTGCGCATAAACAATAATCAAGTCATTACCATTTACTTAGTAGATAAAATCATAATACAATAGCTGTAATGTATTTCAGTTCATTTATTTACTTGTATGCCCTTTTCCTTCCTTGTGTATACACTTTTCTATCCCTTGTGATTTAATTTATATTTGCATTAGAAATGAATATATTATATTTACGCTTGTCTCTAATATGTACTAATACTTCAACGCCTTTAATTTATTGCCCAAGTATTATAACAGTTTACTAATTCGATCCTTTTTACTCTGCCTTTTTAACATTAAAGTTATACTTTGTTCTTTTTATTGCTCAGAAAAAAGAATTAGGTAGAGTAAAAGCTAAACAGTAATGTGCCTAAAAAATAGAGACCTAAATTACAGTCCAAATATAAGCTATACCGTTAATTTTTAATATAATAAATATATTTTTACAATTATTGCAATTACTAAAAACGGTAATCCTGTTCCTTAATCAATCATTTAAACTTGCTTTATTTGTCTATTTTCCCTCTTTTTTTTAATATTATTTACTTGAAATACTATTTGTTTATTACAACTTGATTTTGCCGCCATGAATACGAAAGTGGGTGCGGTATCGAGTATAATATAAAGATTAAATATTAGATTAAGCAAATTATTAATAATAATAGTTACAGTGAATAATAGTCAACTATTTATTTGCTTTCACATTTTTTCAGTTAATGCGAGGGGGAGGGAAAGTAAGTACGCGTGAGGATCAAGAAAATGTGATACACTATGCACTTTTAACATGTCTAAAAGTAAGACTTGTCCTAAAATATCTTTGAATGACAGAGTTATCGTTAATACTGGGGAATTCGTTTAAATTAATAATGTTGCATTCTCGAATGCAATCCTGATGTCTAATGTTACATATGGCAATATAGATGGTGATAAGTTAGTTTGAATATAAGTTTAGTTATTCTATTTCAGCAAACAAGTTGAACAATAATCATTAAAACTAACCTCGATGAAATGCCGTGTAACAGATCGGTGTAGCACTGATCTTGGAACACTAACAAACTTAACCTTGGTACTATCAGTGAAAAAATAGGCTTATCTTTATCGCTTTCTTCTTCTATCAAGTCACTATGAATATACGGCTCCCAAAAATCAAACACAGTGTCTGACTCGAGAGAAATAATTGCAACCTTAGGGTAATAAAGAGGACCGTCTCTGTGAGGCATAATTCCACTATTAATGTCATATCGATTTACAAGTACATGATTGGGGGTGGTTTCTTCAGAAAATATATTTGAATGAACAAGAGTTTTGCAAATTGAACTGAGCCATTCCGGCAGATCCTCTTTACCTACAATTCCACTTTCTGTAACCCTTCCTCCCCACATTTGTGTCCTCCTTCCTATAAGTTTAATGTCTCTAATAGATGACTTTGATATGTTACTCAGGATGATTTTCTCTTGTTCAAGAGTTATCCAATCTGAAAATAAGTCATTTGCTCTTACATTTCGTCTTCTATAATTGCCTATTGAAAAAAGGACATACCTCTTATGCAAATGAGTTTATCAAACGGTGATTTTAACGGTTTAATTTGTTTATATAATTCACTTGCTCTACAATTATCATGAATATCTCCAATAACCTGGAATTCAGTATTATTCTTACTAATATATTTTGTGTAATCATTTTCGATACCTCTAGTACCTCTTAAACAATTGTTGAATCCAGTATTATTCTCTTTATTTTCATCCTTTACCCTCTTAATTAAGTTTTTCAGCATTAATACTACAAATAAACATGCAATTAAATGTAAATATACACAAATTGCAAATAAGGTAGGAAAAAGTAAACTGATTATTTTATTTCCTGAACTTTAGTGTACAAATGTTGCGCCAAGATTTAAAGATCGAACTATTATAGTACCCTTTGATGTGTAAGAGAAATAAGGAGACGGCTGTAAATAAAAGAAGAATAAATTACTGAAAAAGAAAAAAATGCTGTCATTCCAAACAGAGTATTATACATCCACTTTGAAAAAATGAAATAGTAATACATTTTAGTTCCTGCCAAATACCTTGACATGAATACTTTGTATAAAATCCAACAACCCCACACCACAGCTCCATATTGCAGTAAGTTAATCACAAGTATAGCTATGAGTTTTTTGGACCATTCGTCATCACTGCAGTACCTCAAAGATCCTAGTTTTGAGAAGTAAACAGAGTTTATGCTCCCCATTACAAATACAATAAATAGATATGCCGAAATCTCTGAGCCAAAATTTGCATTAGTGAACTTGCTATATAATATTGATGATATGCTCCAAACTGCTATAAATATATTTAAAAACATCAAGCTGTAACATTGTTTAAATATTTGGTTCTTTAACAAGGGAGCTGGTCCCCCTCCTATTGGGGTTAACTTCAAGATATTGAGAAACATTTATAATGCGTCTTTCACACCTGAATTTGTGTATTTCACCCCTTATCTTCTTGCTTTCCATTTAATTACTTATTCCCAACTAATAATATTCAAAATTAATAACATATTGGCGCTAAAACCTTAATGTAATTGCAATTTGAAATTAACAACTGGATGATAAATAAGTCTTAATTCCATTAGATATTTATTTTAGTAGTTTGACTACTTTATTTACTCACCTTAAATATAAACAAATTGATTTTATTTAATGTGTTGTTAAGAATACATCTGAGTAGTTTGATGTTTATTCTAATTTATTACTTGTGCTCTTTTTCATAACTGAGAATTAATACTTGAACATACAGAATGGAGAGTGAGGCAGATATATATAAAAGAAGAATTGAGCTAAAAAAGAAAAAGTTACTTGAGAGGGGTAACTCTAGGTTAAAACTACTTTGTCCAGGACACGAGGAATTGAGAGGTGATTTGAGTGTTGATAGAAATCAAAGTGAAAATGCAGATTCGAATGAGACTGAAAATATAAGTGTAATTGAATCAACAGTGGAATACAATAAAACTAATTCAGCCTTCATATCAAGCAAAGATTCCGGTAAGAAGGTAGATTTTGAAGGCACGAAAACATTTATAGAGTTTATGAATGGTGATATTTCTAAAATAAGAAAGATAATATCATTTATTATTGGAGTTATATTATTTTTCTTACATAATTATATATCAAGTGATGCGAATGTGTATGGATATTATCCATCAAACACATCTGGTCTAATTTTGTTTGTGGGTTTTCAGATATTTATTATTAAACTCGCACTAATTAAGTACTTTCAACTTAACTTAAAGGTAATTCGGGAGAAAAATGTATATATATATCATATTTTTACAAGTTATGATCCTGGAAAAGCTGATTATATTGATTTGATATCAGACATATATCAATTTATTATCGCTATTAAAAACATTGTGTCTGAGTGGTACATATTGCTATCAACCTATGTTGTCATTAATTCAATTTATAACTTGGTTGCATAAAGGTGTTAATGTTTCTTATAGTAATTACAAACACAATTTTAAAGAAATGTATTTAATCGAATTTTGTTTTATAAAAAAAGAAATACAAGATAGGTTATTTTTTGTAATATGTATTTAAAAGTCATAAGCGAACTCAAAACTGTTATAATTTCAGTTATCTTCTACAAGAAGAAGCCGAAATAACCTCCGTTGATATATCTTCATCTAAATAAGGAGTCAGTGAATTATCTGAAGAGGCATTGCAACTTCCTGTACCTTTTCCGCTTTCAGAAATAATGTTTTCAATAAATCCATTTGAATTGGTATGATTTTTGGATATTAGAGGATGTAAAGCATTCATAATTGAAGAATATATTGTCGGATTGTGAGACTCTTCCTGACTTAGAAGCTGTTTAATACGTCTTCTTTCTTTAGGTTGTAAAAAACAAGCTGGACAGTTTTCTGCTATTACAGGTAAATTCGATTTAATAGCAAAGTTTGCCAAATCTTTTTCTCTACAATATATCATAGGTCTTATGACTCTAATATTGTATTCACTTACAGTGTAGTTTGCCTTCATTGTGTTCAGTTTCCCATTGTTCAACAATGACAATAAAAAGCTTTCACATATATCGTCCAAGTGTTGTCCTAAAGCTAAAACATTATAACCATTTTCCTTCATACACGAGTAAAGCAATCCTCTCTTCATTCTCGCACAAAATGCACAATAAGATATCTTTTTCTGTCTTTGTTTAACCTCTGAAGCTATATCAACAATGGGATAAGAAATAAAGTGATATTTTACACCAATCATTTCCATATAGGGGATTAACTTTGAAGCATCCATTTCACTAGTCTGTGGATCTATTGTAGCAGCTGATATATTAAATTTAACAGGAGCTACTTTTTTTAAAAATAATAGTGTATTCAACATTGTTAATGAATCTTTTCCACCGGAAACTGCCACTAGAATGTTATCTCCATCTTTAATCATATCGAATTTTTTAATTGCCATACCTACATATTTCCTAATATTACCAAAATCACTTGGTTTTGGCAATAACTTGCTTTTTTCTTGAATTTCAACTGTCTTTGGGCAAACATAAGCAGTTGAAGACATTCCAATGAATTTTGATTCGCTGTCTAACTTTTCAATATTAATGTTACCATCTAAACTATTACCGTTATTTTTAATGTATTGCTTATTGTTTCTAATTGAAAAGACGACGTTCTGAGCACACTTTGGAGTCACAAACCAAAGGAGATTTGACTCAGATAACAGCTCAAAGTCACTTAAATTGCAGATATCCATATTGTTTATGGAACTGGTAAAATGTTGATTGCTTTTATATATTACAGAATCCAAAAAACCAAGATCCAAATCTGGGTTTGAATTCGAACAGAAACTGTTATCTTTGCTAATTTTGCTGTGATTCTCGTATATTTGATTATTTAGAATTATGTTTTCTATATTTAATAGTATTTCATTTGCTATTTCAAATATTTTGTCGAAATTAATTTCTATTTCATCACATTCACCTGTTAAACTTCTCTCTTCGTTATACTTGTATTTGTCCATTTGATAGTTGTTCACTGAATCGGTTAGCCATTTTCTATGTATTTTCTCTAAAGACTTCCATTCTGACTTGTGTCTCCATGTTCCAAGTGATTCTTCAAATATATACAAGGGAAGAAACTTCCAACCGTGTTCAGCTATCCACATTATTGCCTTTGCGACATATTCAATAGTTTTAAAATCTGAAGACCAATGAAGTGATACTCTTGAAAATCCAGGTCTTATAGATTCTATTCCTCTTATAACCAAGTCATTGTAAAGTTCTTTAGTGGTAGAACCATCATACCCTAAAAGTCTTTGTGAATAAGGGCCCGCACAGGAGCACCCTCCTCTAGACTGAATTCCGAAAAGGTCATTCAATAACGAACAAACAAAATTGTAATGTAAATAATAATTTCCTATTTTATCATTATTATTGCCCAAAAATACCTTTATTGGGAATTTCTCCCCTGAAAAATTAAGAACTAAACTTCCATTATTCATACTATTAAATGGCCTTATCAGAAATGACACAATTGGGAGACTTTCCAAATAAATATTTCCTATGTTGTTAAAATTTACATTGTTGTTATAACCGTCATTGTGATTCTCGCTCATTAAGAGTTCATTATAGCCCAATATCTCTATTTTTTTACCAAGAGTGTTTTTATTGTAATTCTCCAGCCTATTAATCAGACTTTCAAACAACAATCTTTCTTTTAATCTTTTTATTTCCTGTGGTAAATTTAATTCAAATTTCATCATCATGCCAAGGCGGGAAATACCCAAAATGTCAATAGTACCTGATTCTTCCCTTTCCTCCTTATTAAGTAAGTACTCATGATCATCTAATGACACAAAAAATACACTATTACCTCCAGGGTCTGAGGGACTCTCGGACAAAAGCAGATCTCTTTTAATCACTAAAACGCCTGGGGTAGATGGACCTCCAATGAACTTGTGTGGGGAAAACACTCCTGCATCAATGCTTCCTTTAATGTTAAGGGGCGGTGACATGTTTGGGCGGGAATGAGGTGCAGTAGCAGCAAAGTCAACAATTGAAAATCCATTATATTCATGAATTATTGACGATATTTTGTTGTAGTCATTAAGTCTCCCGGTAATATTAGACCCAGCAGATACTAAAACTATAGGAATTACTTTTGTATTTTTTTTATCTGTTGATTTTCCCTCTTTAGGTTCACCAATGATGATGTTAGAATTGTTGTTAGAAGTTACTTGTTTCACTCTTTCTGAGAGATAACAATGATCAACTTCCCCTCTATAGTTTAGCTTTATAAATTCGAATTTGAATCTAATGGAATAATTGTAACCAAATTTTGAGTACGAAGAGTTTCTTTTAGTGTAATTTACAAATGGAAGAAAAAGTGAATGGTGTGAAGAGGGGTCAATTAGGAATATTATTTCATAGAACAAAATTGAGTTTTCGTTTTTGGTTTCTTCTTCATTTAAAATGGAGTCCGTTTTTTTCGTGCTTCTATCGTTGGTTTGGTCTTTATTTCTGTGCAATTTATTGAAATGTCTTCTAAAAGCAGCTTCAGTGTTGTATTGGGTGTTGCATTTAACGCATTTATAAGATTTCCATCTGTCCTGAATAACATTTATTGAAATACTGTCGCAAGATTCGTTTATCGGAGTATTATTTTTTTCATTTGTAGCAAAATTGCTTATATTTCTTTCAAATCTTTTCAATATGCTTATCCAATTTGAAGCCTCCATTATCCTTAAAAACTTGGTTACCCCACCACTTGAACCACATCCCGTGAATATTATAGCATCTTCTGGATTTCCTCCAACAAAGTCTCTAACTTTTTCTCTAGCCTCATGGGTAAACCATGTACTTTGCCTTGCATTATTTGAAGCAATACTATGTGTGTTTCCGTAGTAAGGCATTACATTCTTCATTAGTGACTCTTCAATAAACTTTAAACACCTCCCAGAGGCAGTCCAATCCAAATATACCACTGGCCTATCTCCAAAAGGTGTTTTTATTTTTTTTGAACTACCTACAATATTTTTTCTTACGAAATCACAAAACCTTTCAAATTCTTCATTTTTATCTTTAACTTCTTTAAATATACTCATCAAGATTTAATTAGTGTTAACTCCATTCAGTGCCTTGTAATTATACTCAATATTTCTATTTTCTCCTTTTTCTATGTCTATTTATCTTTGACCTTTCAAGATGCATTTAATAGTCCTTTTTTCTACATATTATCGTTATTTTATGCGGGTACTCATTGCTTATTTTCTAATATATCGAATAATACCATCATTTCTTGGCGCTGAATTGGCCACTAATAGAATGTTTAAGGATAAATATATATATATATATATATATATATAAACGTATATATTTGTTATTTGTGTTTTTGTGTTAATATTTCAAATCAAGTAATATTAACTTGTATAAAAGCATATAGTCGACTTCCTTAACAATAATTTATGTGTACATTAGTTTCCTTTTAGACTGCAAGAATATAGTTATTATCATACGTTTAATTATTTGTTTTATACCTGCATAATCAACATCAGTATTATATATTTAAATTCATAGCTTCAAAGCAAAGTAAAAAATAGAGTAATATAGCAATTGTATATAACGGAATTTGAGGTAATATATATTTACAGTGAAGTAGGTGATAAAACTTGTTTTAAGCGTTGTGTAAATATTTAGTTTAAAAGAGATGAGTATTGACCTAAATATGGATAATGTTGATATAGAGAACAAGGACAATAATAGTGAAGCAACAGTAAATAGTGATAACGTTAAAATTATCAGTGAAAGAGCTGAAAATATGAGCTCAGGTGATAATTTAAATGACTGCCATGGGGAACTGAATTCCAATTATATAGAACAAGGTGACGAGTATGAGGATTATTATGAATATGGCAATGAAGTGGATGAAGACGACTTTAACGCAAGTTTGGATCCACAACTCCTACTTGAAGAGGGCAAAAGACTTAGAAAGGAAAAAAAATACGATAATGCCGTAGTTAAACTTTACTGGGCTTTAACAAATAAAATGAATCTTCTAGGTATTAATGAAGAAAGCGGTATTGACCCAAGACTCGCAGAGTATTACCTGGTTTATGCTGATTCTCTCTTAGAGAAGGAGGAAAATTCGAACAACTTTTTTTCAGCGGAGGGCGCTGAAGAGCAAATGGGAATTTCGAGAATTTCCGATATTTTTACCTCGTCTTCATCATCATCCTCTTCATCATCATCTTCATCATCATCATCTTCATCATCATCTTCATCATCATCTTCATCATCATCTTCATCATCATCTTCATCATCATCTGATTCAAATTCAAACCAAGTAAATCAAAATCAACTGGAATCTGTAGCCCATAGTGCCGTATATGAAGCTTTAATGGAGGCCTCAGATGAAGAAATCGCCTGGGAAAACTTCGAGGCAGCAAAGTTAGCATACATTAAACTAATATACTTGAAAAAAAAAGGTGATTTTGATGCTTATTGTAATGGAATGGTTCCAGATTATTTGAGTGATTTATTTTCACCCGAATCATTGGAATGTGAAAAATTTGAAGAATTATTAAAAAGAGTATGTGTTTGTGAGGACAATAACGAAAGATCAAGGATATCTGAAAAAGACATTACTGATTTATCTTATGTATTTATAAGACTTGGAGACATACTCCAACTTGCAGAGAAATATAATGAAGCCAGTATAGAATACAAAAATTCGTTATTTGTATTGGAATCATTTAATTTGCCAGAAGATACAATTGAATCTTCATTAATATGTTTAGCTCAGAGTACATTATTTGCGGGGAGAACTAAGGATTCAAGGTTATTATTTGAAAGAGCCTACGACATCGTTTACAATCATTTAAATGGTAAAAATGGTTTTGTGGCTCCAACAACACAAGAAAAAATTGATGCTTATAAATTAACATTAGAAGATCTTCAATTAACACTTGAAGATATCAACAAAAGATTATCAATTAACCCAGAAGATCAGAAACCTGTGACTTCTATACCAAAAATGGATGAAATTAAAAAGGAAAACTCGTTCTCCAAGCCGCAATTCTCCGAATCAGAACCTGTTAAGGTTATTAATGCTAATGATATCAATATTCCCACTGAAAATATTGTTGACAATAACAAAAAAAGAAGAATTGACTTATCAAAACTATAGTGAAAATGATGTTGTTATTCTTAATTTGTGTATATTGATACCTAGTGAGTTATTTTTTTATTTTCATCTTACCACATATAATCTTATATTGCTTTTATTAAGTGAATTATTTGTCAGAACAAAGAGAAGTAAATTTGAGAATGTTATTTTTGTGGGAGTCTGGGTTTCATCCTTAAATTACTTCTTTCTTAGAAATTAATTGTTGAACTAGTGTTGTTTCTAGAGAACTAAAACAATCTGCAGTGTGAAAAAAAATAAATTAATATGTATTTTACTATAATTATTTTAGAATTTATTCTAAATATTACTAAGGAGTGAAACTATTGATTTTTTGAATTTAATAGTTTCATCGTTGGTTAAACCATATTTGTTTATTTCCTTAATGTTTGAATAAAGTGAGTATTTAATGTTTTTAAGGAAATAAATAGTAACATCATTATTGTGAAGATAGTTAAACTTATTTATATGACTATCTTCATTATTGTAACTCTCCATTTCAGTTTTACCGAACAAATTCTTATTATCGATAAGGTTGTCAATTTGTTCATGTTCATAATTGGTTACTGAGGAACTGTTTAGTACTGACACTCTTTCAATAAGAGTATTCATATTCTAAATAATAATATAATATCAAACGGATGTTAATATTGTAATGAGAATATCCAAGATACTGAATTAAAAAAGAAAAATAAAACTTACCAAAAATAAGTTATCTATTTTCTCAAATGTGCTGTTCAATACTCTTTCAAATATACTGTAACTTCTAATATGATGAGTATTACTGTTCCTATGAAATTTTTGCAAAATTTTTATGTACTCGGGAGGCCTGTAGATACTGTAAATACCATTTTCATCACCATAGTACATTCTTTACTTTTAATTAACTTGTAAGCTATATTATGAAGTAACTTAAACTGAAATGCGACAAATTGCGATTTAATTTACGATATTTAAACAAATATATTAAATAAATAATGTATACGATTAAAGGCCAAAATAGTTAGCTCCTATCACTTCGTGCCTTCGGAAAAACAGTTAAAATATCAAATAATTAACTATTCAAAAGGTTTACATAAAACAATGTTAAATTATAAATTTATTTCAAGTAGATGACATAAAATTATTATTTTTCACAATTTTTTAATTTTTTCCTTTCAATGTTAATATTGTAGCAGACACATTATGCATGTGCATCCAGAATTTAGCATACTGTGGAGAACTAAACAAAAATCATTTCATGTTGAATAATATAAGAAAACCCATGGATGTATTAATAATGAAAATTATGTTCACAAACGCCTAAATACCTCTAATATACAAACAAACTCATACTATATATCTAAAAAAATAAAACAGAGAACAAAAAGTAATAACAAAGCTGAATTTTGTTAAGTATAGAAATATAGCATTTTACACGTGTGAGATAATAGAGGTGCATGCATTTGGCGCCCGCGGTACAGATTTGTCCTAGTACTTTAAGACTAGAATAAAATATGAGGGGTGAAGAGGAGATAAAAATAAAGGCAATAAAGAAGTATATTAATAAATAATATGCAATACAAATACTGATAGCCAAGGAAGAATGTTTAATTGACTGTATTATATGAGGAGATTTGATGTTATACCGATAACTTCAGAGTTTAGTGAAAACTCAAATGTGAGAATAACAACACTGTGTTGCGTCCCACTGTTAGGTTACATATATGCAGGAACAAATTTGGGCGATATTATATTATACAAGTATAATGATCTGGAAAAATTGAATGCGGAAGGCAGTGAATACTTTTACACGAATATAGATAGGGAGAAAATAAAAAGCAGCGAAAGCGCAGTTAAAGTTCGAAATATATCTCAAAAATGCAAAAAAATAGATAAAATATTTCCGATAATAAGTTATGATACGACAATAGGTGACGATTTGAAAAGTAAAGTACATATAGGTGGGATAATAATGTGTTTATGTGACAGTAATCTTCTTTATATTGATATTGGACTTAACGGAAGTATAACACTTCTAAATAAGGGTGTAACCTCAGTTTCAGTATGGAAGGATAGTTACAATATAAATGGATTTCAGACAAAATTTTGTGTGTCAACGAAAAAGAAGATAATATTTTATAATACTTGCATTTTGGGAGACTTTATCGATATAGATAAATTGTTAGAGGAACAAGAGATGGGTTATAACAGTAAATTAGTCAATAATTTGGGTCCGGGGTCAAGTTTTAATAAAAACAGTAAAATAGGAATTGATAAGAATATATTGAATACAAATAAAGAATTTCAAGAAGAGGCACAAATTTCAAATTACTCTTGGTTTGGGTTTTCAGTTAAACAAAAAACACAAAATGACGTGGACTATTCAAATACAAAAAGTGGTAATTTAAATAAGATAGACGATCATATGAAGAGCATTGAATTCGTCAAAGTAGAGGAGCTGCCTATACCTAGTAGATTGGCTTCTTTTTCAGAGAATATATCAAATATAGAATGGTGTGATAATTGGATATGTTTTGTACTAGGTAATACCTATTTTATTATGGATATAGATGACCAGAAAATAAGTGAGATACTGAGTATAGATCAGATAGATGATAAATTTAGACACCAAATCATAATATTACCGGAAAAAGAGTTTATGTTAACTTGCCAAGATAATCTGGGAGTTTTTTTTAATTTTAATACACTAGAACCTTGTCCAAAGTCAATGATACAGTGGCCATCAGAAAGTTTAACAGGAGTGGTTTTCTCACAGCCGTATCTTTTGGGAAGTACCAAAAGTGGTATTATTCAGATATACTCTCTTAACTCGAATATCGAAGAGCCAAATATCAAGAATCAGAAGGATTATGTTGAAACTGGTTTTTATCCTAATTCACAAGGCAGTAATACTAGAAAAAACTCAGTAGGCGGTGGTAATCAGTACTCTGTTCAAACACTTCAGTTGGATGATGAAATAACATGTGTATCCACAGGTTGTACTTGTGAAGGGTTATTATTAGCTTCCTCCACAAAAACTGTTCCATTAGGCCCCGTAATATTGGTAGCTACACTAAGCAAAATATATTTATTAGTTCCAATTCCAATAGAAGAATCAATATTTGAGCTGGTAAATAGAAATCAAAGAAAACAAGCATTAAATTTAATTATTACGTATTGCAACAACAATAGTCTTTTGTATAACAGTTTATTATTTAAAACACATTGTTTAATCGGTTGGTTTGAATTTAAAAATCTAAATTTTCAAAGTGCGTTTAATTATTTTAAAGAAGCTCACATAGATCCAAGAGTAATTCTGATTCTATTTTGGAGAGGGCTTATTCCTGTAGACGATATTTTTGAGAACAGTGATATCCAGAAATACGAAGATATATATGACTATGCCTCTTTACCTTGGAGCGACATCAAGGGCACAGGCATTTCTGAAGACTTAACACCAGATTTGAAGTATCACGAGTCTATATTAAGATCCATTCTTAGATTGGGCAAAAATAAAAGACTTCCAGATAACATTACTCAATTTGTTCAAAAAATACTGTGTAATAAGGCAGAGTATAATAATTATGGCAATTTTGTGGTTGATTTTGATGGTGATGTAGATAAAATCGACGAGTATGTATACTCCGCAAATGATAATCTTAAATTATTCATTCTTAGTGAGAGAAATAGATATCCTAACGCAAATAGTGACAAAAATAAAGATGCCGGTTCAAACTATTCTATAGGTAAAATAATGGATACTGTCTATATGAGACTAATTATTAACGAATGCAATAATTGCATTGATTCTCACTATTATGACGGTATTGTTCACAATAACAACACCCTTTTTTCATTATTAGATATTGGTAATGACACCAATAGAGGCACTGAAAATCTTATTTTGACTGAATTTGACTTAAATAAATATGAAGACTTTCTCATTTCTAATGGAAGGTATGATATATTGGCAATATTACTGTCGCGAAAATCAATGTACCTGAAGTCTTTAGAAATATTAGAAGATTTAATTAACTCAACAGAAAGTGGTGATCACAATGTTGAAAATGTACTTGATGAATTCACAAAAGAAAATTCTAAATACATTAACATTTACATTATAATATACAAGATATTGTTTCATATGTGTTATAGTGATAACACACCAATGCATGTTCAAGCTAACTTACTTAAAAGGTATTCAAGATATATATTAGATAAACAAGAAATAACCAATATTGAAGACTTATTTACCGTAAAACCGATTGAAAAATATCCCCTTACTATAGACGAAGTGCTTAATTTATTTAACTATTTTGGAGATAAACTTTCGAGTAAACTCACAAAGTCTTATTTGGAGAAAATTATATCTAGACAAGATAACATTGAAATCAGACATAAAATTAATCTAATTGAAATATACATCAATGATATATATAATTTAGAGTCAAATTTTAATTATGAAATTGGAAGTAGTATTAAAGAATGTTCTGCTCTAGATTTTGGTGACGAAATACTTAGTTCAAGCTACTACCTTCTTTTTACTGATAAATACAAGCCCTCAAAATTATTATTAATTCTTGAAGAGATAGATTGTTTTGAAGGGGAAACTCTTATTAATAATATTAGATATGACGATAAAGTGTACAAATACGGGGTACACGATATGATTATAATTGAATATATTTTTGTATTATTCAGATGTAATAAACATAAACAGGCCCTAAGTTATATTGTAAACGTGCTAAATAACATTGAATTTGCAGAAATATACGCAATTGTTTGGAGCATACATTGTAAATACCACTTCAACGCAAATAAAAAAAACGAAAATACTGGTTTTAATAACATTGAACTATCAACAAACAATATAAGTGAGAGGATAAATAATACTCATAACAATTACAACGATAACAAAAGCGATCGTAATACTAGTTTTAATAAAGCACCATTCTTTTCAGAATTTAGATTTTGGAAAAAGTACGTCGATGATTACTGCGATTTAGATAATGTTTCTCGTGAAAAAAATAACTATTCAGACATAAATTCTTGGATGGACATACTTGATATATCCCAAAATGAATTATCATTGGTTTCCTCTCATGAAAGTGCTTACAATGAAAATGTTATGTTTGATAATAAAAACAATCTAAAAAGCGTCACAGAAGAAATGTCATCTTCTAGTTATAATAGCAACATTCATGCATTGAATAAAGTTAAAAAAAATGAAAGTTTAACCATTCTCATAAAGACCCTCGTAGAAGCATGGAAATTAAATAATACTCATATTGACAAAGCAAATATATACAAAAATGCTACACTCAAGATACTAAATAAGTATTCCCTTCATTGTGACTTGGATATTCACGACGTCCTTCATATTATTCCAGAAGAATGGCCTCTTTTAAGTGTTATTGATTTTCTCAAAAAAAGTTTGGTTAAGCATATACACGAAAATAATACTAATTTAGTTTCAACAAATCTATCCGCCATTTCATATCTTCGTTTTTACGAAAAGTGGGCAAACTTTAGGTCTAATCACATTACAATTACTCAAGATATGATTTGCAACGTTTGTTCACTTAAGCTTGGGAATAAACAATGCGCTTTATATCCTAATGGTACATGCATCCACACACATTGTCTTTCCAGTGAATACAATTCCAATTCAAACACTAATCAACACTATAGTTAAACTGGCTCAGTTTTATTAATATTACTGTTATTTGTCACTTCTTTTATCAACATTTCTCGTCTGCATGCATAATTAAATACGTCATTTTATTTTCCCTGCATATGCATATTAAATTAGTTTGGCGCCACTAGGATATATTTTCATTGTCTCACTTATCTTTCCATTATATTCAAGTGTGTTTATTTGTAGATGCAGACAGTTAAAGTTTAAATTGACAGGTTTATGCACAAAAGATGGCAGATAAAGTTGATAATCTCGGAAGGAAGGTGTGGGACAAAGAATTTTATAGCATGAGTAAAGAAGAAAGAGATAGAATTAGAGGATTGGATTTAGATGATGGCAAAAACAAGAGTGTAAATTATACGAAAGACGAAATTAAAAGAAAAAGAGAGACTTACTTAGATTTGTCTCGTGGAATAAGTGTTAAGAAGATAACAAAAGATAACTCAGCAATAAATATCAATGGAGCTAAAAACGTTGGCAATATCAACTCGGTTGAAGAAAAAGAGACGAGTGGCTACTGGTGTGAGCTCTGTAAGTTACTATTTAACGATTCACATTCTTGGGTAAATCATATAAATAGTTTAAAACACAATCAAAAGGTCGGTACGAGCCTATTTATAGAAAAAAGATCACTTGACGAGGTTAAACAACATCTTGATGAATTAATTGAAAAGTACGATAGTGATGGAAAATTGATAGAGAAAAAGAATGGAGACGACTGTGATGAAAATAACTTTCACTGTACTGAGACTGAAAATGCAGAACTTTTAAAATATGATTTTCCAACAAATTTTGTTTGATATTAAAACTAATATTTTAATGTTTAAAAAACATTCAAGTATTTATTTCCAAATAATATGTTATATATATACGCGATTGCTATTATTACTGTTAATGTCGCAATGCTTGCTAATATAAATGTATACCTCATATTTTTCCACCAAAACTTATTTTTTACTTTAGTCGATTCATTCAAAAACGCACCTGTTTCAACTTCAAGTACTTCAACTTGATTGTCTAAGCTTTCTAATATGCCCTTTTTCCGATTTTAATTAAATAACTAACATCAAATATTGTATGTAAAGACTTACTTTATTTTGAATAATGATGTTGATGTTATCTTTTACTGCTGTTTTTATTTCCTCGACGTTGTTTTCCAGTCTAATAATTTTGTCAAATTGTTTATAATCGTCGAATCTTGTTATCATCTCTTTAACGCTCTGTTTGTAATCTTTAATTGAATTTAACAAGTTGGTTCTGAGCTCATTCATGTCGTTTATTTTTTCTATTCTAGAAGTTAACTGGTTTAACTCCTTTAAATATTCATATATTATTCTTTCAGGATACTCTTTGTGTGTACAACAAACTGAGTACGATATTTCACTATCTTCGAGTTGTGGCGTCCAGATATACAAGGTCCAATTGCATTCTTCAATTTCTATTTCCTTTTTTATCCTCGAATTTTTCCTTACACTTGCATTAACTAGTTCTGATTTAAATACATTATCTATCTTTAAATGCACGACATATATTTTAATTTTGAACGGGTAATTACAATTTAATGAACATATAAGTTAATTAGTCTGTCAAATTCTCTTTCATTAATAATATAATTTCTTACCTCGTCTTTTATAATGCTTGAAATTCTGTCGTACCAAGAGAATATTATTAGCCCATTATCAATCAAACCTACTCCAGTGAACACTAAATTCTTATTTTGTTTCGGGAAATCTCTGATTTTTAACATTTTAATAAAAATTTTAAATATTAGTAACTTTTATATTGTTATTTTAATTTGTGTATGCACTTTTTTTCTCGTCATGTTTACCGAATCAAATTCATTAAAAAAATAATCCACATTTTCATACATATTTTTGCATTTATACCCGTACCCTAAAAGGTGTAATGTTTGATTTTTTTATCACCTTTACAAAAACATTATTATTTTATTACAGATACATATACGCGAATTTTAGGATAAAGTATTATTCAGATATATATTAAATTAACGTTTATTTTATCTTATTTTTCTGGTTCTCCATGTTCAGATAATTACTTGTATCTGATACCACAACATGCAATTTTTAACTCAAAATTTTTAATTGTCAGACTATTTAAAATATAAACTCATTTGCGGTACTCGGGGTATATTTAAAGGGGAATAACATAAAATACATAGTAACCGTAAATATAATACACAGACAATACCAACCGAATCTCAATATAGACGAAAAACAAGGGAAACAAGATAAGATGGATGAAAACAATAATATAGTTGAGACTGCAGTAGAGTCGGGAGACGAAGACAACAGGACCAAGGAGGAAATAATTGAAAGTATACTTAAACTTCAGAACGAGCTATCTGGTATGTTTGTAGTCATTTTAAAATATTTAAATTAATACAGATTATTATTATGCGTTATTTTTCTTTGTTTTTCATAGATTTGAAAAAGGAACTAGATAGGTTAGAAAATGATAATAAAATGCTCAACGAAGAAAGAAATCGTCTAGAGGTTGAGTTGAATGAAATAAATGATAACAAGTGTTAATATTCTAGAGGTATAATAAATATTCCATTTTTTGATCCTCTAATAGTATCCCATCTTCCAAGTCTATGCTCTTGACCAATAGCAGTAACAATGAACTTGTCGGAAATGAACATGTCATTTACAAATCCCTTAATAGAAATCTCATCTACTAAAGTGAGTTGATTATTGAAAAATTTCCACGCTTTAATGTATTCGTCGGAGCCTCCAGTAAAAAATAAATCAGAAAAAGGAACGCTTTTTATACAGGTTATTCCACTATTATGCAAATTATTAACAGTTAGCAGTGGTTTTTTTTTAAGTTGAGACCATATATTTAAATTACCATTCTGTTGGCCAGTTATATAATTCATGTTATTTAGACAAGAAACAGAATCTATGGGAGATTCGATTGCTGATTTGTTACCACCAGAGTTATTTGAATAGAATATAAGATGAGAGTCAGAAGACAATTTCCAAAGTCTGCAAGTATTATCTTCACTGCCTGTGAATGGACGATCTTTAACCGCGATGTCACAACATGTAATTTTGTTTGTGTGACCATAGTAGGTATTCATATGTGTTCTGGTAGTTAAACTCCATATTTTGACGGTTTTATCATATGACACGGATATTATCTGTTCCATATCCGAATTAGGTTCACAAACAAGGCCTGTAATGGTGTCACTATGTCCATGTAATTTATCTACGCAATCTTTAACCCTTTGATCCCAAATCCTAATAACCCTGTCCTCACCGGCACTACATACTAGATTGGTTTCATTATGAAAACATATACTTTTAACTTGCTCAAAATGTCCTCCACAATTAAAATCTTTTCTTGAACCGGGAAATATCGTCTTTTTTCCCGTTTCTATATCCCATTTTATAATTGCACAATCTTTGCCTCCCGTATAAACAATATTGCTGTCGTTGCTGTCTACCGTTAAACATGTAGGACTTAGTTTGTGACCTTTATAAAAAGTAGATTTGCTTTTTAATATATTTATATTACCTGCTATTTTCTTTTCCAGTACTTTACCTTCCAGTGCTGTTAGCTTCTCTTTTTTTTGCTCATCGTCCAACAAATCTATTTTTTTTAAATATTTTCTCGCCAAAAATATTTTCCTCTCATCTATATTTTGGAAAAAGTCGTCGTTTTCCAACTCCGAACCTGTGCTTAAATCTTCACTACCATTGCCTCCAAAATGTTCATCCTCCTCATCGGAAGAGCAAATTTCGTCGTTTATATTTCTCGCGTCATATTTTCTTTTCATTATCTTAATTTTGTAAATTTATTTATATACATATAATTACGTACTCTTCCTTTCACCAATCTATTTATTAAAATATCAGTTATATATTACACCTACCGAGCAACCCAAGGTAAATTAAATGTAAAACAATATCCTACCTATTTTCACTCTATTCTTGATGAAAAAAATTAATGATTACTTTTTGTTACCTTTCTTTAAACTTTTCTCGTAAACTTGACATTTTCTCTTTGAAAGAGCGCCACATACGTTTGCAACGTATTGCCCGATACCTAATACCGTTGCATTTTGATACTAACCTTTCCTTCTCGCGCGGTAAAATTAATCACAAAATAATCTTAGTGGAGAATTAAAGCGAAAAATAAAAATATGAAGATAGAAATAGTGAATGTGGGCTTTTGGGTTTAAAACAGATACGAATGCACTTATTTAAGATGGATATTAGTGATTGTGACAGACCTCTTGTTTATTTTTTGTCTAGAATAAATTTCACAGTTTTTAATTTTACTGTGCAAATTTTTGTCAGACCTACCTGGAACTGTCCCACACTTTTGAATTTATTTGTGCAAAATAATGAGAAATGAAAACAGGATAAAAGAAAAGTACAATTTAAAGAGCGACAAAATAAAATAAGGCCTTTTTAAATAGTAAATTGTATATTTTTTTAATTAATGGTGTTGTATTTGAATGTCTTTGTGGTTTTTAGTTTGGTTAGAAAGTTTAAGCAAGAATAGAAGAGCCATTTAGACAGTGATGAATGTTTACAAAAATAAAGAAGAAACGCCAAGAGGATTAGAGCCTCTGCTCCATTCAAGAAAGAATTCTCGTTCAAATTTGATAGAAAAAGGTAAATTTTCCGGTGGTATAAATGAGAAAAATAGCAAAGATACGTCAGAAAGTGATAATGAGGATGATGTACCATTTATAATTTATTCTGAAAGGATAAAAATAGATTGGCCAATATTTATATTTGAAAAAGAGGATAAATTCGAAGAAATATGCAGTCAAAGCGAGAAAGATGCAGAAATATCGATAGATGTCATAAGATTTGAGGGTAAACACGATAAGCAAACCCAGTGCGAGACTAATTTGTCAAATATAATAAATATGTTAATTTTAAGGTTAAAGAGTGTGAGAATTAACTTACTTCCTGGATTTGCGAGAAAATACATTTACAATCGCGACTCAAACGCATTAGAGTTTAGGTTTAAGTTAGTGAGTAAGGAAGCAAGTGGCGTCAAAGACAAAGTAATCATTGATTTAGTAGTAAGAGACAGATTGGATGAGCTCTTAACAAATATTGAAAATGAAAAAATGGACAGAACAATAAGTACAAATTACTCACTTAAAAAGAACTATGGAAAGGATAAAACAAATTTAAGACAGTATAGTATAAATATATATAAAAATATTAACGAAAGAATACAGTTAGTTAAAGATACATTATTACGCGAAGCAAACAAAAATGAGGATAGCAAGATGTTTGAGGTGTATATAGAAAAAGAGGTAGATAGAAATAGAATTATGCTTTGTAAATCTGATATATATTTTAATAGTGAAAAAATTTACACTATTAATAAATGTGGAGGAGTGAAGGTTTTTGGAGAGATAAATGACGTAATTAATAGTAAAAATCCTAATTACATAAGTACATTGGGATATGTACAATTATATATTCGAAAGTAACTTGTTAATTTTTTAAGTTGTGTTGAAGAATGCTTCTTTTAATGATATTTGAAACATTTTTAGAATTCGAAAAAGTGTTCACTTTAAGTTGGATATTTTTTCTCATTTTTGTTCTATACATATCTATATTTTGTTTTTTAATCAAAACGCTTCCAATGTAGTTAAATTTAAATAAATGACCAAAATTTGTATTTAAGACATCATAAAGTTGTCCTGAAATAGTAATATTTCCAGGAGAACCACATGATTCCATTTTATTTCCTATGATAATATCGTGGCCCCATACCTCATATCTAATTCTAGAGCTTCCCACAATTCCACCTATGCATTCACCATAGTGCAAACCAATTCTCATATTTAGATTCGGAATGCTTAATCTTTCCCTAATGATGGATATCTTATCTAACATATCATGGGCCATTGCAACGCTTCTTCTAGCACCTTCCTCTGGAGAATAACCTTGCATATTACACATTTTGAATTTTTTAATTAATTCAATATTTCTTTGATTTGTTATACTACAACTTGAATTAACATTCGAAAGACTAACTGAATTGTCTTGAGATGAATGAGAATCCGTACATTTTTCAAAATAGTCTCTGCTGCAATTTTTTTCTCCGTTGTTACTAACATTAAGTTCATTAAAACAGTTTGTAGCTAAATTGTTACCATTTATACCTTCTAAACCAGTTGTTGATGTATTGCTGTTCAAATAAACTGAAGAGTTTTTAATTTTTTCCATTATTTCTTCATTTATATCAACCTCTGGTTCGCTCATTGCAATGTAAGCATCTCCTATTGTAAATAACTTAAACAATCCAAATTTAGATAAAGATTCATCAAATTGAGCATAAAGAGTACTTAACATACAAACAACATTTTCAGCTTCTACAGACATTGCCCATTGAGTAAAACCACATATATCAGAAAATATAAACGTAACATTTTTATGTATATATGCTGACTTTAACTTGTCTTCTTGAAAGTCAATTAATACTTTTTTTGGAAGCATAGTTATTAATAATTCTTGAGCCTTTTTTTCATAATTACCGGCTATTAAGGAACTATAATATATAGTTCTTCCAGTTCTTTCTCTCAAATAAGCTGCTATTATATTTATAAGCAATGATATTACATACACTGTCATGCCTTCAATATTGATATTTATTCTCGTTAATACAATTGTGGCCAGTATAAACAATATTAATAAATCAAATAGTATTATATATCTAAATAATAATCCTGCATTATGATGCACTGTCACAAGTAATAGTAATTCAATTATCTCTTCATCACACCAAAGGGATATTGAATTTTTAACCATTGTAAACTGCCAAAGTATAGTGAGCATTAATATAGAAGCTCCTCCTGCCAATACTGCATTTAAAAATAATATTGGACCACCTATGTGTCTCTGATTCTCATAATTCATTTGTTTCTGACTATCATTGCTTCTGTTATTCTTGTTTTCAACAATTATACTACTATTGCTCATTATTGCAGAAGGTTCGTCATAAAAATCCTTGTTATCGCTCGCAGAGTAATTTGTATTCCTAAATTGATGACTCGTATAGTTGCTAAATAATACCAACCATGAAAGCAATATTGATGAAATGTATACTATTCTAACGGTCCAAAGTATACGAAAATTAGATCCGTCATCATTTTTTGATGATTCACATGGCAATACAGAATATATAAGCGTTTGCAATACCAATGTAACGACAACTATAACTAAACTTTCTTCAATTGTTTTCAAGGTTGTATAATTCGAATAATAATATAATAAATACTTTTGCTCTATGTTATTGTTTCTAAAACATAACGTCATATCCATTAAATTGGCTATTTTTATTTTAGTTATCACTTGATCATTTTCCTTATCACTTTTTTTAACACTTGATTTCTTGGATTTTTCAGTATTACTATTGCTTTCAAGGTCATTCTTTAAAATTGATGGTAGTAAAGATAACTTAAAAGTCGTGTAATTACTGTTATATTCGTTTAAAACGTCAAAATCAGGATACAATTTAATAACATAGTCACCAACTTGAACAGAATTAACGCCTTTTCCTCTTATTTTTTCTTTACTTATTAATGTGAAATTAGGATATGCAGACCCTATAACACTTTCTAATATATATGTATCCATTATACCCTTACCCTTTACAAATGAACGCCTTTCTCGCCATTTGAATACTGTTACATCTTTTATTATGTTATATGTAGAGGATGAAACTTGTATTTTAGTCGGATCACATAATGATTTCATTCTACTTGCAGTATTTACTGTGTCGCCAAATAATGCATATTGTGGCTTGTTTTTCCCAACCACACCTGATATGACTTTCCCAGAATGTATCCCTATTTTTAATTTAAGCTGTTTTAAACGTAACTCGCTCTCTTTTAAAATTATATCTCCATTGAAACTGCCTTTATTATTTATATTAACATTAGTGTTATTATCATTTTCATTATTATTTGTCGGTATCTCGAAAAATATTGTTGATGATATTTTATGCATCCTCAATCCAAATCGCAACAGGTTAATCAAGTCTGTAAGTGATTTTTTATTTATTTTATCTTCATTATCGGAGCTATTATTTGGATGTCTTTCATTTTGCTTGCCCTTTATTTTGTTTTTGTCAAGATACCCATCTTCATCTTCACTGTTGTACGGATCTAAACAAGAAGCGATTAGATAAGTTTCAAAAACTGTTTCTATCTTTGTACAGTTGTATTTGTCTATTAGACAATCTAATATAAGAAAGAATTTGTCCAATAGAGATACAAGCTTTGTTGGTTGCAATACTTCAACAATGCTTTGAAAATCGTATATATCACAAAATAATACTGATACAATGCCTCTATCTTCAACACCATTTTTATAGTAATTTACTGATTTTGTTATATTATTAACAGACATTATTTTGTAATTGTTATTGATACTGCAGCCATTATCTAATAATTGCTCTTTTTTATTCATTAAAGAATCTGTTAATAAACTCGAATTTCTTTCATAATGTTTATTATTATATATACTGTTGTTGGTGTGTTGATATTTAATTAATCTTTCAACTATAAACGATGGAAGCATTGTATCCAATATTTGTCTTTGTCTCTCTCTTAAATCATTGGTATATGTTTTAAGTAAAAACTGAGCCCTGTAAAGCAGCTCTGAACGATAACCTAAAAAACCACAAAAGGCATTTATACCTATTAATATTGGCAAAAATCTTATTAAATATGTGCTTTTTATTTCCCATATAAATTGACCAATTATTACGCATATAAAACCTATTATTGTTAAGTATAAACCTTTAATAAAACCAAGTCTAAATATAATAAATGATAATATTGGAAATATAACTACTAATGTGAAGCCATGTGTTATTGATATTATTGATGTAACTGATATTAATGTTAGCAACGGAAATTGTGAACGAACATTTAAACTATATTTACCACTTACATATGTTAAACAGAAATTTATAAATAAAAATATGCAAAACAATACACGCATTATTCTAACCCAAATATAATTGGTATCTGATAAGTTTATTTCAAATGGTCCAAACTTTAAAAGAATAAGTGCTAATACAAATAAAACAACTCTAATTGCATATCTTTGCTGATATGTTTCAATCTGCCTTTCTCTTTGATATTCCAATTCTAATTGTTTTACTTTAAATGTTAGTTTATATGGATTTAACAATAGTTTAACATCATCCGAGAACTTGTTTATCCTACCATAATTTGAAGAATTATTTATTATATTTATATTCAAATCTAGCGTTGAATCTTGTCTTTTTTTACTTATTGTACTTGACTTTATATTCTTATTTAAAGACGTTATTGACGTTAATGTATTTACTACATTTGCTACATTATTGCTATGATTATGTATTATTGATGGTTGATTTAAAAATGTATTATTACAGGTATTTATACTATTATTATTCGTATTGTAATTATTGCTATGTTGAAACGTTATATTTCCTATTCTGTTATTATCATTTAGTATATTAGTGTACTCTTTCATTAAGTATATATAGTTGGACTTTTCTTCCCTTGAGTATTTAGTTAGTGATTGAACAAATTGTAGTGATTTTATTCCTTTTATGCGTAATTTTTTCATTGGAACTAAACCTGATATGTAAATCTGTTTCGGATTCCATATTGTAATTGCATGTATGTAAACGCACAATCTCAAATTTTCAATATCACCTTCACATTTATCTACAAATATTCTATTATCACCAAAATAATTTATTTTAAGTGGTTTTGTGAATTTACTTTTCTTTAAATGTAGTGAATCAGAGTAAGGTATGTAATTTCCGGTATTCGATGACGAAATTATTAAATTACACCCACCGTTATTATTGTTCTCTATAATACTACTTGCATTTACTTCACATAAACCTGCATTTAGACTATTCATTTCATTGTTTGAAACACCATCTTCTACCACGATTTTTTCATCAATTGGTGTAATCAGATTCTTTCTTACTCCAATAATACAATCCTTTATAAAATTTTTATCATGATTGCCATTTAAATCAGAACAGTATGTATCTTGCTCAATTTTATTATGCAGTGTTGAAAAATTGATTATTTGTGGCTGAGTAATGTTAATTTGTGGTTGAAAAACCATATTTGAATTATAATTAGCACCACTTGATTGTATATTTTGTTTCTTAAAGCTTTCTTTTCTTTTTTTTATTTGATTAAATAAGTAATTTTGATATCTTGTTGATAGTGAATCAATTAATGTTGGAATTTTGATATTTTGAATAATTAAATAATTCAAATACCTACTACTATTGTCATCAATATCAATGTTAATATGATTTTTGATAATAATCCATTCCGAACGAATGAATGTTTTAATGTATACAGCCATTTCTTTAAATAATTCTTTATACTCAAAATTTCTAAGTGATAAATACATTCTGTTTCTTACTTTTTTTTTACAATAATCATTGTATTGTTTTATGTGTATTAACCACCAATCTCTAACACTAGTTGCTGGATTTGGATAAAAATGATATAGTATTATTTTCCATATAATATTAAATATTACTAAATATGATATAAACAAGGGTACCGTTAATAAAAATGTATATGATTTATTTTCAGAAAAACCATATATATAACATAGGTAACTATATGAACATTCTTTTAAATTTAAAATAAATAATGCAATTATTGTTAATAGTATTATTAAAAGTATTGTAATAAAATACAAGTATGAAAAAGATTTTGATTTTATCACAAAAGAGAAAAGAGATCCAATCATACAATATAATGTTTGCGAACCAGACAGATCCAATAAATCTGAAGATATACCATTGCTAAAGGGAGATGCATTTTTTACTATTAAAATGCCAAAATAAAACGACATTATTGATAAAAATATTGATTCAGTTAGATAATATACGTATGTTAACCAGTTTGTGAAGTATCCATTTTTTGAAAGAATATACAAAAAAGGCAAGTCTATAAATTTAGGTGGCAAGTCTATTCCAGTAAACCCGTAAGATATTGGTGGTATAACCGTTACAAATACTGCGAAAAATGTTAGTAAATCTATTGAATACACTAATGTACCCGACCATTGACAGTAAAATTGGAATATTAAATGAGGTAATGTTAAATAAAATATTTTAAATAGGTTATTATACAACGCCATACCAGTTCTGTAGGATGTTATTCTTCCTATTCTTGTTAATATTGGTATTATTTGGTGGAATTTACTTATTGTTATATCTGTTGTAGGTGTCAGTATAGTATTACTTATATGTTGTTTTATTCTTTCGCCAGTGAAACTAATTTTATGTAAACCTTTTTTCACTCCACATTTATTATTTTTATTATATTTTACATCGTCACTATTATGACTATTGTGGTTACTGTTTTTATCTACTAATGATTTGATACTGTGTTTCCTTTTGTTTGGAAGGACATAGTAAAGTTCATTTTTATTATTCAAGCCTTTAATTATAGAAGAATCTCTATTTATGTTTATATTTCTGTTATTTATAGAAATTGAATCCCTTTTTCTACCACTTTCATTAAAAGTGTTATTAATATGATTGTTACCGTTGTTACTATAGCTATTGATATTTTTATCGTGACTAAATGTATTTTTGCAGTAGGAATAATTTTTACTATTTGTTAAATCAATGTTTGAAACAGAAATTGAAATGTCACAACTAGATAAGGTGGATATATTTCCAGTATTTCCTGAAATTCCCAATATAACAGGTTTAGGTACCACATTATTCCTTAAATAATCTGTAATTGTTCCTATATCATTTGACATTGAATCACTTATTACGACATATGGACATATTGTAGCAATTGAAAAAAAATAATTTGTTAGGTCTCTTGATTGAAATATTCTACTTAGTTGTAATGCTGAAAATACAATCCCTGGTAGTGAATTTACAATTCCATGACCTGGTAAATTACCACACCAAGTTAACCACTCGTTTATAATTACATTACCAGCCATTTCGCACGAGTCACTTGCAACATTATTATATAATTGTGATAATTGAACTTCGCCATTTAATGTAGATATTGTAATTAGATTATTTAAAAATTCAACATCGGAATATTTCTTATTCAAAGTTAATGTACTTTTTTTAGTTGGGTTATCGGAGTGATTATGATTTTCATCATTTTCAAAACTCGATTCTTTATCAAAATCAACGTCTTCTAATATCAAATAATTGTTTTTAACTATTATTTTAAGTTCATTATAAACCTTTACTAAGAATGTTGTCGCTTTTCTTTTGTTCGATAATGGCAATCTATCCATTCTAATTAAAGGTATTTTGTCGTAGTTTGGAAATATCTTATGTAATAGTCTTATTGAATTCGTTGAAGATATTTTAAATAAAAACCAAGGTTTTATTGAATATTCAGTTAGTAGTTTAATAGTTTTAGGAACCTTATCTTGTATTCTATATTCTATTCCAATATAACCCAAATAACTTAAATTATTTCTTATATTCAAATAACAGTCCTCTGTTGACGTATTCAATAGAAATTTAAAATGATCACTCTTTTCAACCAAGTTTCTTCTTAGTGCTATTCTATCCTGTTCAGTTTTTGATAGTACTTTTTTTGCGTATATGTATACCTTGTAGCCTTGATAATCTAACTTTCTTGTTATATATAATAAATCATCGTAACTTTTAACGCTACTGTTATGGCCTGAATGCAAACTGCTACTTGTGCGATGACAGTTTATATTATTACCATTCTCTATATTTGATTTTATTGATTGTGGATTTATAAAAGGCAATATATTCCTAGCTATTCCTCTAGTATATAGCACTGGTTCTCTAATTTGAGGAAATTTAACTATCATTGAAATCTCATCATTACTTGTATCCTCATATTTATATATTAGTGATGCAAATATCGTTCTTCCCAAGCTTTCAACTATTATATGTTGAGAATTAACTAATACCAATCTCATTCCAAATGATGCTGCTGTATTTACTATTGTTAAATCATTCTCATCTATTCCAGAATATTGAACATATGACTTTGGATGATTCTCATAATGCCTATCTATTTTTTCTATTTTATCAGATTTAAATGAATATTTTAATCTTTTTGATATATTTTTGAATTCATTTTTTTTATAATTACTTGAAAAAATGCTCTTTCTCTCTGTTTTTGGATTAGTTTTATTGTTATTCATTTGAATTTTACCTGAACTATCATTTATATTCTCGTTATTATGTTCCAACTCATCATTTCTCATACTACTTCCATATTTGATAAAGTATTTAGTCAACATAATCTCCCTTGACAACATTGTTAAGTTGCCTTTTCTTCTTTGATTATGTAACTTTTCATATTCTTTATTATATCTATACAATATCAAATTATTGTCTGTATTTGATTTATCTTTAGATAACTCGAAGTTCACTTGAGAGTGCATTGTTGGAGTTGATTTAGGATTTTTAACTATTTTTAATTTACCACAAAATCTATTTATCTTTTTTATTGGTGATTGTTTTATATTATTAACTTTATTTTTAAATATATTCTTGCTCTTCGAATATAATTTTCTGCCACTTCTGTTGTTAGATAAATCATTAAATGATACCAATGAATTCTTTAATGAGCACCTTGAAAGTTGATTTATAGTACCATTTTCATTTTCTGATCCAAAATTATTCCTATAATTAAGTTTATAATTGCTATCCCTACTTATAATTCTTATCATATTATTTTTATTATGAAGTTTCTTACTTTCCCCATTAATTTCACAATTTCTTTCGCATTTATTGTGGTTGTTTTTGTATAATTTACGTTCATCCATGCTTTTATACTTCGTTTCCACTATTCTCAAATGTGGTACTGATGAATTACAAATTGTCATTGCATATAACATATCAGTCAAAATAGTATTATTGCTATTTGAATCTTTAGGATAATTGTAGTTATCACCAAATCCATTTTCAGTATTTAATCCACTTGAAAATGAATATTCAGTGTTATTATCGACATCTGATTTTTTATTTTCATTAATGTTATCATTATAAAAGGAACTTTTAAGTGTATAGTTTATAGTTTCAATTAGTAGATTCTTGACTATTGCAGAGTATTCGTCAAACAACTCATACTTTTGATTTGTTTTCCATCCATAAAAAGAACTTGTTAATTTAGTAATATTTTTAAACAATAAATATAGCATTTCCTCGTTCTCTTCTTTGCTTGTTAATCTGCCTTTTAAATCGAATATGTTATGATCTTTTTTATCCTCATAATCGTGAGAATTAGTATCGCTATAATTTTCGTTTAATTTAGATTTACTTACTCTAACCCTTTTATTTGAAAGTATTATATGGTTAAGTAATCTTGTTAGTCTTATTGGAAATAAATGTATAGGTAATGCAGGATGATATGAATTACTATTTAATCCGTGTAAATTTATTTTATTAACATTCTTATTTGAGTTGCTACGATTCATTTTTACTCTAACTGATGGTAGAGGTGGCCACACATCACGATATTCATTTGGATTATTGTCAGAAGGCTCATCCAAATATGCGTTTTTAAACCCTTTAATTTGAAACATTCGTTTTTTGTAGTATTTTCTCATTTTGATTTTATCATGATCATTCATTGAATTTTCGCTTTTATTATTTGATATCAATAAATTATCATTGTAATTTTTTTGTTTAAAAATACTTAGCCTGGAAATTGCACTTATAACACTATGATAATTGAACAATTCTAGTTTTTTTGGATGTATTATTTCACCAGTGAACATTGAAGATTTGTTAGTTGGTCTCACCACCCTCATACAACCGTTTATAAACCTATATAGCTCGTTTCTGTGACATGAAACAGAATGGCGTCTCCATATAAGACCAGAAATAATTGAAAATTTTGGTGAAGCATTTACTTCCAAACCACTTTTGAAAACATAATCTTGCCCATTGTTCAAACTTATAAATTTAAGCCTCATAGGTTCTGCTTCCATTATAGAATCCTGAGATATTAATGAAAAATCAACCTCGCCAAGTGAATCTAAAGATTCATATTTATGAAAATGACATTCTAAGTTATTTTTATCACCATTATTCGCATCGTATTGATTTTTATTATTTAAAATAATGTTCGAATTATTTATTTTACTTAAGTACTTAGAAGCTAATAAAAATGAATTGTTCCTTGACTCATTTTTTGTTAAGTTTAAATAATAGTCATTATCATTCAAAATTGGTTTATTAAATGATAGTTTAATAAATTCAAAAATACGGATTAAATCTGTAACAGCTGCTACTGTAATGGGAACACACATATTAAATATTAATATGAACTCAACCATTATATGCCAATTTGCCTTGTAAATATGGTAGTAATTACTATTTTTCCCAGTCAAATAATTTGAATAATTCACGAATATAGATCCACCATTTAGAAACATATGTATAAATAAAAATA
The DNA here is from genome assembly GCF_009768925.1 of Cryptosporidium bovis. Lineage (NCBI taxonomy): Eukaryota > Apicomplexa > Conoidasida > Eucoccidiorida > Cryptosporidiidae > Cryptosporidium > Cryptosporidium bovis. Next base: position 232,761 of record NW_027125020.1, read on the forward strand.
TAATAAATATTATAAAAATAAATGTTAAAACAAATGACAATACGTTTTCAAACTCTATTCTTGGATTATATCTTGATTTAGTTTCAAAAGAATGTTTACAAGCAATTTTTGTATCATTCCCAGCGTACACAACTATCGCCAGAACCCAATTTGCAAATGTTAATTTTGAAAACATCTGTACAAAATTATCTTTAGTTAATGAAATTGCTCTTGGCTTACCCTCCCATTTTAAAGAACCTTCAAAGCGGTATATATCATCAGAAGGAACATCACATGTTATTTTTCCTGGAGTCAGTATCATATCTTTAATTGCTCTTTCAAAATCGGTTTGATTGCATGCCGGTTCACATGCTCTTTTTAATCTAGATCCATCTACCATTTCTAATGATATATATGCCATTTTACCACTTGAGTGAAGTATTACAACGTCAGCTGGAAATCTCTCACCATCTAAAACGCATATTAAATCACCGACTTTTACGTCTTTCCATTTAGTTAGTACAAATTCCATCTTATTTGATTCAAACACAAAACAAAGCTTATTGTTTATTTTATTATCAGCTATTCTTGTTTTTGTATAAATATATAAATCAACTATAAAAGGAGGAAGTATGGAAAAAAATAGAGGACCTAAAAACAACCATCTATATTTGGTTTCCATATTTACAAAAAATGATACAAATAGTGATATTAATCCCATCATTATTGGTATTCTCTTGCATCTTTTCCAGAATGTTACTGCAATGAATTGCAGATAATTATATTTTGAGCTGGAATACTTATTTTTTGGATAGTTGTTCTCATTTTTGTGTTTTCCTGATATGTTTAATACAATCTTTCTTGATATCCATACTGGCTTCTTCTTAATTGTTTTTATATTAACATCCTCATATACTATATTTGTTTCCGTTTTTGAATTCACCATTTAATTCAGTATTGTATATTCTGGTTTTCTTATTTAATAACTATCAATGCATATGACTTGTTGCAACAAAATCCTATTATTACATTTGAATTAATCTCTATAATCCATTAAATGTAAATAAATGCAAATTGGGATCTAATACGGTTCCAATATATGTGATACTATCTCACAAAACATAAATAACAAAATCTAAATAACAAAAATATTTTTATTCAAATAAACAAAAAATAATTAAAACATGTATTTTTTATTTATTAAAAAAACCAAAACCATTTTAACTTATTCTAATAATAATAATAATTATTATTGCCACGTAATTTATATAATACCGGTATATAGATTTTTAAAAATAATCTATGGGGAAAACTATTATACTGCTTAGGCTTGTATATATGAAAAAAAATTTCGTACATGTATAATGTTTATTTTTTTAATCAATTTAACAGATTGAAACTAGGTAGTTATAATTTAAATACAATATTTATAATGATAATGAGAAAGTAATAAATACACAACTTAGTCTATAGTACTGAAGACAAATCTATTCCTCTTTTCCTCTTTATAAAATTTATAAGTGATCTTTTTATTTTCAATGTGATCTGATCATTGTAACGATTACTTTTGATGTAGTTTTGCAGTTGTCTAGCTAGTTCGTAAATAGCAATATTTATATCATTGCTATTTACAGCATTACTCTTGTGATCAATATTATCATTACATAAATTCAGTATAGTATGAGCTAAATTAAGTACATTTTGATTATATTCTATTAAGAAATCAGAACCAGTTAATATTGGTTTAACAAAATTGTTTTTGTTAAAATTTGAGTTAGAATTCAAATATTTATGATTGGATCTCATTAATCCAATCCATTTGTAACTATTAGGCAGTAATCTTTCCCTAGTTGCTCTTATTATATCGTACTCAATAGAAGAATTTACATCTAACTTTTCCCACTGTTTAGAACAGTCGGAGTCGGTTCTACCTATTATGTAATTTTTAATTAAGCTCCAGTTTCCTGGTCCACATTTTTTTACTGCAGAAATAAGTAAATTGTTCTCCTCTTCAGACCATTTCCCTTTTTTTATATTTGGTTTCAACATGTTTACGTATCTCTCTCTGCATTTAGAGTCGCTTCTTCCAGTGATGTGTTTTGATATTTTTGCCCATGAATTTCCTCCATAAACGAAATAAGCAAATTGAAGTCTGACATCCTCATAAAGTGACCAAGAACCATGTTTCAAATTTTTTTTTAAACTTCTCACGTACCTAGTTCTGCACTGTTGATTTGTTCTTCCTGGTAGTAAACTAGCAATATAATTCCATCTACTAGTACTCCTTTTGTTCATTTCCAAAACATTAATTCCACCAAGCGATTCAACTATGGATAATAATTTACTATCTTCATCGCTACTCCATGTACTCTTAATTAAATTCTTATTTAAACACCTTTGATATCTATATATACATTGATATGGAGTTCTACCTGTATTTAGAATTTGTGATATTTTTATCCAATTGTAACCTTTATATTCAGATACAAGTGATAAAAGACGTAAATCCTCACTTTTAGTCCATTCATTTCTATTTGTATTGGGATCTATATAGTGATACCACGTTATTTGACAGTCTCTTCCAGTTCTTTCACATCTGTTTCCCAAGTCTAAAGATATCATATTCCAAAACTCCACCCAATACTCTTCTATGTTAAATTCAGGATTCCTACTACAAAGGTCTTTTAATAGTGCATTTAGTTCTAAAAACTTACATGATATATTGTCATCATCGATATTGTTATTGTTATTAATATTATTGTTTACATTTATTCCTAGTTTTACTTTTATCTCCAATATCGATTTTAACACATGTATTTTAACCAAATTTTTTAATTTATTTATTTCAGATGGAAGCCAAATATTGTTATTCCATTCATATTTTTTTCTATAATTTGGTAAATTTCTTCTTAAATTATTTTTCATTATAGTATCATCATTACTTAATGGATAGTTGCCATCAGTATCAATTAGTCTTGTCATTGAGTTTAACCTGTGAACATTGTTTAATTTGTGCTTTTGTTTTGCTATTGTTCTGATTGTAGTCTCGTAGTTTTCAACTAAATCCTTTTGCCATTTATTTACATCATACTCAATAAGTTTCTCCCTCAAAAAAGAATTTCTCCTATCTATTTCTTGAATAGCATCCAAAACCTCGAATAGTATCTTCTCCATATTCATAATCTATTAATTTACATTATGCTGCTTATCTGTTGTTACTTCGTACATTAGTTTGCTTTAATATTTGATACAGCTCTCCTAAAATTAATCTTGTGAAATCATGCAATTTCACTTTTTACAGAAGAAAGAAATAAATACAAAGATTGTAACTTGTTCCTTTTTCTTTAATTTAACCCAATATAAATGCACCGTCTAATAATTCTTTTTCGACTTTGACGACTAAATCTATGTTGGCGCCAACATCTTTTTTCATAAAACTATTATTATGATAATAGTGAATTATTCATTTGAGTCTTCAATAACAACATTCTCAAACTCTTGTACAATCTCGGATGGAGTCATTGCCATATAGTTCATTAGTTTATTTGTTAGCAGCTTGCAGGGAACATTCTCCTGAAAGCTTTCACATTTTGTTTTTTGAACTAATGATCTTATAAAAGCTGCATTTTCTTCGTTAATTACGAAATCTTTTGCAATTTTCTCCATTTCTAATCCAATATCGTCTTCATTCTTTGGAGTTGAATCTGTTTCCTCATTGTAAAAATTTTTAATTCTTTTATATAATAATAAATTAATAAACATATTACAATACATATTTGCTCTTTTATTATTATCTATGCACATTGCTTTTTCGTAGTTAAGGACTTTTATTTCTTGAGTTGTACTTTTTTTTTTAGAATTAACTCTAATTTCGATTATCCTGTTTTTGTTTCGTTCGATTAGTGTTGAGCACTTTATTATTTTTTCTTGTAACTCTATTGCTGTTAAGAAATATGAATATTCCCCAATTTCTCTCAACTTAAAGTCTAAACTATCATCGTCATTATCAACTTCTGCCTCCTCTTCAGTATTGGCTATACTATCTTCACTACTAGTTCCAACAGTATTATCTATTGCTGTATTTTCAACATGTTTTATTGACTTGATTTTTTTAATAAACAATATTGTGACTAAAAACATGATATTTATAATTAAATATAATTTCATTGAATTTAATGTATTTATCACTTGTCTATTATTGAAACATATACTTCTATGTTTATTTTAATTCAAAAACTAACAATTAAAAAAAACATAAATTATACATTATTACACTATAATTTTATTGATACAGTTTCAATTAACATAAATATTATAAAGACAAAATAAATTAAAAATATTAACTAAAATACTAATATTTCTTCCTTTGTTTCACCTAAATACCTTTAAACGTTCTTATTTCTCAATTCTGCAAATTTATGTGGTAATTCACAAAAAAAGTTAAATCAATACAACCTAAAATAAAAAAAAAGCATTACAAGATATTGAAAACACAAATAAATATAAATTAAAAAGACATAAATTAATTGATGCTCATATTTTGTTCCTTTAACGACACTGTCCCATACACAATATACATTAAGTGCATGCAATATACATTTATTGGCATAATGGCGCCATTAATCGTCAGACAAAAACAAAGATTTTACGTATAAAACTAATTAAAACGGTATTGATTAATGAAATGGATGACAGGTATTTTTATGGGAATATGTTGTCTAAAAATAATGAAACATTTGTTCACACATATTCCACATAAATGCAAATATATTAATTGTTGTCGAAATCAGAATAAATGTTTGACAAAATATCATACCATATTTATCCCACTTTGAAACACATACCATTAAATTTAATATATTTTGATATAGCTGTTTAAGGAAAAGATAAGTTATACATAAGAAATATGCAAAAAATAATGAATAATACTTGCAGTAATTATTCATCATCTAGACTCTTCTTTTAAGTTTAGTCTTTTTTTTTTTTGACGCATATTTTCCACCAACAATAGCTTTTTTTCTGCCGGTGATAACTCTTTTTTTGGATTTTCTTCGTCTAGTCCTAGTTTTATGTCTACGGGACTCTTGTTTTCTACCTTGAGTAATTTCATTGCTATTTAGAATTAACTCCAAACTACTTTTCACTGCGGAATATTCCTGTTCATATTTTGATTGAATTTTAAAAAGAAATGAACAGAGTTTAGATAATATGAAATTACTAAATTCACAACGAAACTTAGTGATATAGAAATTTATCAGAGATAATTCAGATTCTAAATATACAAGAGTCCTTCGTCTTATCTCAAATTCATTAGCTATCTTCTCTAAGTTTAATAATAAAAGTGAAAAGTGTTGTTCTTTTTTATTAAAAATGAACTTAAGTAATAAATAACCAAAATTATAATACTTTTCCAATATATCATTGTAGTTTCCTAAAGTTGACGAATAATATGCAACAGTGCTAGCTCTTTTTTTTTCATATTTGGGTTTATTCAATGTTTCAATACAACTTAGATAGTCTGACTCCAAACTAGAAATTGTCTCAAGAATATCTTGGGAATCTGATAATAATCTATCTATTGAGTCAAGTAAAGACCTTGTACGAATTTTTTCGAGACCAGCTAAGTCATCATTTTCTAAAAGTTTAATTATTTCTTCAAATGAAACAGATGAACAATAAATATCATATTCCTCAGATTCTGATGAATATCCATCCAATTCTTGTGGTGAGGATACACAAGAATAGTAAGTAGAAGACGAATCACTAGAAAGTGAAGATTGAGATGAAAATGTTGTTGAAGAAAATGAATCATCAAAATTGTAATCATTCTTAATACTATAATGATCGCTACCGAGGTAACGTGTGCCTGATACTGAACCAGACGAAAAGCACAATTCAGATAGTGTACGTGAATCAAATTCAGAAGCTGAATCAATGTTAGATTGAGATGATTTACTGTCGGAGCTATCATAACAACCATCTGTGTCATGCCCATTAAAACAGAGTTCACTACCATCACTGTCGGTATCGTAACCATCCAAACCAAGAATTCCATGGTGATGGTGATCAGTTTCATCACAATTGTCTTCTTCGTCACCTAAATACCCAGTATCTAATTCGACACTTGAATCAGAAGATTTTATTTTAATTAAAGATAAATTTAATGGTTTATTAACATTATCGGCAAATATTATTTTAACGTTACAATTAATAAACCTATTTGAAAATAGTAAATATAAAAAAAAGAATATTGAGGTAGATATATTAAAGAACATTTATTTTCAAGTTGGTTTAACTAATTAGTTAATAATTAATTGTTAAACTAAAATTTCAAATACCCATAAATAATGACTAATCGTGTAATGGAAATGACTAATCATAAATGAAATATAATAATGAAGATGGTTTTTATTCTCTTATAGCAAATCAAAGAAATATTTCCCTTAACAAATAGAACTCTGATTTATTTGCATATTTGTGAATTGAAATATGTAAGATTTGTAAATTTAAGTTCGATCGAGCCATTGAAAGTTTAATTTTGCACAATATTCGATGTTTGAACAAAAAAACCCGACAATACTGTATTCACAAAGCGGTAACTTAAATCAAAGAAAACATTATGTACCGCCAAAGTACCTAGTTCAAGCTAGTATAACCTTAACTTGATCAAAAAACATACAAACAATGGATATAAATAATCATTTTATTTATTTTAAATATCGTCACAACAGTAATAAAATAAGTATTGCGGAAATGGAATTTCTATTAATTATGGTAACACATGCACACCCATAAACAACCATATTTTAATCATTTGAAATTGGATGACGAAATAGTCTTTTATGTGATTTTTTATTTGTTCGCGAAACACCAATTCAAGTACTGTCACTTTCTAGGTGGTTCTTTGTTCTTGTTTTCTTGGCTTTAGTAGACCTTCTCGTCTTTTTTACTTTAGTTTTCGTCTTCACTATTTTTGTTGAGATGATTCTTTTTCTCGATTTCTTTTTTTTCTTGGCCCTTCCTGGATTGGCGGGTTCTTTTCCAGGACGTGAGTTAACGCTTTCATCGTCAGAATCAGTTGATAGATCATTGTATTCACATTCATTTGCGGCGTAAACATCCATAAAATGAGTTAAATGCTTCTCAAGTACAGATTTCTTATATTTTGGATATTTTTCCAGTTTTAAGAGATAATTTTGAATTGATTGATGATTTTGCAAAAAACGCAAGTAACTGTTAGTTAAATATGCACAGAGTGGATGATTCGAGACAAAATGATTGGTTTTGCAATGTAATATATAGAATATATTCCTTAAATAGTCCATAATTTCCTTTTGAAAATGCAACCCTCTATGATAAAAATCAATTAAAAAGTATTTCTTTTGATTAAGTATTTCTCTACTTGCATTTCTAAAGCACGTCACTCTTCTTTGTATGGTAATTTTTAAAATTCTAAATAAAAAATCCAAGTGTTTATTGATTTTTTCTTTCAATTGATTGCTTACTTCGATATTTGATTGCAGTTCTTTATCATAATTGCCTGAACATTCGTTTTCTATTTCCTCCAGTTCATTAACTTGAGTTTTAAGTAGCATTATTAGTTCGTCCATAGCCTCATACAGATTTTCATTAAGGGTTTTTTCTAGAAGTGTATCATCGAATAGTTCTAAAATCGCTAAAATGTCACCTTTGGAAAACAAAAATGAATCCATTCTAACATCTGCTTGAGATTTTATCTTTTCTAAATTATCGCCTTCTTCAATCAAATAAAAGCTACTGGATTTATCCATTTTTAATTGGGATAGCGACATACCGTGAACACTGCTATTTAATAGGTTATGTTTTCCAGTAATTACTGTCTTAAAAAAATCTAATACATTTTGTGATAAATAATTATTATTGTTGTAACTCACTGAATATTTTATTAATATCACTAACACATAATATTTAAGAATCATTTTCGCAAGAATAACACAAACATTAGGGCAAATATTAAACATACACAAATTAAATTAATTGCTGTTTATACTCAAATTGCCAAGGAGTATTGTGTTCGATTCATTATTAGGCACGAATTAACTTCAATTATGTACTTTTTCCTCTCCCTTGCTAGTTACTAACACTTAAGTCATCTATAATAAATCACTCTTTACAAACTGTTGTTTTCACTATACTTTAAAATGACAATTTTTTCAAAAACCATACATAAAAAACCCTTATAAGTCTCTATAATATATCTCATCAACACTAGTGTGTAATCAAACGTATAGATTAGCTATCTTTCCTATAAAATTGGTTACTATCATGTATTATTTCCTGGTTAGGTAAGTACAGGAGATCGGTGCCTATTTGAGGGGTGAACACAAAAATAAAATTATCAAGGGGGAAAGAGGAAACAAAATTGAATGATTAATGTGGATTTTCTATTACTAGGAATCTACTGTTATTTACTGAAAGTTTTGTATTTTTTTCTTTGAAAATGTATTTTTAAATTAGAAATTCGTTGTTGAAGTAACTAACATAAAGTCACAGGTAGATTATCACGTTTGGAGAAAAAGAGTGTTCTTTTCTGCTTTATTCATTTAGTAATTAAATAAAATATTAAACTAGGGCAAATCCTTCTTTACCTTCAGTAATGGCTTGAAGCAATTTTGCCTTAAGCTGTTCCTTTGTTGAATAGTCAGGGAGATCCAGTTGGTTAAAGCATGTGTGAGCAGACGGGAGCCTGTTTTCACCAAAAGATTTGTGTATACTGAACTTTTGCGGACCTCTCATTCCCATCAAATTTTTGAAACCACCTAGTGGAACTCTGGAGGTTCCTGTTACAAATTGAACAAAAGTAGCTAGCCTGTTTTGGTCAAATTCTTTAAGACATTCCCAGAACCAAATAATTTGTTGTGACTTTCTATCATAATTGTGATACTCGGTGTTCTCCATAAGGTCATCTAAGTCAATAGTTGGCGAACCGGAAATGAGTAATTCAAGTTCCTTGTCGTCAAATATTGCAATTAATTTAGCAGGAATAAGTTCGTGAAAACCAGAAAGGAAGAAACTCAGTTGTTTTTCTATTAATTTAACTGTCTTGTACTCACAAAGCAGGCATACATATTCGTATTTATTCTCGTCGTTAACTTGTATATTCATACCATTTGGTTTCAGTTCAACTTGTTTAGATCTACCGAACTCGTCGATTGTAGTAGTGAAATTAAGTTCCAGTCCAAGATCCTCAATTGGATGTTCTAACATAATGTTTAAATTTTTGTAAAGTTCAGGATCGATGGATTCGGCATCTGCAGGAGTAATTGGTTGTCCGAGCATGTTTTTGTAGAATGAACGAGTAAACCAGGCATCTAGATGTTGGCCATCATATATACATTTGCCTATAATTCTGCCTATAAATTTAAAAAAGTGTAAGTGATCAGCATTTATATAACTAAGTGGATTAGGATGATTAAATTCGCTTTTAGAACCCTCTCTTCTGAACAATGCGTAGTCTGGATTAAACATTTCACGCGCAAGTATATTATACCACTCTCTTGTAACTCCACCTGCATCCAAACCTTCCTCATTATGAAACGTAATATTCAACTTTTGTTTAAGTTGATCAGGACTTTTGGTGCTTATCTGTTGAAAACTGTCCATAAATACACGGTTTCTCCTTACAACAAGTCTCAATTGATGACTGTCACTAGATCTATAGTTTCCACTTTCTCTCCTCAGTTGTTTTAAACGATGTCTAAAATAGCATCTTTTGTTCTCAAAGTTAATAACCATAGGTACCAATCTAATTAATGTAACTAAACTTCCGTTTGGAGGTAGTAGTAATTGTGGAAATGACTGAAGCAATATATTAAGTGCTTTTTTATGTCTGTAACTAAATTTAATTATCTCATGATGTTTTTCAATGCACTCTTGAGATAAATTCTTAATATTATAGTTATTGCTTCCCTCGCCATCCAATTTACTTGTGTCATTTAGAATTTGATTATTCAAATTCTTAGTTAAAGTCCTTATCAGCGAAGGAGTTGATGATTTCATATCCTCATCCATCGTTTTAAGTTCAAGTAAATTTGCAGACTCGTTGATTAACTTTACATTCAAATCTGATTCAAATGAAGATATCGACGAAACTCCCATAAGAGCTATCATATTTACTTGTTGTATTGTGAAACAACCTTCTAATATTGGTATTAACAACATTACCGTTACATCTGTAACACTATTTGCTAAGTTTTTACTTAAATATGTCAAATTTTGTTCATTGTTTGTGTTTGTTGAATTAATGTGACTATTTGTGTTGTTATTCAAATCACTAAATGACCTAACACCTGGTGATGATATACTCAAATTGCCACCACCATTAATTAGTATTTCAAGTGTATTCCACTCAATTAATGCGTTATCTAAGGCATTCCATAATTCAACAAAACCACATTTATTGAAAAATTCCGAATACAAATGATATTTAATGCATGAGGAATTGTTTAAATTGTTTATTTTGTTTTTCTTGTCAAACTCAACTATGTCTTTTTCAAACAACAATAACCACTCATCCCTATTTTCAAGAGTTACTTTATCTCCAAGCATATCCATATATTGATTAACTATTCTTAAAAATAATATGGCATCATCTATCCCAGATAATCTGGTATTGTCGTCCAAATTTCTCATTTTATAGTTATTCAAGTTTTTTATTGTGTTTTTCCAGCTATAGCTGTAGTTATTGTGTGTCTTTTTATCAGTCATTGTGATTTCAGTAGTTAAATTTTCCAGTGACCTTTTGTAATCTGATAAATACACAGTCAACTGTTTAAGAGAGTTTACTAAATTAAATATCACTAATGTTGTTCTTTCAACGAGTTGTTTGTGAAACTCATTTCTTGATTTTTTGTTTGAATATGCAATTGAAAGTAAATCTATGTATAATTTTGTGGATTGTTTTGAAATATTGCTACTAGATACACTGTTTGTTGCATTCTCCTTTTGAATTAAAGACGGAGATATTGAACTATATATAAAAGATATTGGACTGAATAACGGATTCAACAGTTCTTTAATGTTTTTTGCATCAAGTACTTCCCATATTCGATCGTATTCTTTTTGTATAGCTTTTTCAAATAAATCGTCTTTCTTGTTATCTGGTTGTGTATCATTGTTGTTTTCCGAGTTTAAATTGTTGTTATACATTCTGCTGGTTAAGTAGTAAAGTTCTAGTTGAGTTTTTGGAATATCTTCTATATTAAAGTTAAATATTTTATTTATTAATAACAACAATTTTTGAACATGTTGTGGCGAGTTATGTATGACTTTTGTATTCAACAACTCCAAAAGCAATACTAATGGAACAAATTTGCTTTTATTCACAAAACTACCTGTTGGAAATCTGATATTAGATATCTTTCTTTTGAGCTTATTTATTTGAAGTATTGTGTTGTTTTTCTGTTTATTATTTTTATTTGTGTTTGAACTCTTGTTAGTCATAAAAACGTCCATTGCTTGGTTATTATTCATTGAGCCAACCTTATTATAATTATTAACATTAATATCATTTGTATCTGGCACCACCTGTTGATCATTTATATTCCTTTCCTTGCATCTATCCCTGCATTTGCTTTCATCCATATTGTTTTGACCTAAATCCTTATTCCCACTTTCGTTGCCAATACCTCTAGAAACTCCAACGTTGCTACTTGCTGTAAATGACATATTTATATTGTCGTCATCTTCACTTAGATTCTCGTTTGTTACAAGTACGGAATCGTCATCTTCATATATATTGTCATCATTATAGTTGGAGTTTAAGTTGTTCAAAACACCGTTTCTAGAAATTACAGGTGTTGTGATCTGTACAGAATCCAAATCAGCGTTACTACTGGTAGTATTACGCAAATTACTGTTCACACTACCTGTTGCTCTCACAGTGCCTCTTCTTCCACCGAAGTAATTCAACATCGGAGATATTTGTATCATTTCATTCACTTCAGATTTGACAAGTGCGTTGTTAACAGTGTTATTGTAATTTACAAACACCCCTCCACTTCCTGTTGTTACGTTGCCATTTATATTAAATCCTTCTTTAGTAAATCTTCTCTTTTTTTTTCTACTTAATTCAACACTGGATGAAAGTGGCAGTGATGAACCAACTCTTCTTCTTTCTTCCGATTTGCTCTTAAAATGTGTGTTTTTCCCATTCATGTAATTATTTTGTTGTACAGGAGACGATAGAGATGAATTAGTTTCATTTACATTCAAACTATCTGACACAATTAACTGTTTTTTAGTTATTGCTCCAAACGCACTATTATTACTTGAAATCAAATTGCCATTGCATTCACCACCTATTGTTAATTGGGATCCATTATTATTGTAACCATAATCATTTAACAACTTTTTTTGGTTATCGCATATTAAGTTGCTAGAGTGTGGGGAAAACATACAGGTATTACCATTCATTGTTCCATTAAAAGTTAAGTTATGAAATTTAATAAACAAATTCATTTTGTTCTGAGGATCCCATTCACTTATAAATAGTAATATCAGTATCGGAACGTGAGTCAAAAACTCACTCATATTTTCTATTACATTTATAAGTGAATAATAAATCATATTTATCGGACTTATATCACAATGAGACATTAGTGATGTAAATAATTGTTCATATGGCACCACATTTGAAAAATAATCACTTATGCTTGAATCTTTATATGTTACAACTGAATTTATACTTTGATTCAAGTCAGAGAAACCAGTATATATATCATTCATACTTGAATATTTAATAAACATTTTCATTGAACTGCCATTTATATGCGTTTTACTCAATATTAATATTGAAAACCACGTATCTAAAACCATCCATTGGTTAGGCCCAAACGATCCCAACATATTGAATATATAGGATTGCAAGAGTTGTTTGCATATACTTTGCCTTGTAAATATACTTGACAACATTATTTCTGGTATACTTGAAAGATTTACAAGATTCTGATCCTGAATATACTTGTTTTTCGCATTTGCCAATACATCACTTAAATAAAGCGATATAAATCGTCTATCTGGGAAGCCGTAGAGTGGATCACTTAAGGACAGTACGTTACCTAATTCTTCATTCTTCTCTCTATCTTTCAGCTTTTTATTTTTATCACCATTTTGTGGGTCCAATTCATTGTTAACGTTGTTTTCATTTCTGTTGTCATTGTTGCTCCTATCGTTTGCATTATTTTCGTCTTCGTTACCACTATTATTGTTATTATCATCACCGCCACCATCATCACCGCCACCATCATCACCGCCACCATCATCATCGCCATCACCTCCCCTTACTCTTGTTCTTCCACCATTTAAGTTAACGCCTAAATTCATGACGTCCTCGTTTCTACAAAGTCTAGTTGTATTTGCATTATTATTGTTTAAATTATATAAACTGTCATTTAGTATTATTCTGTTGCATAACATTGGAAATATTCTTACGTAATTAGAAGTGTTGAATGCAATAATTCTATTTAGATTTTCATTGTAAGTTGAACTCAGTGTATTGCACGAGTTTAAACTAATATTGTTTATTCCAGAAAAAATAGAAGATATCATAGGCGATATATTTGGTCCAAGAGAATTGCTATTTGAGTTATTAACCATATGATTGAATTCCGATCTCAATGAAGGCAATATATTTTGTATAAATGTCGCTCTTCCACTATTATTAGAGTTAATGTTCTGCAATTGCTGTGATAGTGATTGCTGACTATACCTTCTATTAAATGTTGAGTTCGACGATAAAGATGAAGATACATTTACTAATGGATACATAGAGTTTTCAAGTGCAAGATTATCATTCTCGTTTACATTCCAGTTTGAACCCGGAGGAGAGGATGTATTCGATATTTCATTCAAAAGTTCGTACAGTATATCATAAGAATTACCAGACAATCCACCATTTGATCTTGAACTCGCGTTATTTACATTACCACTACCAAATGAAGATATCAACGAAATAGGGGCACTCAGATTTAATCCACCATCAAAACTTATATTTCCCTGTTGGTTTCCTATGATTGATCTTATTTGATACGAACCCCTTCTTCCGTTATTACTTGATCCCAAAACACCGTTATTTCCTACACCACTTGGACCATTACCACTTGCTCCATTATTCCCTGCGGAAATAATCATGCTACTTCCATTTCCAACATTGTTTAACGTATTTAATCTACTGTTTGATATTCCACTTTCACTTGCTCTTAAAACATTTCCTGAATTTGAAGATAACCCCGTATTTGAATTATTATTACTTCTTCTTGAATCTGAAATAATAGTGGCTGCTGAAAGTAAATTGCTTATACTTCCTAGATTATTGCTAGAGGGATTGACGTTAAATCTTATTGTAGTTATCCCTCCATTTCTGCTGCTTGTTATCAGCGGTAATATATCGTAAAAACCACTTCCTCTGTTTAACAATGATCCATTGTTCGTTGAGCCGCCGCTGCCATTCCCACTATTCCCCCTACTTCCTCTACTTGAACCATTTTCGTATCTATTTAAATATTCTCTTTCTAGTCTTGTGTCGGCTCCGATAATTATGTGATTATCATCATTCATTGCTATAAATTCTGGAAGATATGATGATATTCTGTTTCTTCTTCTAGGTGATGCACTGTTTCCTCCACTTCCACCACCTTCGTTAGAACTTGAGTTCCCTCCTCTCCTGCTATTCAAAGATGAATGTGATCTATTTACGGTGTCATGGCCATAACTACCACTGCTGTTATTATTGCCATGGTTACTATTATTGTTGTTTCTATTGTTATTCACATTACCTCTGACAGTTATTCCAGTAAATGATTCACTTCCGTCTCTATTTATTCCGTTAATTAAATTGTTATAACCTGGGAAAACCCTTTGTTGTAAACTTCTAGCTTCTTCTGCTATTTCTTCTGGAAGTGTTCTTAAAAATTCCTCAGTTGCCGACAAAAGTACTTCTTGACGAAGTATTGGATCCAATGATGTTATAAATTGTATATTTTCTAAATCCGTTTCTACATTTGAATTTCCTTCATTACTATTATTACAATTTCGTTCACTGTCTCTTGAAGCAACATTTCCGCTATCTGCTCTATCAGAGTATTCAGCAGAAACATCGTTATTTGCATTTGTGCTTCTCAATCTTATAATGTCTCTCAGTGAAGAAGGAAGTAACTCCAATAATGAAGATGGTAAAGGTAAGTTTGTATTTCTATTAGAATGTGTCGTATTTTCCCCATTTGAATCAATATTTGAAGATGGAGACGAGTCAGATAATGTTATATTATCTAATAGCCTTCTAGTTGTATCACCATCTGACAATTGGAATACCAATACGTCAGTCTGTACGTCCTCCGGAAGTTCATTGAACACCCCAGTATCTACACCTATTATTTCCAATATTCTATTTCCAGATATCTCGAGTCTTTCTTCCATTATTCTTAGTAGTAAACAAACTGGTGGATTTCCCACTTCATTCACTGATGGATTCACACTTTCAAAATTGTCTATATCCATCTGCGCTTCCTGAACCACATTGTTATTTTCATCAATATTGGCTATTACGTCAGGGTTCCCTCCTGTATTTACAGCCTCAATTATACTCGTTTCTCTTTCAGCATTTTCAGATATCTGATAAGAAACACCATCCTGTTGATTATTCCCACTGCTAACATTAACATTCAAAGAAGAATCATTTTCACTACTTAAATGTTCATCATCGTCATTATCATTAATATCTCCATTCATATCTGCATCTTCGTCATCACTGTTGACTTCGATCTCCCCCTCATCATTGTCATCATCATCATCATCATCATCATTGTTGTCATTAGTGTTATTATCAATATTGACTCTTCTATCTGTATCTAAATTGTTATCTATTCCGGAAATATCGTTTTTGTTTAAATTATCATTAATTGATAAAGTAGAATTTTCAGAATCATTATTTTTTTCAACATTCATAATTAGGTCAACATCGTTTTCAATAGGTATTTGATCGACTATAAAGTTTCTTATCACACTGGCAACTTGAGAGACCAAAACTAGTGGGGTGGTGTTTACAGAAGCATTTTCGTTTCCCGTACTAATCAATCTCTCAAAATTTGGATTATTATTTATATTACCTATATTCCTGATCCAAGCTGATACACTTAAATTCAAATTTCTAGACGAATTAGTTGTATTTTGTAAGGAACCATTATTATTGTTATTGTTAGTAGTAGTAGTAGTGTTGTTATCACCGTTGTTTAGTGAAGCACTACTATTTGTGTTATTTACGTTGTCATTTACATCCTCATTTCTAATTAAATCAAGTAAATTATTCAAGTCCATACAGCTATTTCTTAATGAACTTGACTGAATCTCTCCTATGAGTGATCTTTGCGAATCTGACAAAGGGCCATTACTATACCAACATAAATTGTTATTTGAGTTGTTATTGTTAACTGCTGTACTTCCTATTGCATTGTCAACTATAATGTTTCTTGTTAAGAATGGGTGTTCTGTGGGAAGCGATATATCATTCCTAAAATGCCAGCCAAAATTTGGTTGAGAATTGTTGTTTGGTGCCATATTTAAACCAAAGTTATTTTGAATCTCACTCACATTGTTTCCAAATACATTATTACTATTATTTACACCGCTAATATTACCATAAGAACTGTTATTGTTTACAGACTGAACTATATTTCCAATATTATAGTGAGATAAAACGGGATTAGTAAGGTATCCACCTAAACTAAGCCACTGGAGAATTAAATCACTGTTGGATGGCGGATTCAAATTGGATGTATTTGGGACAAAAGTAAGTGAATTAAGCACTAAAAATGAAATAGGTATATTTCTGGTATTTATAAATATGTTTCTTTGATTAATTGGCATTGGTGGCCAATACGGATCTGCTGAATCCATATAAAAGTTTGAATACAGATTATTATTTGCCAAACAATTATTGTTTCCTGTAAGTGTAATCATGTTGTTTCCACCAATTACCCCATTTTCCAGTGAACTTCTGTTATTTGTATTTCCTGGTGAAATGAGCTGTATTTGCAAATCTTCTCCTCTTGGATGACCTAAATAATGCGCAGTATTTGATACATTATTCAAATTACTTATGGTACTCTCAAGTGCTCCCAGATCATCCAAAAATCTAAGATTATCCAGTTCAAAGTCATCGTCTTCATCTCTCAACAACACCATCATCATATCATCAATATAGTTTCCACCGACACCACCGTTTTGAGGCACAAATCTTCTTCTAAATGAACCACCTCTTGGACTATATGAATCTCTTCTTCCATCTGCACTACTCACTCTAGGTATACTAGTACTATCACTCATTCTCTGTAAATTTTGAATATAAGAACCACTGTCAGGTCGGTTTTCTCTATTCCTATTTTCCAATCCAGAAGATGCAGTCGTGTTATTAACTTCATTGTTGTCATTGTCAATAATAATACTGGTACCACCGCTGGTATTAACATTGTTATTGCCTACGCTGCTAATATTATTGCTATTATTGTCAACATCTACTTCATTTACTATACCAACTGTGTCATTAATACTGTTATTATTATCATTAATGTTATCATTCATATTACTATTTGGATTCTCATTTAAAACGCTATTACCAGTATTTACTCTGTTTTCAGTGTTCCTATTTGCCTCATTGCGGTTGCCATCGTTTTGAGAATTAACACTACCAACACCACTTTCATCAGTCATAATGATATCTGAAAAACCTTCGCGACTATGAAAGTTCCCAGAATTTGCCGAATTATTGAATCCTCTAGATGTGTCTCTTATGTTGATCTCCCTATCTCCATTATCAGTGGAAAATACCAAGGACGATGCAGCTCCTATATCTTGATTATGATTATCTGTATCATCATCAACAGAATTTGTAGCCAAACCACCTATGCTGTCGAGAATGTTTAAATCCTCATTTTCGCTATTAAATTCGTCACCAAATATGTCGTCCATTTCATCCATCCTTAAGTCAACATCCACGTCAATATCATCGTCAATATCTTCAAAATTTAATTCCTCCACGTCATTGCTGCTGTTTCTAATTGTTCTATTGTAGCTTCTCCCAAATCCATTCCTACTTCTTCTATATGACGTATTTCTTAGGTTATTTATTATTATCCTTTCTTGGTCAACAATATTTTCTCTATCTGCATCTCTCATTAGTATCTCATTTATATTCTCATTATTCTCTTCTTCATCCTCTTCCTCATTACTGCTCATATTCATTTGAACGTCCTCCAAACCATTTATGTTCGTTTGGTTGTTCATTTGGTAAATATAGTTAAATTCGTATTCATCTCTAATTCTCGGAGTTCTTCTGAGCTCATCGGTTTCAGATCCATCTGATGACAGTTCTGAACCCAGATCTGAATCGTTAAAACCCAGTTCCTCCCCGTCCTCAACTTCTCCATCCTCGTCGTCATCATCATCGTCATCCTCATCGTCGTCATCATCGTCGTCATCATCATCGTCGTCATCATCGTCGTCATCATCGTCGTCATCATCGTCGTCATCTTCATCCACTTCATCATCGTCATCATCCACGTCCTCTCTATCATCATCCTCATTACTGAGATTGCCATCGTTAGAGTCCAAACTCTCATCACTAGTATTATCATCTTCCACATTTACCTCGGAACTTTCATCACCACTTTCATAATCATCGATCTCGTCGTCTAAACTTGTGATTTCGAATTCATCGCTTATTTCATCATCCTCATTGGTGTTCTCGAAATCATCATCTGAAGAGTAAATGTTCAATCCAAATTGATTTAAAGCAATTTCCATCTGTTCTTGGTCGATTTCATCATTACTGTCGTCATTAGCAGGCTCACCGTGTATAGAAGTCCTTTTTCTAGACTTAGAATCAGCATTAGAGTCTCTATTATCATAATCATTTCCCGTGTTTTTAGGAACCAACACATTTTTAGGATAAATCAAATTTTTCATACAAAAAAGTATAATATTTGATAAGTCGGAATAGGGGAGTTTAGTGTATAGTTTGCATAAAATATTATATATAGTTGACTTTTTAAATAAATTAGAATCAATTACATGCTGATTTGCCTGAGGTAACATAACCAAGTATTGCAATATATTTAACAGGAAGTAAGAATTTACATATTCACTCCTCCAATTGTGTTTACTGTGATTATTGCCCTTGTATTTGTCCAAATTAACCAATACATTTTTAAGTGAATTAATTGTATATATCATCAACTTTCTAGCTACAAATTTATTCCATCCAATAAGAATGTGAATAAAGTATATAAAGTGATCTATCTCCAGAAATTGTACTTCCTTTATATTGTTAGAACGTCTAAGTGTAGACAAATTAGGAATGTTTTTTAAATTGTATGTCTGCCAATCTTCATTTAGATTCCAACCTGCTAGAGACAGCGACTTATTTACTCTATTTTCATTGTTTTCGCAAGTGTTTGATTTATTGTTGCACTTATAGCAAGTGCATTTTGTATTATTACTCATTTTGTTTATCGAATTAGTAACTATATAAGACGATATGTTTCTAAAAATAAACGGCAAAAAGTTAATCTTCAATGTTTGCGATGTGTAAAGTTGATTTAATATAAACTCATACGAATAAAGATTGTACATTAAATTGTTGCTTGTTAGGTAACTTGAGTTTGGTAATATATTTGAAATAAACGACATTTCTTGCTCAATTATTGCTTTCAAATCCCTTTTATCATCGTTATTGGACTGATTACTATTTGAAGCAATTAGACTCTCTATTTTGTCTGATATGCAACTAACATTTAACTTCATGTTACTTTGTTTGTATCTGTAATTATAGAAACACTCCTTGTATCCTCTCCAAATTGCAGAAATTCGTCCACTGCAAATTAATGCTATTGGTATTCTGAAAATCCTATTTATATTCACGGGATATGTCAGTGCTATTCTAATTAACATATAAGTTATTGAATCTATACCTAGACTGAAAATGTTTTTGTTGTCATCAAATCCATTTTCACCGTTTTTTTCTTCATTCTTAATTCTATTAAAAATTTCACCAAACAAAATCATATGGTCAAACAAATTCATCAAAACGAACATAGATGTCATACTTGGTTTTAAAGCATCGTCACCACTGAAGTATTTTAACTTGTCTCTTAAATCAACTCTAAGTAGATCACTAACTCCATCCTCCAAATTTAGATCATTATAAAAATTATCAACTTTATTTGCATTACTCAATCGTTTGTTGTCTCTATAACAAAGTGGTTTCCACTGAAGAAACATATTCTCGTTCAGAGGTAAATTATACTTGCTATGCAAATCTTCTTTGAATAACTCACTCAACTTCTTATTTATAACCTTATTTTCGTTAGAAGTGGTATTGTTCATTTCAATATCCTTATTGCTGCCATTTAAAGTACTATTATTGCCTTCTCCAATCTTACAGTGATCATCATTTTCATTTAAACTTTCCAAATTATCTGACTTCTCACAAGTGTTGACTTCTGAACTTGTATTTTCTTCCCTTTTAATGTGTAAAATACAGAGATGATTCAGTATATGGAAAAACAACTCCGGATACATTTGTATCCAAGGAAAGAGTTCACCTATTACACTATTCAAACTCAATATTATAAATGGATTCTTAATTCCCTTTTTCTCAATTACTCTCAAACCAACCTTGTCGATAATTGAAAAATTCCGAGGATAAAAATTTGTTGGTTTTCTGAATTCGCCAATGTCACATTCAGTTAAAGAATCATATTCCGTGTTGATTGAATTATCGCTGTATATTTCACCTGACTTTATCTCTAAAGAGAGTTGAACTGAAAATAGCGAGTCCAGTTTGTTTTCAATTGTTTGAACAAGTATTGTGTGGTCCTCTAAAACTTGTGTAGTTATAAGTGATATTACCTGGAGAACTCCGTCAAAATAAGAATTTCTAGGTAGTCTGTAGAGCACCCCCAGGCCACCACCTAGTGTCGTGTTCATACACATACATGAAATGTTTTGTGATTTGTTTTTGTGAGAATCAAGCAGGTAAAATGGGGTGTAACTAAGCATCATCAAAGAATTTCCAAACTGTTTCGTTAGTATTCCTATAACACCCAGTATGGACATGCTCGTACTCCCATTAATTCCAGGAAAATGTGTTAGTATATCCAACATTGTGTACATCAGATTTCTTCGCTCGCTTTGCGTTAACTTAAGACAGATATAATTTTTCTCATTTTGAAGTGATAATTCGTAGAATGGTAAAAGTCTCCATAATACCAAACAATAGTATTCAAACCATATTGGGCATCTACTTAACAGTTTTATTCCATTTTGGCTTGTTTTTAAATCTTTGTCTTTATTGGAAGGAATCCAAATTCCATATGAACTTTTCGACGTACTTTTGTTTTGTGTTGAACAAAAACCACTTTGATTTATATCGTTGTCATTTAAATCAGTATGACTACTATTGCAGTTACTAGAAGATAGACAACCTACATCAAAGTGAGTGTCACGACTATATTTTTCCATATTCTTTTGTGTATAACCATCATGTTTTGAATCAAAAACAAAATGTCCTTGCGTAAATATGTTCACGAAACCTAGCACTGTGTTGAATGGATGAAAGTGCGAATCGTTTTGAGAACTACCTTGTTTAGTTTGTGACGATATCTTTTGGTAATTTGACTCTATCGAAATCCAAAACGACTTTAATTCCGATTTTTTGTAAAGTAGTATTGACAAAAGTGAAAGATCAGGTATTAAATTTAAATGTATTTTCTTTGTAGAAGAACATTTTCTTGAATACACGTCCAGATTTGAATATATCTCTTGGTAATTCAGCTTATTGAAATTAGAATTGCTGTCTATAAGTGGGGTCGAATTGTTTATTGAAGTATAAAATGAATTAAAAATAATGGGAAATTTTTCGTTATCTATCTTAAAATCACTCAAGAAAGAAATCTCCTCTTTTATAAATTGATAGCGTTGATTATTTGATTCAGAAGACAATATTTGACTGTTCTTATCGCTCAGCATTCTTAAAGAAGTATATATATGCAACAACAGCTTCTCTAGTATATTTGTCTTTTTCATTAATGGTGTAAATTTTAATATAATATCGCATATCAATGGCGACGAGTAGTATACATTCTTGCTTAAATAGTATAATTCTGATGGTATGCTTGAATAAGTAGTCAATATATCGTTTCTTTTATCTTCTTTTGACATTTTGTTGTATCTAACTACTTTATCTCTATTGAAATCGTTTTTTAAAATCAAATATAAATTGCTAAAAGAATTACATATCGAGTATTTTCCTCTTGTATCTATTCCATTCTTTTCAACTCTTTCTGATATTGTGGTTAAATGTTCAACTATTACCTCAATATGATTGCCTAGTGAATACAAAATATGTTCGTTTATTCTATCCTCAAATCCCATTGAATTAAGTCTACCCAATAATACACTTGAATGTAAAGATTCCCGTTCACTTGCATTTCTACAATTTCCTGTTTCTGAAATAACCAAATTCCCGATATTGCTTTGGCTTTCATTTGCGTTTGCTTCATCTACACCGGAATTTGCATCTAAATTACCACTATTTGCTCTAAAGTCTGTAATTCCTCTTCCAAAAGCACCTGCACTATTGTTGTTGCTTCCGGATTCATTCAAGTTACCTCCATTAATGTTCTTTCCAATATAGTTGTGGAATGAATCCGATTGTATATCGTAAATATGCAAGAGTATTTTAAATATGGAAGATATACAGCGAATCGGGTAAAATATTAACCAATTATTGTGAACCATATCTAAGTAGTAATTGGTCAGTATTTCCTTCCACCAAAATTTGATGTTGTTCATTATTAAAAACGAAACTGATTCCGTCAGTTCAACAACGTTAAACTCTACATCAAAAAGTGAAACTAAACTATCGCCATCTTCTTCCTTAGTCATATTACTGCTTAAATCAGGTACACATTGTGACAAGTGAAATTTAACCCTGTGTAAATAAGGTGCCAATGAAGAGCTCATGTATCTTTTCCATGTTGAAAAATGTTCGAGCAACAAAAAATTGTTATGCATATTTTTAATTGACAAATACAGCAGTCCATTAATGTTATGTACCCGGGACAATTTTGGAACCAAATACTTTCCCAAGATATCGATATATTCCTGTCTATATCTCAAACACGAACCGGGACTTAGTGGAGGTATCAATTTGTTTGCATTATCAGTATTGTTTTTACTTATCATTTTCCCAAGTATCAACCAGTACAATGTCATTGAAAAGTTAAATAGATTCATTATAGAATCGAAAACCCCTGTCTTGTAGGACAAGTCCAACAACAAGACATAAAATGTATTGTTGTTCTTGTCATCTATTGATATTCTGTAAAATATGTCAATTACCTCCGCTATATAACAACACATTTGTCCCATTTCTAAACCAGTTAATTTGTTTTTCTTAAAATTGGTATCAAATTCATGCATCCCAATAACACTGCGTGTGGAAGTGTTATTATTTGAATCACAATTATTAATGTTTTCTGTGTGTTGAGGTAACTTTGGTATGAAATTAAAAATATTATCAAACAGAGATACAATTTGTATCACGGTCTCGTATTGAAGTGGTGACATTTCTGAAACAACATTATTGCCAGAATTTTCGTTTCTAAACAGTGTATTTGAAATTGTCTTTTTTTTAAATGTATTTGATATTTTGGACGATAAAATAAGGAAGCTTCTTATATTTGAGCATGAGATTCTACACAACTCAAGAAAGACTGGCATAGTCTTTCTATCACATCCTTCGTTTTCTCCAGCATTGTACAGCAGAACATTATAATAGGCGTATTTAACCTGAGTTGACCACAAGAAGTCATTCACTGTCAGGGAGGGCCAAACCGAAAGTATTGGATGAGTATTACTATGCTGAACTTGGTTGTTATTTGCATTACCGTTACAATTACTGTTATCATTGCTATTGTGTTTGTATAATAGAGGATGAGTGTGAGTTTGAAAAGAATGACTCAAAAGTGAAATAGACATGTTGTTGTCGGTTAATAATGAATCCTGAAGATACTTTTCTGATGAATTGAAGTATAAAAATTTAAGAATTTTAGGAAATAGCCTTCGAATCTTTTTCATCATTTGGTTTAAAAGATTCATAATAGAAGTACCAAATGGATAATAATCCAGGGAAATAGACATTGTATCATATAACTTAACCATGTAGTTTGAAACAAAGTGAGATTGTATAACTCTCGAGTGATTATAACTAGAGGCATTTCTGTACATACAATTTACAATAAATATACACGTGACCATTTCAGATAAGTAATAAATTGATTTCTTATTTGGAAAATCAATATCCTCCAATCTTTCACAAGCCTCCTCAAAAGTGGGTAGTATTTGATATTGCAAATCTGCAACTGAAACATTTTTACCTGAACCTAAAAATGAGAAAAACGAGATTAATGGATGATTTGTAAGTATAATTGCAAATGCAGGAGGAAGCGATTCATGAACAACCGATTTAAGTACATGATAAGGTCCTCCCTGTAATATAAATTTTTTAATGGTGTCCTGATTTGTAAGATAACCACATAAGAACCTTCCAACTATAGCCATTCTGTCTGATATGAGTGAATCACTAAACTTATCAGGTATTTCAAGTGGTTTGTACAACGACTTATAATTTTCCATTGAGTGATCTTCTACATTGCCATAATTATCTTCCCACAAAGGTAAGTTTCTTTGTATGTCTCTTATTTTAAGAATAGTCGATATAGAAATAAAAGAAACTGTTTTAGAAAGCTGTGAATGATATCTAACAATCTCTTCAAAAGCATTTCCAATTAAAGTTGCTATCTCACCCATTCTATCTATGTGTATTGCATAGCTCGAAGTCAAAAATTGTGATAAAAGTATAAGAGGTTTGTAATTAATTCTCTTCATAAGCGCTATGCCTTCGTTATGTAAGAAAAATATTGGAAGATTAACTGCCAATATATTAAGAATATCATCATTTTGTAATATTCCAAAACTAATTGAATACAAGATAAATGGTATTAGATGATTATTAATTAAATCAGGAACAATTGTTGGATCGTTAGATATGAGTGGTATAAGTAATTGTATAACAAGTGAATAGTTAAGTAGCGAATAGTCGTCTGGATACATTAGTATAAGCATTAAACAACTTCTATATATAGATTCATCGGACATTAACAACTCATATTGTATTTTTGACTGAGAAATGATAGGATTTGATTCAGAATTTGAGAATAAATTATTTCCATTTGGATGTATAAATAATTCCATAAATTTAAGTGACGTTTTAATTATCCATTGCCTAATTAAAATAACTCCTTCATCACAAGATATGTTATTTTTATCTGTGTCAGAAAAAGATACTTTTTCCGCTATTAATAATCCAACCTCATATTGAAGCCTAGCAAGCATAATTTTATATATTGGTTTGTCTTGTTGAAGCAGAAAAGAGAGATATGTTTTCTTTTCCAATAAAGTTTCAAGTGCTCTGCAGATAGGTAGTACCAATATAATGTAATAAGGATGTCTGATTGAGGATATAAAATCAATAAAAGCAATTATAACTGAAATATGATGGGGAATGTAAACATATGTTGTTGCTGTTGAAGATGAACTAGATACGACTGAATTTGGCGGAGGATACAATTGCATCACCAATATATATATACCAATTAACTCCATTACAAAGTTGATCATTTCTTCCTCAAATTCCGCCATTATAAGCGTTGGTACTATTGTTGAACTATCATTTATAGTTCTAATTTGAAATTCAGAATCAAGCTCCTTGTAATATTCACTAATCAAATTAACCTCTTCATTTACCTTAGATATATCAACATATGACGAAATGCTTGTATTGTATTTTTTGTGTAATTCAATACTTGTTTTCATATTTATGCCTTTATCAGGCAATACACTATCTGCATCGCAATATTCAATATTTACTTCTTTAAGGTGGGATACAACTTTGTCAGGTATTGGATAGTTTGAGTTGTAAAATATATTAGGGTCTATATATTCAAATATATTATACTGGGAATATTCGTCCTCAAATTTTAATATGCTTTGAGATATATCCTTATAATTACCATCACTCTCAGACTTAATTGACATTTCCTTTAAATTACTCGGAGGTTTGAGAACGAATTCTGGCAGTGGTAGATCTCTGTGATCATTTATAAAATAAAGAACGTCCCATATTATTTTGCTTATAAGACCATACGAATTGGTGAAATTCAATCCTTGAACAATTACTTTTGGAAAAATTCTATCTTGAAGCATTAGTGTTAATAGCTCAACAATAGATCTCATACTTGTAATGAATCTATACTTTTCATTGTTATTTATAAGCTTTACGTCTATATTACCTTTAAACATACTTAAATGACAAAATTCAAGAATATCTATTGAATCTGGAATTAAAGTTGTATTTACCTGACATATATTAACTAAATTATTTGTTGAAAAACCTGGAAAACTAAGTAAGGTTGTATATTTAACATCAATCCATCTTCTTCTGAGCCATTTGTCACCATAACTCCTGACTATTCTAATATAATGATTTATTATTGATCTTAAACAAGAAGGTATCTTGTATCTCTTCATTAGATCTTCCTGTTCGACTTTAGAATTGACTGATACTAAATCTTTAAATCTCACCATTAATATATGTGATTTATGATAATCAAAGCACCTTCTACACTCCCTTTCTGCATCATTTGTCTTTATATAGTGATTGCAAATAAATGGAGGAATATATATTTCTATCAACTCATCATCTTTTGGATTCTCCCAGTTGTCTTTTTTGTAGAATTTTGAAATTGAAGATGTCATATTACTAAAATTTACGCAATCATTGCTTGATTCTCCACTACAAAGTGGTTCATCGCTGTAAATAGGTAAATAACACAATGTAGAAAGTCTCATTTGAAGATGATATACTGCCTCACTATCAACATAACGTCTTGGTTTTTTCCAATTCGAGCATGTTGTAGATAATGTTCTTAAAGACCAACACACAATATCTGGATTTGACGAGTCTAAAAGAGCTATTAAACCTATTGTAGAAGCATATAATGATTTTGACGTGCAATTTTCCAATATCAAAAAGGTTGATTTTAGTATCTTTTTAATCATTTCCTCACTTACATCCTTAATTGCCTTATCATCATATTTATTATTTATATCCTCCGGAATTGAAAGATGTTCTTGTAAAAATGAGTTACCTAAATCTTCCTTTATAATGTAGAAGTTCAAGTAGTCGTCAAATCTGTTTAAAACTGAGGCCCAACATTGAAGATCGCCCTTGTCCCAAATCCACCTCTGAAATGCATCTAAATAACTATCATAGTTGACTATATTATCGCTACTTAACTTAACTATTAAGTCTTTCTGAGATGCAGGTAGAGAAGAAACAGCAAGAATGTAATTGTCCCCTTTTGGGATACTTATCTTCATTTAAATTAGTTTTTATTCTATTAACAAAAAAGAAAATAGCCTTGGCCCTTTGTTTCCTTTTTAAATTAACAAGTAAAAGAAATCCTCGCTTATTTCGATTATTGTTTTGTTTTGAATTATTTTATATTGTTCAAATCCAAATTCACGTCTTTTACTTTATGTTAAAATTATATTCCAGTTCAAAAGGAAAATTTTCAACTTGTTATTTTTATTTTCTACCACCCGTGTTTATGTTTGCCCTCTTTATTTTAGGTACCCTTTAAATATTTAAATATATACCATATTACACAAATTTAACATATATTAACATTTGCGCGCCAAAATAATATTAACAATCTTTATACAAGAAAGCAATAAGATTAAAATATAAAAAACTTTCAATTTACTAGGGGATTCTGAGTGATAGCACAATTTGTAGGCATACAAAGTAAAAGGCGGAGTTATCCATGTAAAAATAGAAAGTAAGTGATTTAACTTGGTTCAAATAGTTTCAGTCATTAAGCCATTTTGGAACGGGAATAAAAATGTCGTTAAATAACAATGAGAAAGATTTGATCACAAAAGAATTTTTTGATATTCAGAGAAAACTAGAAAAGGTAAATGAGAGAAGACGAATTCTCATTGCACAAGAGAGTGAAAATCAGATGGTAAACAAGGAACTTGAGCTTTTAGATAGCGATGCAGTTATATATAAATTAATAGGGAGTGTTATGGTCAAGCAGTCTTTGGATGAAGCAAAGAGTACCGTTTCAAAAAGACTCGAATATATTACAAATGAAATTGAGAGTGTAAATAAAACATTTGAAACTCTCAAAAACACACTTGTTGAAAAGTCAAATAAGGTACGTTTATAAGTCGCAATGCCACTCAACTATTTATACTTTTTATTTTTAGTTGCAAACAATTCAAAAACAATAATAGCTTGTGTATTAATGACACAATAATTTAGTTAGGTAACTCACTAGAAAAAAATGATTTTTAAACATCTAGTAAACAATGATTTTTTCTCTTCAAATCTTGTTTTCCCAAACACTCGTACTCTAATATATTAAGCCCGGTTGCTTTCAGCTGACAAAGCTAAATTATGTAGTTGTCAATGCGTTTAGTTGCTGAACAAATGCTTGCTTGAAAAACAATATATATATATATGTTAGATAATCGAAAAATGGTAATCCCGAACTTTCCGCAGACTATGTTGCATTTTGTCGTTGCTTCCAATATATACATTAAATTAAGTATACGCCATTTTACGCATTTTGAATTAATTGATTGCGTGCATAGTTATTTTTCATCTTACTAGCTCATCTCCAACACTTAAACCTAAAAGATTGAATTAGTAGTTAGCCCACTGCTTGGCCCATGTCGTATCAGGGCCAAACAAAATGGTATAAAACACGGGAAACATGAATGAACAGAACTCAAAATCGTCTTATATTTTGCAAGGTCAACGACACATAACGAATATGCAGTACATTCATATATAAACAAGATGAATTGCGATTTTTTGATTAAATATATCTTAAAATTACTTCCAAGTTCTAGTGGATAAATTTTGAGGGCCGGGCGGGCTTTGCGAAACTACTAACATTGTGTATAAACATATTTAACAATAAATTAAGAAGAGCAACTGGCGCCACGGTTACCATAAAATGTAGATAAATAAATGATCAAACAGCGTTAAATTAAATGCTAAAAAAGAACCAAGTATAATAATAGAGAAAATTAATATCAAACACACACATACAAATAAACAGTTCTTGTTGTGGATTTTACATATATTTTTTCAAATTTCTATATGGAATAGGATTAAATGGTATTTCTTTGAGGGATAAACCACTCAATATCAAGCGAGTGCACAATAGAAACACATATAAGAGTGAATACGATATCGAAGATAAGGTAGTAACAACAGTGAGATAAATTAGTGTTGTATAGATAGATATATGAGGATAATTAAACAGTGTTTAGAAAAATGCACGCAATACTTGATTTACCATTATCAATATTGATATTCATTTCGTTTCTCCTTTCATTGGGATCAGCAGTCTTTTCAGGTCTAACGTTGGGAATGATGACGCAGGATTTGTTATATCTAAAAGTAGCATCCATATCAAACGATAAAGGAAAGTGGAGTGGTTACTATGCAAAGAAGTTATTACCTTTAAGACTAGATGGTAATTTACTATTGGTTACATTATTGTTTGGAAATGTGACGGTTAACACTGGTCTTTCAATTTTGATTTCCGAATTAACTTCTGGTTGGTTGGGATTTACAGTTTCAACGATACTTATATTGATATTAGGCGAAATTATACCGCAAGCTATATGCTCAAGATACGGGCTTTATATAGGTGGATTTTTTTCTCCATTTATTAGGTTGATACAAGTAACACTATATCCGATACTAAGACCAATTTCTTTTTTACTTGACAAAGTGGTCGGTAAAAACAATGAAAAATTATACAACAAAGAAGAACTTTTGACTTTACTTGAATATCACTCAATTAAGGGAGTTATAACTGCAAATGAGCTTAGGTTAATTAATAGGATATTGTTCTCACAGTGCAATCTATCTAATATTGTGTCTTCTATAAGCGAATTCCCAACCGTAAGTATTAATTCAAATGTTGACTACTACACCCTAAATTGGTACGTAAATAATGGTATTACAAGAATTTATGTTTTAGATAATTCAAATTATTTAAAAAATAACTGTGCGAAATGTAATAACAATTATAACGGTGGCTATTCTGATTCTCACTCTCATGATATTCAAACACAAAATGGAATTTCTAACTTTTACTCAAATAGTTTAGCTAATTATCCAAACCAAAACAGCGTTCCAATTAAACACGATGTAATAATTCTTGAAATGAATGACCATAACATGGATTCTGACGTTGAAAATAACATTTCTGGCGACATCCTCATTCACTCACCGAACACAGATGATACATGTGACTCTGAAGGTCATAAATGCCATTTAGAGTGTAACACCCCAAAATTTAACGGCATCCCTATAATAGGTTACATAAATTTATCAGAGTTAATATCTAGAGAAAGGAACACCGTTTCTTTTCAAATTTCGAACATTGTAAATACTAAGTGTTTTCAAAGACTAACTAGTATTGTTATATCTGCAGACACAATGGGTCTTCTAATTGAAAGTGGTAATTTGTCTATAATTGAGAACATTTCCAATATTAAAGATAAGTTACTTTGTATTGAAAGCAGAACACGCGTACCAACCTTGTTGAGTGTATTATCCCAATACAATTTTGATCAAAAGGATGTTATTTTTGTATATTCCCGAAACAATGGAAACAAGATCTCTTATGACGGTGTTATTACACAGAGAGAAGTATTTAATCACATATTTTTATGAATGATGAAAACATATTTTCATATTTTACGCTATACCCTTGAAAGTTATGAAATAAAGATTATTTTGTTTGTTACCATTAAACATTTTTTTCCGCTAAATCTTAAATATTTCTAATACACTTTTTAAACAATGCTGCATGTATGTTTGCATGCATTTACATGCCAAGTTATTTAGTCCGGTAAAATTAATTTTTTTTATATTTGTGTTTAGTCCCAGTATTTTCGCTTATTTGCTTGATGTATCTGGTCAACTCTGATTTTTAGTGGCGATTGTTCTATTTAACTTTGGAAAGTATTTTCGTCATCACGATTATCAAAATGAATAAAAGTGAAATTTTGAATTAACTATTTCTATTCACACTAGCAAGTCAGGGAAAATGATATGTAGTGATCTTTAAATTCGAAATGCATTTTAAAAATATCAATTTAGAAGCAATTAACAAAAAAATGAGTTTCATTTGTTCCTTTTTACAAATATAAGAAACAACAAAACGTAGAGTTTTCATTTATATATTTTCCGGCATTCCCTCGAATTCAATATTAGCAAAATACATATATAAATATATACCTAGATACAAGTTAATATACTCCTTGATTACTCTTTATTTTTGCTTTTGTATTATTAGCTCCTGAAACACCTTTCAAGTATACCTAGTCCTCATTTAGTGCGCAATTTACTCTTATACTTTAGTTTTAACATATACTAAATATGACCAATTATCTGTTTTGTAATTACACGGCCAAGATAATAGCGTGTTTATTTTATATGTAAAAGTTAATTGGAGGAGAAACTAAATGGAAGGTTTCATTTATTCCAAACAACAATCTAATGGAGAATTAATATATATAATAAAATATTTATTATATAAGAATTGTCAAACTAAGTATTGGTATTATCACTACTGTTACTGTATTCTAATTCTCCTCGTATTCTAGATAATAAATAACAATAATGCCAAAGTCATGATTAATATGCTCACCAAATATGAAAGGAAAAGACAATTAAAGAAACAAATAACGTTAAAGCTTAGTTGAATTATTTATTATATTACCATGTTCACACTAATTTACAAAATTAACTAATATATTTTAATTTAAATATTGACTGTTAAAGATCATTGTCCCAATGTTGGAAATGCTCTCGTATCAGAAACGTCTGGTGCCTCCCTTTTTCCTTGTAATTTATTAGTGTTATGGTTTCTTTGTTGATTTCTCCCTTTTCTTCGATGTTCACCGGAGCCGCCTCCACCTCTTCTATTTCCATGAAAAGAACCTCTGCTCCCATACTTGTCTACAAATTCGAAATAATTAAATATCCCTTTATCATTTTTATTTGTTGGATTGTTTCTATAAGAACGATCCTTATTTTTACCAATTCCTTGATTATTACTGTCATCATCGCGAACATATGCGGTTAATCCTTCTTTTATAAGATCTTTATGCGTAGTATTCGCCATTATCTTCTCTGTCACCGGTGTTTGCAGTTTTTTAGAGTCTAACATCTTCATATACTCCTCATAGCTTATTTTTTGTTCTCTTTCTTGTTTGTTATCATTGTTTCCTTCCATATCTACGTTACTTAAATCATTATTGTCTATATCAACACGACTTTCTTCTGCACTCTCTAATACCTTCTCACCTTCACCATTAAATTCGCTGTATTTCGAAACCCTGTGTCCCTTTCCAGAAGCATCTCTTCTATCAAATGTTCTTCCATGATTGCTTCTAAAACCACCTCTACCACCTCTGTGAATAGTGCCACCTCTCCTTGAGCCTTCCTTATAGCCGGGTTTAGAATCTAAGTTCAGTCCACTATTTATTCCATCATCTCCCAAATGCTCATTTTTAGGGTAAATTAGAGAAGATGGATTTTCTTTTGCACTAAATGTGCTTTTTTCTTGTTTTTTTTCTATTATTACATCATCATCATCACTATTGCTTAATGCTGCAAACTTATTACTTGTATTTACTGTGTAAACAGTTCGCATTTTTCGGACAAATGCAACTCAAAGTAATAATTAATGCTGTAGATTAACTCCCAATTTGCATATAAGCGACTATATAGACAATCTTTGTACTAAATACCTCTTCGCCTACTTGTAATCAAAACAATAAACTCGGAAAACAGGGTATCTTTAACTTTTTGTTTAACAAATTATTTTCCTTTTGTTCTATGTTTAACCCTTTCTTTATAAGTTAATTACCTTTATTGTTAAAAAAAGAAAAAAAATCAAAATTTCTATGTCTATAGTAGACGCCTATTGTTTTTCTAGAGTAATTTATTTTTTTGTATAAATCCCGCCTAAATGTCATTTGTTGTTTACTAGTATCCAGGTTAAAGAAGTAAGCAATAAATCGGTAGAATTAGATAACATTCATTCAAAACAGCACAATGAAGTATTTATTTGCCATATTTCACATGAATACGCAATAAACACAAAAATAACTAGTTAAAACTAAACGTGTATTTTTTCCTTTCTTTTTTTTAGCACGAAACAATATAAACCAATACAATAAATCTCAAAACTAATAATACTGCACTAAAATAAACAATGTGGGAAATGTAACAAAAATGTTATACATATGCACACAATTTAAATAATATAGATAGTAGATACTTTAAATCAAAAATAATTTATTGAAAGTAATAGTTTATTTCTCCAGGAAAACATAAACACAAATATTTCCTTCCATCAAATCCACTCGTCACACTATTTTCTATTGTTTATAGTTCATTATATATCTTAATTCAATTATTTCTAATTGAATACATATTTTCGTCTTATCGTTTACTTTTTCCCTTGTAGATAAATCAAGCTCTGGCACAGATCAGATATAGTGTTAATAGAAACAAATAAAAACTAAATAAATTTGGATTAACAGATCAAGTTGATGTAATAATAGTTATAGTCATTAATGTAAATCTACCATTATAATTACAAATATATTTTGACAGTCAAAACCAAGTAAGTAAGCGAGAAAAACACATGGCTTGAATTTTCACATTTCCCAATCGCATTACCTTAAATTTCTGTTCCAACAGTAGTAGAGTAAGTAGAGTTATTTTAGCAATTGTTTGAAAAACCAATAGTTTCAACATTCATGCTAGTGCTTCCAATATCATTATTATCTGTAGATTCAGATGTATTATTGTTCGCAGAACCACTGTTTGAAGAGTTGGAATTTGTATTATTAATTATAAGTGAAGAGTTTTTATATCCACCATATTTAAATACAGGCACCTCGTTATGATACGGGTCCCAACCAATAGGATGATTATAATTGCAAATAGAGTTGTAGCAGGCAAGACCAAATCTACATGGAACTGATGGGTGAATATAAAAACAACCAGGGCCATATGAACACAAAGGCCAGGCTTTGCAGGCTTCGCTTGGGTGAATATAAAAACAATTATCTCCCTTATCACAATTTGGCCAGTTTTTACATCTAATTTTAACTTTGTTTGCAGTTTGATGTGCTGTTATAGACGATGTACTTCCAATACTAGTACCAGGCATTGGAGAGGGAAAAGCACCAGACCCGGGGAAAATGTTTGTTCTCATGTATGGAGTGTTTCTATAGTTAACCTTTGCCTTCCTATTGTTAACCCCGGTAGGAATTAGAGGCCCTGCTGAAAAATCTTGATTTGAAGAATTAGCTATAGAATAATGCTGTCCCCTAACTAAGTCACTTCTAACTCCTGTTTGAAATGGAGATTGTTTTTGTCTCCCAAGCCCAACTTTTACACTTGTTGAATTTGCCTCACCACTCTTAATAGCATTAGAAATTGCAATGTCCAAAGAATCTTTGCTTTGGCCATTACTATGTGTGACACGTCTATTATTTGTATCACCTTGTATTAGTGAATCTCCAAAAGAGGACTTTTCTGAATTCTGAATCCCGACTCTACCATTTATATCGCTAGACTTTTCAATATTGTCAACGGTTCTTACTGAGCCTGCGCTACTTTGCCTTTTGTTGTCATTTGAACTATTTACCAATTGAGAAACCCAATCTCCAAATTGGACTGCCTCGTCCGACAAAAACTCTCTAAGTTCATTTGTAATATGCTCTTTGGTTTGATTGTGGTTAACCATATGACAAATATAATCTGTTAATACAGAAACGTCATCGTCCCCAAATATATCTTGCAGTTTTTGTGTTATTTTATGCCTTATATCTTGAGTAACAACCTCACCTAAAGCCAAACCACCACCGTTCATTTTGCCTGTATACTTCAGCAAAATGGTTTATTGAGCAGTTGTTTTTACCTTAATACATATAATATACAGGGTCTATATTATATCACCTATACTACGATATTTTTTGGGTTTACTTCTATTAGCGCCATAAAAAAGTATACAGACTGGTATTTTAGTGTCATTTCTGGAGTTGGCGCCTTTCCCAAAAATGTAAATCGGAGTGTGTCTGCAGGTATGACATAGAATTACTGGACACAATAAGGGAAATAAGTTGATTTATTTAATAACAGACTTATTGTTGATATCATTGTATCCAATTGTAGAAGGTCTAAGTGCACAACCTTTGTTTGGTCACACCCCTCACCTTTGCATGTTTAAAATTAATAAAATTGGAATTATTTGATTTGTTGTTTGCATGTGAATTAAAGATAGATGTAAGCCTCGTTAAATAGTAGAATTGAAGTATTATGGTATTAAAGTGTTCCAAATCAAATATAAATGGAAAACTGATTTTGGAAATTCCATATCAAAATCCTGTATCTAGTATTAACTATAGCGAAAATACGCTTTATGTGGGAACCTATAACGGTTTTATATATAAGTTAGAATTAAACAGGAAAGATAAGTTTGCGAGATCAGAGTTTATAGTTAAACCCCCTTGTCCAATTAGGTATATAAATATTACTTCAAAAAAAAATGAATTGAAAGAAAGTAAACAGATATATAGTGATTACTCTAGTAAATTTTCAGTATCAGACAATAAAAATGAGAAATTGGAACGCCAAAACGAGGCTGAGCTTCTTTTGGGGGCATTGTTTAAATCTAATATTAGCTCATTTAAAGAACCCAATTCATCGCTTGTTCCTTTAGTAGAAGATTTCCCAATTACATCGGATGTACACTGCCAGATTACAGAGGTTAGATCTAATATATTTGAGGGAAATAGTAATAGGCAAATTAAAAATATCAATAACAAAAACGATTTTACTTGCGATAAGGCACAAGAAGAATTAAAGTTTAGAAAAGATCACTCAAATAATTCGATTCCCTTGTTCTTAATTTCAACTGTGATTAATTCATATTTGGGTTTTGGTTTCAGTGAAGGGATTGAGACAAATCAAGGAATAGTGCTAAAGCCATGTAACTATTTTATTCCGGACAAAGAACTTGTTTTATTAGACTATGACTATATCTTTAATCAATTATTAATAGTAGAAAGGTCTCCTGAAAGACTTGATTATTATAATTTATGTTCACTCCAAATAATTGATTTGAATAGCAGTGATTTTGGAATAGAGGGTAGAAAAGCTGATTCTTTATTAAATAAACCATTGAAATTCTTGTTAAATTTTCCAAATAAACCACATTTTTTAGTTAACAGAAATATAATTAGCGAATTGACATTTAATTCGTCAATTGAGTATAAAAGAAATAATATGGATCAAGTTCACTATCAATATAATTATTCAACTGTATTTTTAATGTCAAGCTTTAACAAAAAAAAGCTATTCAAATGTAAATCTATATATAATGTTTCGAATGCAAAATTTTGGAACAAAAACTCTATTGTTGTATTAATATCAAATCATTTAATTGCCAATATTTTGGTTTCTTATTTACCAACAAATAGTGGTAATTACTACAACAACATCGACTATATTACATATTCAAAGAATAACTTTATCGTTAAATCTCCAGATAATAATTACACTGCCATTTCTACAAGCAATTCCAAATACTTAGTTACATTGACAGAAAAGAGTAGACTTTTAATTTATAATAATAGGGGAGAAATTATATACAACATATGTAATATTATTCCTAAAAAATACCAATTTAAATGGGTTTGGCCTGTGAATATTTTTATCTCAGAAAATGGTTTTGTTATTTTTAATGCATTTAATGGAATATATTGCGTTAAATGTGACATTTTATCATCATATTACAAAAGCATTGCGAAAAACGACAATCAACAATAAAAACAAACCTTTATTGACCAAATCATCGTTAAAAATTAATATTAACAAATAAAACAATACACACCCCTCCAGAAGTGTTGTAATACAATTATTAGATTGATTGATACCACAATAGAAACTAACTACTAATTAAGTTTTTCAAATCTTTTTTCCTTTTATTTTGTATGTATACAGTACTGGATCTCGATTTATACCGCTGCCTTATAAAAATAAACAACGGTTTAATATAGTAGGATACCGCATAAAATTGAGGCGCCTAATGTTTGTCTCGTCTTGAGACAATTATATTATTAATATATAAAGTTAAATAATTAATCATAGGTATTTTATTTTTTACGAACATTTGATTACACAACAATATGCAAATAATATATTATTTACTAGTGGTTTTTACGATTTAGTTATTTCCTATTCCTTTTCTAGAATTAAATAAATTAGATATAAGCCTAATACTGGTAAATAATACTGTATTAATTATATCTATAAAATTAATGTCAAAATAAAAATCGTTATAGCGCGTAGCAAGACAAATTGAAAATAAAATTTCGATTTGTTATTTCATACTAAGATTATAAAGGAAGGATTGCTGTTTTAATCCTTAGTTGCAGGACGAGATTTTATATTAATTTAATTGAGTACTTTTGAAAAAGGTATCTGTTTTAAAATGACGTTATTTACTCGTTTTGTTGAGCCAGGTCGTCTATGTAGAATTCAGTATGGACCAGACGCTGGTAAAATGTGTTTTATCGTTGACATTATCAACACAAACCGTGTTTTAATAGACGGTCCGACTACTGAAGTTTCTCGTCAAAGTATTCCATTGAAGAGATTATGTTTGACCGATTTCAAGGCAAAAATTCCACGTGGTGCCAGAACTGGTACTGTAAAGAGGATACTGGATAAAGATACCAGTATTCAGAGCTTTAACAACACTTCATACGGAAAGAAATGGTAAGTTTTACAGTTAGTGATGTTGCTGTTTTAAGGATCGAACACTGTGCTTTAATGAGAAAGGATATGAATATTATTGTACTTGGTAAAAATAGTGGTGTTTTAACGCAATTAAATCACTGATATTGTTGAATATTTACGCGTATCAGTTTTTCATTTATTTCGATTACATTAAAAGAGAGCATGATGTATAATAATAAAATAAGTCTCGTTCGTCTTAATTACTGTAATCTCAAGGCATTTACTATTAAAATGACTGTGATTACTTTATATTATGATGAATATTCATATTATCTGATCTCTTATATGTACTGTTGGTCGGCGCTTTATTTTTCTATCGAAGGTACTTATTGTTATAATTACCAAATAGAAAGTGAACCATTAAGAAGAGGAGGAATTTGGCATATTTCTTTTCGAAGTTGACTTGGAAAGACGATGTGTTTGGTATTTTCATTTAATGAGCTACTAGTACAGTTTGTACGTCCTTTTTCTGTTCAAATACAAAAACCCACGTAGGTACTGACATACAAGTTAATTTCTAACTCTTACTATCCAGTGAATGCGAAACAACCAAATATCTTTTAACACCTCAAAGAAATATGCAATGTCACCCCATTATAAACCACTATTATTGTTAAATACAAAGTATTTATATAATGGAAACTTCTTGTTAATGTTACCTTCTCAGTGATCTTTGGTAGTAGACATACTGTCGCAATGAGCAGAATCAAATTCAAGTTGCACATGTATTTCATAAACTGCAACATCACCTTTATATTAAAACTAACTTCTTTTTCCTCTTAGCGCCGCAAAAATCTTCAAGGCAAATATGACGGATTTCCAACGTCATGCTTTATTGGTTGCACGTAAGAAGAGACAATTCTTAGTTAATGAATTACTCAAGAAAACTAACAAAAAATAAGCGAAGATATTGAATTTTTATCTAGTATATTTGAGAATAAACAATCCTTTATTTTCTCTTGACAATTTTTTTGTTCCCATGTTTCGCATTTCTCTCTGCTCTATTCAAAACATTATCGATATATTTGTATTGCTTTTCATTTTCCTATTTATTATTTATGTGGACAGTTAATTGTTACGGGATGTATTAGGTGTGCATACATGCAATTTAACCATAGATACCGGTAAAAGCACAAGAAAAAATTAATTACAAAATGAGCGCTCAATGTAAAATTAAAAAATATTAATGAATAAAATTAAAAACAGTAATGATATTGGTATTACTATTATTATAAATAAAATTAACGGTGAAACTCTTGTGGAGGGGTTTACATTTAATTAAGATTTGTATATTTACAATGGGTAACATAGTGAGTGGTTCTAGAAATAACACAGAAAACCATCCGATAAGAGAACAAAGAACAGTAGTAGTAGATAGAAGTAGTCAGGAATATATAATAAACAGTGTGCCAGAGGGGAGATATTTGCCAAATGGTGACTTTTATAATCAGGACAAGAGGTTTATTAATATAAGGAAGTCAAGGGCAATTCAAAATCTTTGTCATATAAATGGCCAGACAATAAATTATTTTCCTGCAGAAAATGAGATGGTTTTTGAATATGATTGCATTATGGATTCACTATTAAAGATATACAACAATGAGGCACTGACTTTGGATGAAAATATAGTTTTAAATACTAATCCTATTTATAAAAAGGAAATATTGAAATCATTGAGAAAAAATATAACATTGAATTTGAAAGGTATAAATCTTTCAAAAGAATTTGTATTAGAAATAAAACCAATTGGTGTTGAAAACTGCAAACATAAAACAAAGCACTTAGCACCACTATCCAATAAAAATTATAATAATTTGGACTCAAATTATACAACACAGTTAACTTTTTGCAGGCAAATACCAGAATCTGAATCAAATAATGCTGGAAATAATAGAGATAAGAGAATCAACGCAAATAAAATAGAAATTAGAAGGCAGTGTGTTATATATAAAGGGAAAGCCTTTGAGATTAGAAACGTTTATGGTTTATCCTCTAATCCAAAAGAAAGTGCAAACTCGCAAATATTGGAAGATAGAACAAACAACAAAAATGAACATGAGTCAGAATCGTGTGTTGTTTGTCTAACAAACAATAGAGAAACGATATTATTGCCATGTAGACATGCCTGTTTGTGTTCCGACTGCAGTAAGATACTACTTAAAAAGGCGCATGACTGTCCAATATGCAGGAATCAAATACACAGTATCGTAAATATAGAAGGTAATAAATGATATTGCATTATAATACTAATTACAAACTAACTGTTACTTTTACACATTATATAAATGAAAAAAGCAGACTTTTTTTTCCAATGAATTGATAAACATAAAGTTTAGTTCTCGGGATAAACAAAATTTTCCTCGTTAATATTGTTTAAAAAGGTAATATTACTACTATATATTAGAATAGATTGGTTTTTCTCATAATACGAATAAATTCCTCTTGGTTTATTTCACCATCACCATCCCTGTCCGCCTCATCGATCATTTCCTGTATTTCTTCATCAGAAATGTTTTCTCCTAATTCTTTAGCTACTCTTTTTAAATTTTTGAATGAAATTTTTCCAGTTCCATCATCGTCAAATAACTTAAACGCTTTTATAATTTCTTCTCTTGGATCTCTTTGGAGTATTTTGGTTTCAACCAGGTCATAAAATTCATTGTAACTTACCATACCATTGCCCGATTCCAAATTTGAGCTTAGTTTCTTCAACTCTTCTTTTTTAGGATCGAAACCCAAAGCTCTCATTGCCACTTTGACTTCTTTTATATCTATATAGCCTATTGAGTCGCCATCAAACAGTTCAAATGCTTCTTTTATTTCCAACTTCTGCTGTTCCGATAATTCCGTTCTTTTTGATGTTGAATTCATATTATTATAAACACTGCTCCCAACTCCACCCATTACAGCACCCAAATTACTATTACCTCCCCCAATTCCAAGACTCAATCCACTAATATTCCCAATACCAATAGACGAACCAGATGCAGGACGGGATCTCATTGTGTTCTTCATATTCGCAGTACAATAATTCCAAACTACTAAAACTCTACTCTAATTTCTATACGACTAGTATCCAAAATATAAACTATTAGTGAACTCTAGACTCTGATTGTTTTCCTAATTATTTTCTCAAATTTGTTATCTTCTTTATCGCTATTTCACACCTTAGATTGAAATTAATCACTCAAGTAAGTAGCAAATTAAACAAAATATTGTTTAGATAAATGTTAAGCAATTATTTGAAATCAACACAATAAAATAAACAAAACCCACAAATTTCTTCCTAACGATGTTTTCATTTCTCTTTTAATTACTATAAAAAATTATGGCGCCGATTTAAATATAAATGCATGTATATAATTAGATAGCGAGTATAAAATAAAATGATATTTTTAAGTAAGTGTTCTTATATTGAATATTGCATTAGATTATTTACATTAGCTTTAACAAATATAATCAATAGTTTTCTGCAAGTTCGTACATTTAACCCACTTTAACTGGGTAGAATGAGTGTTTTGATTTAACTATATTGCTTATTATGCACATGAAATGTCTAATATTAGTTAAAAAAATATAGTGTTTTCAAACGAAAATTCAACTTAAGAACGGAAATATCAAGTGTACTGGCTTACAGAAAGTTTAAATTGAAGAAAAATTCAAGGAAACGCGTTATTAAATCAATCTATTTGCTCATCATTATTTATCCTATTTCCGTTCACATTGCTTAAATTTAAATCTAAATTGCCTTCGTTTTTATCGTTCAATAAAACTTCACTTCTATTATTAGTTAATTCGCCAACATTGTCTTTTCTATTTACATAATTACCGGTTGTTTCATTTTCATTGGTTTCTCCTTTTGTCTTGCTTTGATCATTGTCAAGCAAATACAAAACATTGTCGTCCTCATTGTCTTGGCTTTCAAGCAAAGCTATTTCGTAGCCTAGTACTGAATCAGTCTGACTTTTGAATTGAATAGACAAACTTTCAAAAATTTTCGTAATATTGTCAGAACTGTTTTGAATATCGCTATTAGTACAATTTGTACTATTATAATTGTCATTATTATTGTCATCACTCTCAGTATTCGTGGAATTAGAATTACTATTTATTGTGAATTCACAATTTATTAATTCATGAAGTCTCTCTTTTAGCTCTTTTCTTTTAAGCTTTCTATCTAATATTAATTCCCTTTTACATTCATCCATTCTTTTATGTTCATTAATGTAATTTCTTTTAATTCTATCTATTTTCTCAATGAACTCTTTTTCTTGATTCAAAATATTCAAATAATTATCCTCTATTTGCGAAACCTCACTTTCTAAAATATTTATTGTTTGTGTAATTAGTGATGCCTCCTTAAAATTCCCATTTTTTATTTTCTCAGTTTTAGAATTTTTAGATATACGAATCTGTTCTTGTAACAACTCCTTCTCCTCACCTATAAATCTCTTTGAATCTTGTATTTCCCTTATTTTATCAAAAACTATTTTTTCTTGTTTCTCTATTTTTGATAGTTCTTCTTTTATTAACGATAAAACTTCTTTCTCTCTATTCAATTCTTGTTTATACTCATTTTGCTTTTTCTGCAATGGATAAATATAATTCTGCAAACTATCCTCTATCCAACATATAATCACTGTCAAACTTGATAATTCGTCCTTATATACTTTTTTCTTACTTTTATATAACTCAATTCTTATTAATCTTTCACTTTCCTCTTTGTTTATCCTTAATTCTTCCTCAACCAGTTCTTTTTCGACCTCAGAAAGCTCCTTAAGTAGTCTATTTTTAACCTCTAATAAATAATTATATTTTTTGTATCTAACATCATTATATTTATTATTATCATCAAAGGCATTTTCTTCTCCAGCAATTTCATTCTCAAATGCACAGTTATTTATATTACTATCTATCTCTAATTCATTCTCCAGTTTTTCCAATTTACTTTGTATATTCAAACCAAAAGTTTCTAGCTGCATTATCACATTCATAAAGTATTTTGATAACTCATCTATATCATTGCTTAGTCCATATTTTAACGAGCCCTCACCATCATTTATTCCCATTTCAGATATCATCTCCAATAGACACTTGTCATCATTAATATCGCAATTATCGATATTTTTATACTTGTGATCAACACTCATTATATTTAACTCACTACTTTTCTCATAAGAAGCCTCTGAACCAGATCCAACTAGAAATGGGCATATGTGTCTACTTTCTTGTTTGATATCACGCTCGATATTGTTCATATCATCGTTATTAACCTCTTCTAACTTATTCTCACCTTCGTTTAGTCTTTCATCATAACACTCATTTACAATAATATTATTCTCATAGTCTTCCTTAAAACTTTTTCTAATTACATTACTTCTTATTTGTGACTCACTTTTTAAACACGGTTCAATTGAATTATTTAGCTTCTTTTTTGAAGACGTATTTAACTGTGAAACGCTTTTTTTAAACAAATTGTTATTATCAGAAACCACAAAATTTTCCGTTTTAGTTATTATTGACGGCCTTAATAGACCCGTGTTTCCAGTGTTGTTACTGCTATTTTCAATAATTCCTGGTCTTATTGCTTTTCTAGTCTTTTTTCTAACAACCGAAACTCCACTCACAATTCCTGAACCTGTGTTGCTCACTGCTGAAGTAGAAAAACTCGAGTCTAAAATTTCACCTTCATTACCTCCTGTAGATAAAGGCATTGTCATTTTATTGTTTATGCAAATATTTGCTTAACTTAAAGTATAAAACAATTGGTGTTATCGAATATATAGGTACTTGATTCAAGAATTAATTTTAAAATTTAAAATACTAATAAACTTAAATGATTATTCAAGCAACATAACTTCTTATACTAAAACGAATAGATTATTTTGGCCACCTTTAAAATCATTACTGAAATATACAGCAATGACGTTAATATTTATCTTTTTTGAGCTAATACACAAGGTATTGATCGATATATAATAAACAAATGTGGGAGTACTTTGTTATTGTTGTTGATACTGAATTTGTTTGCTTTTAATCTTGTTTTATATTACCAATGGAAATAAATTAAAAAATAAACACTTGGTAAAAGCAAATCGCAAATAATAGAATATAATTCTCCTGTATTTTTGACTAAAATACAGGAGAATTGCACTCAAAATAAAAA
This sequence comes from Cryptosporidium bovis, assembly GCF_009768925.1. Taxonomy (NCBI): domain Eukaryota; phylum Apicomplexa; class Conoidasida; order Eucoccidiorida; family Cryptosporidiidae; genus Cryptosporidium; species Cryptosporidium bovis. The sequence goes on from NW_027125020.1 coordinate 276,977, forward strand.
CCACTATTTTTAGTTTAGGAGTCTTAATTAACTCTTTTCTTTAAATAATTTTACCATTACGTGTTTTATAATTGGGAAAAGAAAATGCCCGGTATAGAAAGAATTTAAAATGGCATGCACATGCCCCCCACATATCTAACTAGAAAAACAAGCCCCGAAGCCTAAAAATACATTTATCGACAAATTTCTAAGCTTGGGGAATCAAAAAATCACTTCAAGCCTACATTTACCTCCTCTAACTCAAAACGTAATGAGAGGGACAGAAGTTCCGAAAAACATGGCAAAACTCGAAAAAGCAAAAACTAAAAGGCCATTTAGAAACAGACCGGGACAGATGTGACCAGAAAATAAGAGGGCAAGCCAATCGGAACAGAAAGTCAGACGAAGCACCGAAAATTCAAGATATACTGAGAAACCTATATCTAGAACTGCAATAAAAATGGCGCATTTAGCACTGTTGAGATGCCATAAGACAAACTAACAGCTGCAAATGCGATTTATTTGGACATTCTACGAAGTTGTGTTGCAACAACAGCGGTTGTCAAGGTTACTACGCTCTTAGGAATATTTCATTTTTTTCTTTTCAAACAAAAAAGTAGACTCATGTCGGTAATTTGAAACAAGTGAGTGAATACATGTAATTAAAAGACGGAATGCATAAACTGTGTTCTCATATGGAACAATTTGGCGACTGAATTAAATAATTAATGGAGAGAATGGTTAATTCCAAATATAAACCTTAATCTACAAAGCAAACTCAGTTAAAGATGGTAAGTAATAACTGAACATCTGACTCAATTACCGATTGAATATTTTGTTGGTATGGTGGCAGTAGTCAGCAAATCTAGTGACTATATTTTCCGGCCTTGTTACCCTCTCCACAAACATAATTTCTCTTCTGTTACTAAATATTCCGTTTCCCAAGTCTTCTCCATCAATACATAAAATCCATATTAACCACACAGCCCCATGAATAGCCATAGAAGTATCACTCGATAACGAGTTGATTAAAAATCAAATAAATTTGTAGAAAGCAAGGTTATGATGTGGAATACATGAAGGCCAGACGTTCTATGCACTAAAGAGGTTGAGTTTCATTAAGTTGATCCTTAAAGGGAGTTAAAAAAATGAACTCACAAAAACGAGCAAGGTGTGTGGCGCCCTTTCCCCTCTTATTAGCAATCCAAACAAACCATTTTGAATTTAAGAAGCTTCTGGAGCACCCTCCGCATCGCCAGATGCTCCTAGATCTGCTGTCCACAAAGTCAAATTATCTCTTAAAAGCTGCATAATAAGAGTTGAGTCCTTGTAGCAATCTTCCGAGAGTTTATCTAGTTGTTCAATTGCGGTCTCAAAGGCTTCTTTAGCCATATCAATAGCAGTTTTAGGCTCACTCAAAATTTCATAGTGGAATACTGAAAAGTTAAGGGCCAAACCAAGTCTGATTGGGTGGGTCGGTTCTAAGTCCTTAGCAACAACAGTAGCATCTTTGTATGCCTTGAGGGCGTCCTCAGCAGAACTCTGTTTGGCATCACCCGTTGAGAACTCAGAAATGTATCTGTGGTAGTCACCCTTCATCTTGAAGTAGAACACTTTGCTGTCCGCATTTGTTGCAGTTGGAATTAAGTGCTTGTCCAACATATTTAAGATGTCATTGCAAATATCAGTTAACTCAGACTCAACCTTGCTTCTATACTTGCCACACATTTTACTTGCATCCTCAGCGTTTCTACTGTGCTCCTTTTGCTCTACTGATGATATTATTCTCCATGAAGATCTTCTCGATCCAACTGCATTCTTATATGCAACGCTTAATAAATTTCTCTCTTCTACAGTTAACTCCTCGGACTCCTGTCTTGATTCAACTACATCCTTCATGTATTTTGCCATCTCATCATAACGCTCGGCTTGTTCTGCCAGCTTGGCCATGTAAACATTTGATTCTCTGGCACTAACTGATTCGCTCATTCTTTCCAGTATATACTCGTATAACTTCTCAAATAATTATAAATTCGTCTATACCTATAATGTATGCAGAATAATTTATAATTGCACCTCGTTCTTCTTTATAACTGAATGTTTGTGTCACCCCCCTTTTTTATTAAATACCTATTTATTTATTCTTTTCCCCTTATTTATAAATAGCTTTTACTTTCCCCCATATCCTATATATCTTTCCCTTCCACGTAAATTAACTTGTTCCGTATATTATATACAATAGATATAAATACGTTTTTTACTTATAAATACTTGTTAGACACTGTACATTACCTGCACACTTAATTATAATTATTTGTGTAGAATGTTTAAATACAAATGTATTAGTAAACTATTTATACGTCTTATTAGCTTGTTTTCCGCCTATTTCCCCTCTAACTCTAATATGCGCCCATTAGGCGTACCACTATATTTTATTTACTGTGGGGAAGTCAACGCCTAATTCTCAACCACACTTGGGTTTTTTGTCTTTAAACTTATTGTGTCCTTAAACAGCTCTAGGGACTCCCCTTTGAACTCTATCTTTATATGAAGCTTGCTTTCTTAAATTTACCTTCATTCCATACTCTCATTATGATATGCAACTTTTCTTAGTTACCACATCCCACACGCGCCAGATTATGATATGTTACCGCCATAACGTTCATTAATTATTGGAATGCCTTTTCATTCTCCTTCTCGCACATGCAAGTACTTATGGAATGTGAACAATAAAGTCGGTATCTTGACGGTAATGCGAAAACTAGAAGCCTTGTTACCCTCGTAAATTGGGGTTTGGACCAATACAGATTCACTGCTATTATTGTCACTATTGTCACATCGTGTCTGCTCTGCTCTTTAGTTTCTAGATTTTATTGTCTGACTGCTATGATTTATTACTTTGCCAATGTAATACTTTTTCTCTATTTTTGTTTGGTAACCAGAAAATGATAATTGCGTAAAGACCTTTGTGTGAGAATGAGGCAAGAACAATAGGATAGGTGACGTAGTTAAAGGCATGAAATGGGTGGAACGGAGGTTGGTCCGCTAAGACAGCTAATAATTATAACTTAATAAGTCATGTCATGTTGCTATTCCGGAGAATAGTAAGGAACAGCAATGATGTCTTGCTTCCATTACTCTTCTGTAGCTTTCTTCCTGCCCCATAATATTGATTATATTCTGTAAAATGAAGCAAGATATTAGTTAGGTCTATCAGGTCTTCAATACTTCTTTCAATACTTAAGACACTCCCTTAATTTAACGTGACTTGTTACCTATTGTCGGCCTAATCTGCCGAATTGGCCTTACAATTCCCTGGTTTTTGACAAAAAAGGGAAAAAAGATAAAGGCCAGGGGCAGGAACCCAAATGTCAGTCATCCTCCTAATGTATGAAACATTCGTTCAAGAAAAATATAAAATGAAAGGTCTGCCTTAAGAACCACTTCTTTTTTTCTTATTAATAGGGCAATCTAAGTCGGGCTAGACGGTTTAAACAAGATTAGATAGTTTAAATAAATACTTAAAGAATTATAATTAGTATGTGTATTTAAATTTGAATTTAGTAGATAATAAGCTAAGGAATTGAAACATTGTTATTGTTAATATCTAAGATGTTGGTACCTCAATTTCACCAGAGTCAATCATTTTCTGAACATCAACAGGTTTTTGACCATCTACAGTACATCCTATTGCATTACAAGTTCCTAATATCTCCTTGACAGTACCGGAGAATACTTTTGCTCTTGATTTAAATTTCATTGCACGTGCCACAGAGTAAATTTGATTCATGGACAAGTTGCCACTGTGCTTAATATTTTTTACCTTCTTTCTGTCTCTAATTGGTTCCTTAAGTTCCTTTATCAGTAGACTTGTTGCTGTCGGAACAATATCTACCTTAGCTTGACGATTCTGGACAGTTAACTTTACACAGACCTTCATTCCTTTCCAAGCCGCAGTTCCCTTCGCAATATCATCACCAACCTTTTTTGGTGACATACCCAATGGACCGAGTTTTGGGGCTAAAACGGATGTTGCTCCTACTTCACCTCCAAGTTGTCTGATGTACAAGTACTTTACTTCAGATGGATCTGCTTTACCTGCTGGTGGCATTTTCTATATCGATCAGATAACAAAGATTAACAGATATACGTTTATATTTATAAATTCGTGTCAACAAGTATTTTTTATAAGGTCCTTCTCTTTCCTTATAACACCCTTTTATTGTCCTGTTTATACTTTCTATTTCCTCGCGTCTTTTTTAACTTTCTGAATTTACTGATACCCGCCTATTTTTCCCGTCTACTGAGCAACTAAGACTTAAAGTATATAATTTGTAGTATATAAACGATGATCAAATTGCATAACCTTTATAAATAAATTACTATATGTTTTGTTATATATAACTGCCAATATATATTTATATTTAATTGTCAAATTATCCTAAGGGAAGAAAAAAAAAGACTCTAGTCCAAATTTGATTCACTGAAAATCAGCTCAAAAGAAATCAGAGACACAACAGCACTGTTTAAAAGAAAGTATGCATTAACTTGTTTTAATATGTTGTTTTTTTCTCATCATTTGAATCCTCCTCCTCAATATTGTTTATAAGCAATAAAGCACTTGGGAACAAACCTAACTCCTCAATAGTGATATCCTTTCCCAAATATGACTCATCAATCTCTATAGACTTGGAGTGAGGAAGTCTCAGCGAAAACCTATCGGATATAAAATTACTTTTTTCTAAACCTAATGAATCAATCCACTTGTATATTTTACATGCTTTGTCATTTTTACTAAAATCCCTGTGAAACTTTTTACCCGCCGAATTTTTTACGCATACTCTAGAACGTGAGTCATCAATTTTATCATTCACTTCACTCTCAATTTCAGCTCTGTGCTTGATTCTTCTCTCGCGCAATAGCTCTTTCATTTTCTTTTTCTTATTTGCCTTTTCCTGTTTCATTGAATCTAAATTTAGTGATCTCATGTATTCAATGTCTTGTTCCTCCCTTATTCTTCTATCCTGTACAATTTGTTCGATCTGAGTGGGGGTCACCGATGACCTTGTGGCATTGTTAATGTGAGATCCTCCTCGATTTGAATTGTTACTTCTTCTCTCACTACTATCTTCTGGGAAGCAGAACATTGTTTTAAAAAAGGTTAGGAATGCAGCTAGGCCTGTTCCACAAATAGTCATAAATATTCTCATAAATTGATTAAATTTATTGATTGATTCGCTTGTATTATCTTGAAGATCATTTGCATTTCTGTTTTCATTGTCTGATCTTCGATCTGCAACAACATTATAAGAATAATCTGTAGCTAAACCATTCCCAATATGCGATTCATCCGTAATTCCATCATTAATACTAGTATCTATATTAACATGCTCTTCTTCATAATAGAGTGAAACTGCACTTTCTATATTCCAATTCACTGATTCCAATACAGTTTTTGCTTTATTAATATCACAGCCTGTAACCTCACAGAAGGTGGCTATACTATTGTTCTGATGATCCAGTAAGCTCATTTTATATAATTGTAATAATCACTGTTTCAAGGAAATGACCCCACAAGTTATTATTTAACATTCAACATAAATAACTTCGCAAACGGAAAAGAGGATTCCAATAGAAAATAATAGTTAATTTATTAAAAAGTAATGGTAACAAAATCTTTAAATGTCCTATTTTTTGTGAATGATTATTTAGTGTACAAATACTTCACCTTACTCCTTTTAGTTATGTTTTATATAAACGTACATATTTAACCATTCATGTTCATTCAGGTTAAAAAAATAAAATAAAATAAGTAAATTCCCGCCATAATACTACTTGGTTTTAATATACTAAACTGGAATACTTGCGAATATACGTCATTAATTTGCATAAGTACTAGTGATAAAAAACTATGTGATTGTGAATGCGTGATTAAATGGTAATAATAGCATAAAACAGAAAATCTATGATCCTATGAAAAAAATTCACAACTGTAGATTAATAAATATTGAAAAGCAAAACGGCATCCATTTGAATACCTGTATGCGAAATGTGATAACCATGTTAAATGCCGTGGAAAAACGAAGCCGGCGCGCTTCAAGGAGAGGGGTGATCCGGGATTCGAACCCGGGACCTCTCGCACCCTAAGCGAGAATCATACCCCTAGACTAATCACCCAACTTTATAATCGGTGGTGTTGAAATGGGAGAGGTTAGAAAAGACCTACTGAGTAATTTGAAACAGAGTACATTTTTTTTCTTTTTTACTTTAGTTTGATAAAGCAAAAAGGTCACTCTACCAATAATATACTTGCACAAATTTTCGCTGTCGATGTTAGTTGTGGCCTTAGAATTGACAGGACTAACAACAACTCCAATTTGTACATGTTTTTGTCACTTACATAAAAAGGCATTATTACGTGTATTTATATAGACAGCAAAATATATTAATGATTCATGCTAATTGTATGAGGGAATAACTACCTGTTTTTCTAGTTCACAATAATATTGCACACTATTTTAATTCAAAGAAAAAACTCACTTCATCAACTATCAACTAATCTTTAATGCGTGCACTTTATTTGTACGATCAAAATAAAGTGGAATTTTAGGATTAATTCAACTGAATCTCTATTACTTCTTTTTTCCTTGTCGAATAATTCATTCCTAAATTTCTATATATTGTATAAAATGACTTTAAACTACTTATTTCGCACCAAACGCCATTAACAAACGTTTGAAATAAGTCATCAATTACATTGATTTACGTACACATTTATCAACTGAAAATTCAAATATTCAATCAAATCTTTATATTTACAAGTATAATTTTGTTTATTAAACTCATTTTTTCCACTTACATATAAATTTACCCCACACTTTAGCACTAAATTATTCATTACTAGTCCATGATCGTTTGCGTCACAACCTGCAAAGGGTGATTAGTCTAGGGGTATGATTCTCGCTTTGGGTGCGAGAGGTCCCGGGTTCAAATCCCGGATCACCCCCTTTTTCTAAAAGCCATTTTTTGCCCAAACTTGATATTCCTTTAGATTGCAACAACTATAAACCCCCAAATGAATATATTTGTACAATAAGTGAATTTAGTGCGACACAAGTTGTTCTATTATTTAATTGAATCCGTTCAACATAACAAAATAAATAGATGAAATAAATGCATGCAGGCGCAGTCTAGAATAGCACAACCGTAACATCGATGCTGATTCTGACTGAATTTGCCAAAATATTGTAAAATGTAGCAGAATTTAGGTCATTCACAATTGTTAGGTAGTCCTAAAAATACCAAAATGGTAAAAAAATTATCTTTTTTATAAGCAGAAAAATAGTAATAAGCCAGAATTTATTGTTATCGACATCTCCCGATGAAATGTAAAACTCGAAATTAGTTTGCGATTAACCTACTTTAATAAGTAAAATTTAATTTAAGCACACTCCTGTTATTCTCCTCCCCCCCCCCCAAATACACCTGCCCATAAAATGTATTTCCAAGATAGCAATTAGTTCATTGGTATGGCTAAGATCAGTGAATACAAGCATATCAAACTAGATATAATCGTTCCCAGTAAGTTCTACTAATATTAATAAAATTTAAGAAAAAAGTAAAAACACGAATCCTATGCCTTCTCTCTAGATCAGATTACGGTATTGCAATTCTTCGCTTATTAATCAGGTGCAAGTCAATACGTCCGTTATGATCCCATTATTCGGGCAACCGAACAGATACGAATGCACCTTAAGAATATAAACTAAATTAATTGGTGAAAAAATAGGTCATTTCCCATTTTTCGCTCAACAAATAAGTAATATATGTTATTCAATGTGAATATATATGGTGGAAATGAAAGTGACAATATATTAAACCTACATATCACAAGGTAGATATTCAGGAAGAGATAGTAGTTGCTTAATTCCTGATTTATATTGGGGAAGCTCATAAGAGAGTAATTTTTGAGTTCTTTGTAAATATCTAATCTGCATTGGGGTTAAGCTCTTAATATAGCAATTGTTTTCCTGAAGATCGGAACCAATTATGTTTGAACTGCAAATATTATTTATGTTAATTCCCGCACTCCTATTATTGCTGCCAGAGCAATTACTGTCTCTTGTATATGTATTTGGGTCGTCTCCTACCACTATACCATTATTTGTGTCGTCAAAGTATCCGGCATTATTCGGATTACAAGTTTGAATGGCACCGGTGTTTGTTGTGTTGAAATGAATCAAAGTATCCTCCTCTCTTACATTACCAATATTAAAAGCATTATTTTCTCTTAATTCTCTATTAGTATGAATATTATCTCTATTTTCAGAACACCTATGTGCAGGAGTAGCTTTAATATGAATTCCTCCATTGGAAAATGAAGCATCATCTAGGGGAGCAATACCATGATTTGCTTGTACATGATGAGGTATATTCAAAGCAGCAGCAACCTTGGACAACTTCCTAAAATGATTATATCTAAAATTTTCATCATATAAACCATAATTGCTATCAAATTCAAGATCCAAGTTATTTATCCTATTTGATGCACCTTCATTACAGTTATCGGAGTTTATATATATTCTCCTTATCTTGCGACCTCTTAAAGGACTCATATCTCAACTAATGAAACGAGCCAGATAGAAAGACCAACTATTAAAAGTCTTTCTATTGACTTATAAAATTGTGAATAGCAAGGTAGTAGATTAACAAAAAAACCAATACTTATATGTAATCCACCTTTAGACTTTTCTTATTATTAAATTTAAAACAATCAACAACTATATTTTATATAAATATTAAGTTAATAATACTTTAAAAACATTAAACATTAATTATTAAAAAATACACTAAATACCCAATAAAATTATTCCTTTGGAAAAGTGAACTTTTTATAGCATATATTTCTCAAAGTATACTATATTCAGTGATAAGAATATTTCCACCCTTTAATTTTTATCTTTTAAACTTTTTTTGAATATTTAATTTAGCATATCTCTGTAAACATGCATACATATATATAGTGGATTTACGAATATTCAACTACTTTGTATCAACCTAACAAATACACATATAATACTTAATTACCAACTAAAAGTCCTCTTCTTTACAGTATATATATTAAGAAATATATTCAGTATTTCCACCTCTTTTTTACTCTTGATATTTCTACCTTCAGTTATTTATGTTTACTACTTTCTAGTTTTTTTCTTTTCAATTCATAACTAATATTTTTGTGTTTATCCCCCAACAAAGGCAGAGTGCCCCGCCTTTTGTGAGCGGGTCTTTCCACTTCCTCATAATAAATATTGTGAATATACAATAAATAATGGCGTAACACAACAAATTTTACATAAAAAAAAGCGTAGAAGAAAATACACAATAAATAATGATAGCAGCCTCATCCGCATATTAATATGTAGTCATATTGTATATTCAGAAGTGAAACATTACTCTGGGTTTTTTTAATAAAATGGAAATTACCGCATACTAGCTACATTCGCGCCAACGAAATGCAATTTAGGGAGTTAAAATTTGATTATTTACCGCGTGAAAAATACCAAAGGCTAATTAGAATCCCTATAATTGCAAATAAATGAATTTTGTTTCTCTTTGTTAATATGTAGAGATGGAATCAAACACTGAAGATCATAGTAAATGTGGGGATAATACAAATCCAGTTTTTACATTCAAGGACAAAAACATTCTGGACTATAATGGGAACGAGGACGAGTTTGATGAAGAATTGGACTTTAAAGATGTAAATTTAGGGAAAGGGAATCATGGATTTCGGAATCACAGCGACATAAAATGTGAGGTTATACCAAAGGATAACATTCAAGGCGCTGATGAAAAGAAAACGGAGTGCAAGATGAACTGTTTTAAAAGAAAAAACATTGAAATAATAAAGAAGAATCAGCGTGTAATAAATAACAAGATCGAAAATACAGAGAATAATATTCTAGAAAATAGTGTAACAAATCTTAATAAAAATTTCTTGCTAAATGAAAATGGGATATTCGATGACACCGATTCTTTTTACAGTCAATTAAAAATAGCTAAGAAAAGAAAAATCCAAGATATAAAGACACAATTTGTGAAATATGAATCCGATAGTGGCAATATAAGCAGTTACAAGCCAGACATCAACGCGACAACTCAAGTTAACTATAGCAATTTCAGTGATAATAAAAACCTAAATGAAAATTTGTTTCTCTCTCTAGAGACAGAATTTTGCAGAAACATCTCTAATTCAAGAAATCCCAATTTGCGTGACTTTAATGAGAAAAATATTTCAACCTGTAATAATAATCTTGATAATACCAACGATAGCAATAATAATAGTAGTAACAACAATAACTTTTGTGGCAACACTAATAATGTTAATGATAATATTGAAACTTATGATGTAAATGAACCTGATTTGTCAGATATTCATAAATTGAACGAAAGTTCTGGTCATTTAAACAGCGATAACGCGGAATATGACAATATCCTATACCAAAAACCACTAGATTTTGGCCTGTCTTCCACACTGGAATTTCTTAGAAGCAGAGGTGATATTTCTAAAAAAAACGACGCTGCAATGACTCAAGACAATAACTCGGGCGTTGACTCGGTTAAAGAAGTATCCATTTTTCACACTGACGAGAATGGAAACATTCTTGATCAAAAATCAGCATTTAAAAGACTGTGCTGGAAATTTCACGGACAAAAAGTTAATAAGAACAAACTCGAGAGAATATTCAGAAACTATATTAGAAATAGTTAATTCCCAAAAGTATGTGTTACATTTGTTAATAATACACATACCCATTTACACGTGCATTACCATAGACTTGCAATATTATTGCGATTTCTTCATTTATCTCGACTAGTCATGCAAGACAATATATAAAAGACTATCTTGTTACAATTAAAAACAACCCGCCTTTGCTTCAGTGGTCTGACTTGTCCTGTAGAGACACAAGACAAATGATAAATTACAATTGAGAATTTGTGGTGATTTAATTGAAATCATTTTGTGGTTGTTTTGAGGAATGATGACATGAGTTGTCAATAGTGCTATGTTTCATCTTTGAATTTAATATGGAACGGAATTTAGTGCATATTATTGTTAAATAAAGAGCTAATTTGTAATGATGGATACCCTTATAGCAGACGGGCGATCAGAAAGTGATTATCTCAGAGTATCATTTTAATTAATGATCCTCGGATAATGTGTTGAGTTGTGCTATCCTGAACATTTTATTTCTTTTTTTGATAATACAATCACTGAATCAAATTAATATGGTGAATTTAAGCCAGATAATATAAATGCCAGTTTTTGGATATAAATACGTGACTATATACATTCCTGCTTACAATATTTATTGCTACTAAAATTATCGTGTCGCTAAGATATTGAACGTGTTGTTGATGCGGATGGATAAGAGACAATGATGATTAACATCTTAGTCATGACTTTCTTTTCCAAGTAAACTTGGAATATCATGATTATTAACTTCTTTCGCTCCTATCTGAGTCGCTTTTCTGCATTAATTAAAACATCTACCTATAAATGTTGGAATATTAAATACCGAGTGGTATATATTTCAAATATTAAAAATAAAAGTATTGATTCAACAAGACCATATTTTGTCATAGAGAGCAATTATTTTGTTTGTAATAATTAATCGAACACCAAATAGGAAGGGGAATATGGATGTTCAATATTTAAAATGATGACTTTTTGTGGTTTAAACTAGAGTCTATTATAGTCCCTAAGATATAAATGTCTTATACTATTTGATTACATAGTTTTCTCTTGGCTGTCTGATGTAAATATTGAGGCTACATGCTACTATTCCCAAAAACAAAAACTACTAACGATTTTAATAGTTTAAACAAGAATAATTGACGAACAGTGTAGACAATTTTTGTTGTCAAATAGATATAAAGTTAGATGGAACTAAATATAATATGATTTCTATGTTTAATTTTATGCATTAATTGCTATCAGGTGTACCTTCTCTCTAAACCAATAATACATATACTGCAAAAGAACTGCATCGTTTATACACGTATGTGTGCAAATGCTTATCTGTGTACTCACCTTTTAGCATGTTTTCTCTTGTTTATTCTTTTGACTGATCTCTTGTCTTTTTTGAGCCTTTTGTCTACAAACTTTGTCTTAAAGTTGCTGGTATTTACGTTTCTTTCTTTGCTTTTAATTTGCTTGCTAGGTCCATGTCTTCTTGTAACAGTGTATATATTTGCTCTTTTTTTACTAGTTACTTTTTGTGCCTTCTTAATTAACTTGTTAATACTCTTGGATTTAGATAGTTCACTCATTTCATTAGAATCGGCTATTATTTCTGCCTTTTTTCTTGCTTTATCCATAATTCTATCATATCTTCTCTTTTTTCTAGCTAAAGCTTCAGATTCTTTTCTAATTGGACGATTTTTTATTTCTCTTAATTTTTCTCTATATTGCTTCATTAGTTCTTTTGTTATTGGAAGTTCTGGTTTATTGTGTTTATTCTCATCTTCTACAAACCACTTAGGCAACCCTAATATATTATTTTGAAGATCCTCGTCTGGATCATGAAACGCATATCTATTATAACTGCCGTCTATTAAATCCATTCTTGTACTCTTATTTATTAGCAACGAGCCAATGCCTTGAACCAATTTTAAGTCCTCCTCATTTTCCGGTTTTCTGTAATCACCTTTTGTTTCCAATTCTGATTCAGAATTTGACTCGGATTTTAATTCAGAGTTTGACTCTAAATCAAAATCTGTGTTGCAATTACTAATATTATAACTTAAAATGCTATTTTGAGTGTCAACATTGTCATTCAACTCTTGTGGAACAAATTCTATTTCAGTATTATTTTTATCTTGCTTTCCATGCTTATCAACTTTATTTGATTTTTTATTTTTGTTATCCAATTTTTTTTGTTTCTTTTCACTCAACGGCAACTTTGGGATCTCCGAGTCAGATAGCTCTTTAATATTGTCCTTACCATTGTCATCGTAAAAAAGTATATCCTTAAATGCACTATTCGAAAACCATCTCTTGCTCTTTAAGTCGGAATTTATTTCCTCATTCAGAGTTTCCTTGTCAATCTTCTTGGTTGTTCTATTACAAGTACTAACACTCTTATCTTTACATTCCTCCTCATCTGAAGATAGTTGAGATAAAATCTTGTTTTCCAATTCATTCCTGTTTTTTTCTTCAACTACATTTGAGAATTTATTCATCTCATCCGCCCACTCAGAAATAACCTTTTTACGTCTGCTCTCTTTTTTACTAGACATTAATTTGCTCGATTCTTTTTTATCATATGACTCAGTATTATTCCTGATGTAGTCCATTATATCCAAATCTATGGCTAATTTATCTTTATGGTCAAGTAAATAATCCTCATTTTCGTCGCCATCACCAAGTATCATGTTTAAACCAGACTTATTTAAATCATCTACTTTACAATCCTCCCCAAGTAAGTAATTGCCACAAATATTCGAGTTTTCATCCGGGAAATACTTATTCACCGAAACATTTCTTTCCTCATTTTCTAATACTTCAAGAACTTGCTTTGAGTATTTAAATAATTCTGGATCGTTCTCAGTTGTCTCAAATCCACCTTTTGAAAGTGAGGTTCTCCATTCTTTCTTTCTTTCTTGTAACTTTTTTTTCTTTTCCATTGCCTTATTTCTTTTTCTTTGTGTTTCCAGCATCATCTCCAACTCATCATTCATGCCATCGTCTTCACTATTTTCACCATCCTCGTATTTTTCTTCGATTCCTTCTTCCTGGTCCTCACTGTAGCTTCTTTCGTCTTCATTGTATTCATCACCCTCCTTTCTGCTATCATTCTCTTGGTCATTTATTTCTATAGTGCTTATCTCTCTCGTTAGTAGAAATCTCCACTTCAGTAATTGCATTAGCTCCTTTTTTCCAAGCACTTTTAGATCCTCGCACAAATATTTAATTTCCTGAGTTGTTTTTGTACTGTTTAGTATTAGTTCAAGATATCTAGCCTCAATCTTATTGTTTTTATTAACCTTCTTCATATCCAAATTAATTACATTGCTTTTAAGTAATAGTAATGCCGGATTATCGGAGTTGAAAAAGTCATGAACACTTATTACCCTATAATCGTCTCCTTCTTCGTATCCGTCTCTATTTCTCTTTCCTATACCTCTTAACAACTCATTTAAGCTTGATTTCATACCTTTTTTCGTTTTTTTTGTTAATTTTTCATTTTCATCCTCATCATCCTTATCAATACAATTTTCACTTGTATTACTATTATCGTTATCACACGTCTGAAAAACATATTTTGGATCAAAAAATTTACTGTCTATCTTTTTTGGGGCTTTATAACCCAAACAAACCAAAAATATTTCAGCAGATACATTGCGAGAAGATTGTGGTTTAGTTGCTTTTACTGTATTGAACAATTGACTTAACACCCAAAGAACTGAATTGTAATCACTTGAACGGAATATTTTTGTCACGAATATTCCGTTTGGTTTAAGAATCTCACAAGCCAATTTTGTTGAATGAAGTACCAATTCGTTTTGCATGTAAGCATCCTTGTCCCAAGACGTACCTACATTTGGAGCTCCATCATGTAGTATCACATCTACAGGTAGTCCATTTAATTCATCCAATATCAACTTTCTGCATCTGCTTGTCGTTATGTCGCACTTAAATGTTGTTACTCCAGGTATACTCTTTATTGCAACCAAATCAACTCCTATTATCTTGCTTGATACTCCCATATTTCTTTTAGCTACTTGTAACCAACCACCTGGTGCTGCACATAAATCTACTAAAACCTGACAATTCCTAAATATATTAAACTTTTGTGCCAGTTGAATTAGTTTAAATGCAGACCTTGCTCTATACCCCTGCTCCTTAGCCAAATGGTAATACCGATCTAAACGATCCTTCCCCGTTTTGACTTTTCTGCCCATTTTTGCGCTTGTACCTTTCTACACAAATTATATTTATTGCTTATTTTAAGCTATTACTTTTTTGCATCAATAAATAAACAACTAAAATCCTATATTTTGGTTCCGCTTGCTATTCTTTTCCTTCTCACCTGTTATATTGTTACTGATTTATACTCGCCGTTATCTTCATTAATTATATACTAATATTGTTTGCTTTTTCAAGTGTATAATTCCATATGAAAAATCAGTATACACTTAAAAACAATGCATCAGGCTATAATCTCTGCAGTTGAGAGCGAAAACGAATTGCCAACAAAAATTAGTGTCCTTAATCAAATTTTGACCTTTACTTTTGCCATAACTTTTAGGCCTCCACTACCTTGCCGCCAAAACATTCTGGTAATAAGCATAGACTAACGCGCTCTGAAGAAACTGTGACATCAGCCTATCTAGAGAAAAAAAGCATGTGCTAAAACGACAAATTTCATGGAATTAAGTAGAATGTGCTCATAAGACGGTGTCTTTATAGTCAGCACATATTTGCAATTGCGTCGGTTTGCTCGAAATCCATCGTACCTATAAATGTGTTTCACGAAAGGAGCGCATGGTTAAACCGTCATATGTGCACTTCTAAAGGCGACATTAATAGAAAACCAGTTAGATATCATCAACTTTTGGAAACATTCCGAATTATCTAAGGCAAAGGAAGAATAGAGAATATTAAAAAAAAAGTTATAACAGTGGACAACAGTGACGCCGCTTTACTTCTATCTAAGTGTTAAGAGAAGCCTGGGTTTTCCGGCATGTCCAAATGATTGCCGTATTTTATAATCAAATAAATAAGAGTAATGTGAGAACAAATTCTCATAATAGACTTTGTTTTTGGCGATAAACACTCATGTCTTCTATTGTCGTTTGCAAAGAAATGGCTATAATCCATCTTCGCCTATTTAACGCTTTCAATTCTTCAGAAATAATAACCTGAAAACCGAATTGTCTGAAAGAGGGAAAAAACAAGAAAAAATCTCACGCCTTCAACCCTTATCAAAAGTACAAACAAACCAATATACCCATACAAACTGTGTTTATGTTCGGCTCTCACCTTTCCTCTTGCCTACATCCTCTTTTATTTTCCCCTCTTGTATTTTGTCCATTTTATTCGTAATTAAATTGCTTTTTATATGATTTAATTAATATCGTTACCGCTGTATACCGCCAACGTTTTGTGTCTACAATCTTAAGTGGTATTAACATTAATAGTAGGAGAATTAAAATAGAGGTAAATGAAATGAATAAATAAGGTATTAAGAAAGGAAATAGTAACATAAAGGGGTAGTAAATGAGTAAAGGGGGAAAAGAAAAAAATAGTTTAATAATATAAAATGTCAAAAATAATTAGTAAAAACATTGATAATAAATAAAACAATTAAAGCGGAAAATGGTGTTTGGGCGTATTTTTCATTTTTATATAATATATAAATTATTATTTATAATTTGTAATAGATAACGTTTTAGGACATTTTTTCCCAGTAGGGTTTGAAAACAATAAATTGTTTATCGATTTCTCAGCAAAAAAAATTATTGAACATAAAGTCTTCTTTTCAATCAAATAAGGGAATAGAGGAGCACTAGGTGTAGCTCATCTTTTTTTCAGTCAAAAGTGAATTAATTATCATATAGAATAGTATTTATTGAGCTGTAAAAGGAGCCCACCAAATATAATTTCATCTTGGGGGTTGTAAATAAAACATTGTTTGATACTAAAAAAGGACTATCTTTTTCTAATTTGTTATTTTGAGCATTTATGTGGTAATATCATTTGGTTTATTACTTCTTGGTAGCATTTGCTTGATAATAAATTAAAGATTATTTAACTACTGGCAAATAATACATTGTGAATTGCGTAACATCCAAAGGTGTTTTTTCAATAATATCCACACATCGCAATAAGACTATACACTTTAGTTGCCAATCAAGATTATTCTTGTTCTACAAAAGAGCGTGACAAATACATTAATTAGAGTCGTTACTTGATGTAATAATTAGCAGACAACTAAATATATATATGTACGTGTAATATATGTAAGCATATATTTACATATATACATGTACATATATGTACATATGTATATATATGTATATATATACATGAAGTATGTATATATATGTAAATATAGCGTATTGTGAATGCATTTTATAAATTTAAATCAAGTTTTATTGGTGTTGATAAACAAAAACAACTTATACACGTAATTAAATTGTACTTTAAATAACAGTAATAGTACATACGTTAGGTATTGGTAGGAATGTCGTCTGAAGATACGAAGTCCGCTAATTGTCTTTCAACAATGAGTGATTGTAACTTGGAGTGTGGTACTGGAAATGGTGGAGAATCTGTTACAGAGGTTAGTATTTCTACATCTACCAATGATAGCAGTGTTGATGCTAATTTGAACAATGGTAATAATGGGAATAGTGTTGTTAATAGCGGTGAGAACACATTGTTGAGTGAAAATAACGAGGCAACAAACAATGTTAATGATTCTAGTGCTGTGCCAGAACCACCCAAAAAGAGAGGAAGAGGGCGTCCAAGAATAAATAGGGAGGCGCTTGCTGCCGCTGCTGCTGCTGCTGCTGCTGCTGCTGCCTCGGCAGGTCCAGGGGAAAGTTTGTTTGGGAGAAAAGTGATTACACAGAGAGAACCTAGTACGAGGAGAAAAGGAGCAGGTTTGGGGAGTTTGATTGCAGCAGAAGTAAATTCGAGAAAGTCGTACATAGACGAAGATGAGGACGAGGATGATGACGACATTGATGTGGATTTTAGGACAGATGGAGACAATAGTGATAACGAAGAAGCAGATATCCCACAGAGATTTGTGTTAACACCAATTGTTGAGAAGTTTTTAAAGAGGCGTCCTCAAATGAGGCATAACAATAATCTCATGAAAGGCAAGAACAATGTATTTCCCGATGAGAAAGACAAGGATGAGGCTACGAGCAGTGATAATGTTGTGAATCAGAATTGCAGTCCAAGAAGGAGATTGAGTGGAGGTGGTAGCGGTTCGGTAAACAGTGCAGGAGCGGGAGCAGGAGCAACAGGAGCCTCTGTAGGATCCAATAATCCGAATCAGCGTAGAATTCCAAGAGGAAAGATGCCGTACGAATATTTAGTTAAGTATCATCAGCAAAGCTATTCCCAGTGCAAATGGATAACGGAGGATGATATAGACAACGATCCGGACCCAAAAGTAAGGATAAAGTATTTGAGATATATTCAAAGATTAGAACAAAAAGGTGTTGAGAGCATAGATGCAACGGCATATATAGAGGATGTTCCAGAACTGCAATATATAGACGGTGAGATAGAGAGGATAGTCGATTGCACCGATGTATTTAGGTCACTGTATCCGATGAAGGCGGCGGAGATAGGTAGAAACGAGTGGTATATATACTGTCTCAAGATAATAGATGCGCTTGTTTGTTTTGACAGAAAAGGAATAAAGTATGGAATCCCGTTTTTAAGACCGGTAGACCCAAATATGGACGGAGCTTCTGATTACTATTCAGTTATCTCAAGACCCATGGACTTTACAACAGTTCAGACCAAACTGTACTTGAGAATATATTCACAACCACAAGAGTTTTGGAGTGATGTTCAACAAATATTTACAAATTGTTTTATGTATAACTCGGTAGATAGCGATATATATGTGCAGGGTAAATTATTAAAGGCACTCTTCGATAAGTTATACGGTGAATGGGCTCTTTTGTCGAGGCAAACCCAGGAGGATTTAGTCAAGCAGAAGAGTGAGGAATCCCCAAAAGAATGGTTAGATGATCAAACAGTAACTATAGAGACTGCAATACAACACATAACATTTCGTGACTTGCTTGCTCTCCCAAAAAGACCTATAATGTACTTTACCAAGTGGAAACATCTCTCATTTGCTGATAATACGTGGGAGCACGAGGTTGACATTACAGACTCAAGTAAAATACTCCAATTTCATCGTTTTATACGTGTACCTGAATACATTACAACGGCACATAACGGTCCAGCTGCCATTTCCTACGATCTTTACAAAAGAATGATTAGTGAAACATATACGTATATTCGTCATACATTTTCGTGGATGAACAACCAGTTTGGTCTTCGTCTCAATCCCCCACAGGCTCCTTCATATGTAACATCGAATCACGGAAGTGGAGGTAACAATAACGACTCTGATGACTCGGACGACGAGAATCACGCTCCCTATGCAAGCAAAAAAAGATCTAAGAACAGATACTCTATTAGGACGTACGTACCAACTACATTTTCTAACCTCCCTCAATTAACTAGTGCTATTTCCATTTACTCCCACCACGGCTATCAGAACAGGAACGCGTACAACACGCAGAAACAACAAAGAGGTTGCTATGGAGGGGCTACTTACCAGGGATCTGCTGTAGGACAACAAACCAATAATAATGGTCCCTATGCTAGCCAGAATGGAGCTGTCTACAGGAATCAACAAGGTGGTATCGGTATTACTGCTAGTAACGGTCTTGTGAATGCAAGTAGTGGTGGTGCTGGCCTTTCTAACCAGCTTCAACAAACGATACCCATACAAAATCTCCCTGGAAGCAAAGATCTCTTAAATGAGATTAAGGTCGGATCCGATGGCACTTTAAGTCAGAGTGCTATAGTTGCGACACAGAAGCTTCTCCAGATGATCACTGCCAATAACCCAAATGCCGCCAATGCTCTCAGCATGGCAATGAACAATCCCGCCATTGCGGGTCTTGTGGGGAAACTTCTCCAAAACATCAACAATAACGGCAATTTGATAAATAAGGACGTTCCGGCCTCCGATCATATGAACATTTCACAAGTTGGCATGAGTGATGGGAGCAATGTGAATCGAAATGGTGATAATGCAGACAAAGGGCTTGTCTCTGCATGTACGAGCCACAATTCTCTCGAGAACGGTGATCGTAACGCTCCCAGTAATGAAGGTGATCCTGGCCAGCTTGCAGGTAATGTGAGTGACTTCACCAATTGTAACAATGGTGCTCCCCCTCTTATGGGACTTAAAGAGGAGGTTGACAATGGTTTGGTCGGCGAGAATCCTGTCATTGGAGGAGGGTGTTTTGCGGTGGGAGCGAGAGGGGAGTGGGATAAGAACAACTTTAACAATAATAATATTAATAGTAATGGTTCTGGTGTGAGATGTATGCAAAATAGTCAGATAGGTCAGGAAAACTCATTTTATGTGTCAAACTCGGAGCAGAACTTTATTGGAGGCCATAACATCAGTGGAATTGGTAATGGCAATGATTTTTGTAATCCAAATGGTGGTGCAGACTTTAGAGTTGGTTGTAGTGCTAACGAGAGTAACTTGGTTGGTTCTCTATCTCACGAAAACCCTCAGATTTGTTCAAATAGTTTGATTTCCAAGGACGATATTTACGCGAGTGGAGTGTCTGAAGTATCTAGAACTAGCGAGTGTTATGGAATTAGAAACGACGGAAACCCAAACAATGGTAACAATGGTGGGAGTGATGTCATGGTGAAAACCATAAACGAAACTGATATGTTTTTTAATGTCGGTAGTGATGATGTTACTAATTGCAGCGCAAAAGTTAACAGCGATATTGAAGGAGTTTCTGACAAAAGCAAGTATTTAGATGCTGAACATGTGAATATCAACGATAGCGGCTATAACAATCACAGCAGCAGCAACATATCTCTTTGTGATGGTGGCAAGGACATTAAGTTCAGTGGTAATTTTGGCAATACCAGACGAGTTGAGAATGGGGTTGAGATTAATCCACTATTCATTTCCAATGAAATTTCTTTGCCCTCCAGTGTAGATCTTTATGATAAGTTAGAGTTAGAATACAAGGACATGATCACCATTTCAGGTGAAGGGACTCTGGAGGGCATTGATGGTGGATGCAAATACATAATTAGTGATAATTTTCAAGAGTTTTGTGACGGTCTTGCAACTTGTGTAACCGGTGACAGTAATAACTCACTTCCAGGTGTGCCGGATCCAAAAGCCGAAACATATGTTGACCATACTAAGAATAATAATTCAAGTCATGATAATATTGGTAACACCTCTAATACTATTTTTTCTCCTCCCCCTTCAGTAGACACGTGTCCCATAAATGAACGACTTTGTAATGTAGATAACAATGGTGAAAATCTCACTGGAAAGAGAGAGAATGTAGAAACTGGTGAGCCTGGAGTCGGTAAAGTTCCTTTAAATGGTGATGCAAGTGATAAATACAACAAAGAAAACGTGGAGGCTAAGAACGAAGAAGAGAAGCCCCAAATGGGATTGGCAAGTTTGGTTGCAAACAATAGGATAGCGGAGCTTTACTCCAGTCAAAAGCGACCACCACCGCCACCTCCGGGGGTTTCTCGTCATTATCTCGTTTCTCCCATATTCAAGAATGGGTATCAATTATTTGATTACCAACTCGCGGGCTTGAATTGGCTATTACAACTTTGGTCTGAAGGAAGGAATGGAATATTAGCGGATGAAATGGGTCTGGGGAAGACCATGCAGACAATGTCATTTGTTTGGCACCTTGTGTACAAGGAGAAATTAAGAGGACCCTTTTTGGTAGTGGCTCCATTGTCTACCCTGGACCACTGGAAAAGGACGTTTGAGGATTGGACTGATTTAAATGTTGTGTTATATTATGATGAGGGAGGGAGAAATGGACGTGATTTGCTCCGTTACTATGAGTTTTATCACCAATGTTTGCAATTTGACATGAGAGGAAGAGGTAGAAGCAGTTATAATAATTACGGTAGTAATATTAGAAACTATGGGTATGTTAACGAGCCCAGATTAGTACAAACAAAGCATTACAAATTCCATATACTACTTACATCTTACGAGATACTTCTGGCCGATGCAGACATTCTGTGTACAATGCCATGGCAGTTTATTATCATAGATGAAGCACACAGATTGAAAAATAGAGGTGCCAAAACACTTCAGGTATTTAAGAGCATTGCTTGTAGACACATACTGTTACTCTCCGGAACACCAGTACAGAACAATACGGAAGAACTTTGGCCGCTTTTGAATTACATTGAACCCATAAAGTTTGCAAGTATAGAGGCTTTTACGCAGGAATTTGGTGAGTTACAAAGCAGTGCCCAAGTTACTGCATTGCATGAACTATTGCGCCCACATTTGCTTAGAAGGGTTAAGGAGGATGTAATGAAGGAGATACCACCATTGGAAGAGACAATCATAGATGTTGAGCTAACAACCGCGCAAAAGGCATACTATAGAGCAATATTTGAAAGAAACAGAGCGTTTTTGTGCAAGAATATCGGTTTTGGTGGGAAAAAATCAAGCAACGCTCCAATACCTTCACTCATGAATGTTGAGGTTGAGCTCAGAAAATGTTGCAACCACCCATTTCAGGTAGTAGGAGTGGAAGAGAGGGAAGTTGCACTTTGTAAGACTACTGAAGATAGATACAAGAAGATGATAGAATTAAGTGGCAAGATGGTTCTTATGGGTAAATTACTACCTAAACTGAAGGCAGAGGGACACAGGGTGTTGATTTTCAGCCAGTTTATTCAGACCTTGACTTTGTTGGAGGAATTAATTGAACACCACGGATGGGGATATGAAAGGCTTGATGGTAGTATTAGAGGCACTGACAGGACTGCTGCAATAGCGAGATTTAACGCCGAAGACTCCGACAAGTTTGTATTTTTGCTTTCAACTAGAGCTGGAGGCTTGGGAATTAATTTAACTTCTGCAGATACTGTTATTATATTCGATTCGGATTGGAATCCTCAGAACGACGTGCAGGCCTGTGCGAGGGCCCATAGAATTGGGCAAACACGTGATGTGAAGGTCTATAGATTGATAACTGCAAGAACATACGAAGCAGAGATGTTTGAAAGAGCAAGCAAAAAACTTGGGTTGAATACAGCTGTTTTCCACAAGGGTGCATTTAGAGAAGAGAACAGCAATGGTAATGGTAGCAGTAATTCTAATGGCATAGGTACCAGTGGGGAGCCAACAAAGCAAGAGATTGAAGATTTACTTAAACATGGTGCTTATTATTTGCTTGAGGGTAGTGAAGCCTCGAGACAGTTCCAAGAGAGCGACATTGACGAGATATTAAGTAAAAATTCGCGTTTGGTTAGATATCAGCTAAGTGGTAAGAATTCGTCATTCAGTAAAACAAGCTTCAGGAGTGATAATGCTCTCCCAGATTTGGATGTTAATGACCCAGATTTTTGGAAAAAAGTGCTTGGGGACAGCAGTGTATCTTCCTTCCTTGTACAGCTTCAAAGTGGAAGTGCAGTTAGGGACGAAGAAAGTAGGGAAAAATTTATCCAAGACTTGGCGGATGCAGTTGATGGTGCTGCTGCCTTGGACAGTTTAGATCCCTTGATTGAAGCCTTGGTACAGGTTACTAACATGAGAGAGTTTTCTGAACTCCAACGTCAGAAGGCGGAGGACCTATTGGCAAATGTCCAAGAAATAGTGAGAACACTTCAACCTGATAACGGTGAAAACGAGGAGGACGATAGCTCCAACGTCAATGTTGAACATAATAATGGAGGGAAATCTAGGAAAAAATCAAGAAGATCAACGAGGGCGAAAGAGTTTACTATTGACAATTATGATCTTGATGACTATGATGACTCGAACAACTTGGGAGGAAGTGGTAATACTGGCGGTGACTCCTCAAAGGGTGGTAGTGGTGTTGATGGGAGGAATGGCAGGGGCTCAAAGAGGAGCACAAGGAGATCAAATCCCTCTACTACCAATAAAAGTGGTACGGCTGACTCATTTGACGACGAGGTAGACGATGATGACGATTTTAATGATGAATCTTTTGAACCAACAACTAGAGGCTCCAAAGGAAGGGTAAAAAAGTCAACATCCAGGGGTGGAAGATCCTCCGCGAGATCTAACAACAATGGCAGGTCCAGTGGAACATCATCTCAAGCAAATAGCAATTGCTATCCTGATTTAGACAGCAACCAAGGCGAGTACTTTTCCGAAGGTAATGGTGGCAGTGGTACCGCCTCTGCCGCATCGCTTGCTGGAGGGACGGGAGCGAGGACTAGAGGAAACAAGAGGAGAAAGACACCCAACTGTAATGATACCATTGGTGCCTCCACCTCCTCGTCTACTAATGATAATCAAAATGACAAGGACCAAAACAATGACCAATCATTGTCCCCCTGCTCAGCAGCTGCTAACAACACTGTTGCTAAAAGAAGAAACAGGAGAGATTCCGCTGCAGCAATGTTAGCCTTACTCACTGCTGAAATTGCAAAGAATGAAGATGAAGATGATGAGGATCTTGAATAATTAAGTGGATTAACTAATAGAATATTCAAATATTTGTACACTATTTATATTACTAGATAATAATTAATTTACAGTTTTGTCTCTTGAATAATTAAGTCTAATCGACCAAAAATGAAGTAGAAAATTAAGTGTTATGATAATATTAATTATTGTTGTGTCTGTCTCTTATCAAACAAATGTATGTTAAAGACTCATTTCGAAACTATTCATACACAAAATTTAAACGATCTTTCATTTATATATGCTATTTTTACTTATTTAACTGTTAAACAACCAATCAATTTATTACAAAAAATATGCATATTCAACTTGTTTTCCAACCAGTAAAAAATGTACTACTAAAGACCCGCCTATATGTGGCGGGATTGAGTCGAATGTAAATATATATAAAGCATGTAAAAATGAATGTGGGGAAAAGATGTAAAAAAAAGTATTTATAAAGAAAGGCAAAAAAATTTTAGAAAAATAAAACAATAAAACACATGGAATAGATGGAAATTCATGATAAATTAATTGGTTGAACTTTATATTTTTTTAGATATACTAGAAGCACTTAAGCGTGAATAGGTGTATAATTTTGAGTGTTGATGAACAAAATCAATAATTTTTTAATGGAATAACACTAAATATTAAACTTATTATTTGCGATTAGTATAAAATTAGTGCGAGAAAAGTAGTAAATCATAATAGTGGTAATATTGTTATATCCAGTACACCACTATTATATAAAAATCAGTAATATTTAGGAAATAACATTAGTACATAAATTTATGAGATGAATCAGGAAAACACTAAAAGTTTAAATACAAGATCAGTGACACCAAGAAGAAAAATATTGGAGGAAAATAAATTAAGCTTTGAGGAAACACCGACAAGAAAAAAAAATGATTCGTTAAAGAGGGAGAGTAGTATTAGTGGTGGAAGAAAAGTTGGAACAAAAGTTGGAAGTGCAAACTCAAGGGAGGAAAACATTTCAAGCAGCAGTAGAAGAGTACATAAAAAAGAAAATATAGTTTTAAGTGACGAAAAATCGTCTTTAACACCGCAAGTCGGCACTCCAGGAGGTACTCCATATATGTTAAGATCTAAAACAAAAGAATTAAAATCGTCTGATAAGAGAACTCCAAGAAACGAGATGAGAAATAATATAAGTAAAAAAGATATGATAATGCCACCACTAGATTTAAGTAACGGTAGTAATAACGAAAGTGAATTTTACAAATTTGAGGAAAATATAAATTCAAATGATAATGATAATGTTAAGAATAATAATAATTTGTCGGTGTCTTCGGTATATTCAACTCCCAAAAAAAGAGCAAGAGTGTTGAATATGAATGAAGGAAGAGTTGACAATAAATTTAGCAGAATGGAAACGAATGACAAAGAAAAGAATGATATAGGTTTAAATGACGTTGATATTTTGAATAGTAACAGCACTGGAAGAAGGCAAGGTTCGTCTAGAAACAATATAAAATCAACACCAAGAACAAGAAGACACGAAAATACAAGTATAAATAATGGTAATAATGTTGATGATTGTACAGTTAAAGATAGAAAAAGTATATTGAAACAATATGATCCAGACAATGTCAATACAACTACTATGAGTAATATAAAAACCCCAAAATCCCAAAAAAAAGTACAATTTGGAGTTAAGAATTTAATAATAATAGATGAAAGTTTACAAGAAGATAACGCTAATAAGTTATATTTAAATAATAGAGACACGCTAAGTGATATGAACCTCAACAATGGAGACAGAATGAGCATATTAAGCGAATTTGATGACCCTGGGTCAGGTAATATAGCTTACAACTTCCCATCTTTAGAAGAGCTTATAGGTAAAGACGAGAGCAGTAAAGAAGATAGCGCAATGAACACTAAAGGAGATATTTGTGTTATAGATAAAAATAGCGTTATTGATGCTAGTGATTGTAAAAGTAATATTGTCGACATAAACAATGACTCAAATATTGAAATAACAAGAAACAATGAAACAAAGGTTAATTGTTCAAATAAAGAAAAAATTGATTTTCAGTTCGAAAATAACGAAAATTTTGATATTACTGATCAAATCAATATATCCAACTATTCCATCAGTTGCAGGGATTCAATAACTCCAAATACTCCGGGTGCTTTCTTATCAGTAGTAATGAAAAATTTGTCTTCAGTTAATTTTTCTGAAGATAAAAAAGATGAAATCGAGGATATTATTGAAGAAGAAATGGAAAAAAATGACGAATGTATTCAAGAGGATAACAACATGATTAGAAGTGAAATCGGGAGCGAAAATAACGATAATACTGAAATAGAAAATGGTAATATTGAAACAACATTAGAGGTTACTGAAGAAAACATCAATCTAGAGGAGAACAGTTTTTTAAACGACAAAAAGATTGTTCACGAAGAAACGGTTGTTAAGGATTCAATAGACATAAATAATAAACACAGTGATAATAAATTTAATGAAAAATTAATTGAAACACTAGAAAACGAATCAAAAGTGGAGGAAGATAGAAACGAGAGTGTTTGTGAAACAAGTACAAGACTAAATGAATTACTGACTCCAAAAACACGTTGTTCAAATTCAAGGAATACGGCTAAGAAAACGCTCTCACCGAGATCGGAATCACTATTGAATTCATTGTATAGTGCAAAATCTATATTGAATATAGTTCCAAAAGGCTATACATGGGAGGAATTTTTATCACTACTAAACTTAAATTATACAATGGACAGTTTTAATATGTTAGAATTTAATGACTTAGATATAGTTTATACTACTGGAATAATGGATGTCGTTAATGGAAACAGTAATAATGACAATAAAGAGTTGATAAATCAATTAAATAATTTTAAAGAAAACACTTGCTACAAAGAAGCTATAGAAAAGTACAAAGTACAATTAATAAAATCAATAAAAAGTCAAATTTGGGAAGATATTGAGAAGGAAAAACTAATGAAGGTTTATACAGATGTTATATTTGAGAATAAGTACAAGAACAACTTGTTAAAATTTCCGGAAAGTGAATTGGCAACAGTTTTGGCTATAATTGTTAATAAAAGCAGATATGGCTCTAAACAAGATGAAAAAATTAAGAATGAGTTGTTAAATAGATTATCAAAATACTTTTCTATCGAAAATGGCAATAGTAATAGCAATACAGGTAAAGATAACAAGGATAATATATTTTATATTGAATCCTGGTTGTATTGGAACGAGGAGATTATATTCCCATATAAAAAAACATTATTGAAAAAATATGATGAATATATTAAAAAATTTATGGAGATAAACGAGCAAATAATAAGTCATAAGAACCGAATTCAGAATTCATATGTATTACTGTCTACATTGGAGTCGTGTCAAATATCTGAGATGCATGTAAATGAAACATACTGGGATGCAATGAAGCTTATTCATGAAAACATAAATAATTATAAAGAAGAAATAAACAGAATGAACAATTATATAAAAGTTATGACAAACAACAAAAATAATTTAAATAAGTTACTAATTAAAGAGGAGGAACTATCAAATAGTTTAATATCAGAATTGAACAGTTGGAAGTACAAGAAAAATAACTTAAAATCTAATCTAAATAGTCTGAGAATTAAAGAAGAATTTGCTGGTTTTACCTGGGATTTGTTTACTATTAATAAATTTCAAACTATTATATCACTACACAATAATAGTCAGTATCCTGTTAAAATAAGAGTTGCAATAGAATGGAATATTAATGGGGATATTGAATATAATAAAAAAGAGGTTCAAAACGATGGCAGTCAATCACCCCCTGTGATTTTAAATATTGAATTAATAAATTATGACTATGAGAGTAGCAAAGACAACAGATTATTTGTAAATAGCAATTATCAGTTACAAAATAAGATATACCAAGCATATGTCAAAATAATAGAAAAGACTCTTAATTTAAGACTGAATGAGTTATATACGGAACATAAGAAACAGAATAACATGAACAACAATATACTTATAGAGCTAATAAGAGGAATATTTCAGTCATGTACAATACTATTGTGGAGATCAGAATCCATTGTCTTTGAGATACTGAATATAATCAAAGTGTTTAACTTGGCTATACTTGACATTGATGAAAACAATAGTAATACATTAATCATGAATATTCCAATACTTATCGGAATAAACAATGATAAAGTTTACGGAATTAGTGGAAATAACAATAATTTAAATGCTAATAATGGTGCATTATCATCCCCATTGCTGTCAAACAACAGTGCGGCTGGAGCAATTTTATCTCCTATAACACCAAACTCCTTGACTTCAAAGCTCTCACCTCACTTACTTATATCAACAAGACCTATAATAAGCATTAAGTTCAACATTACAAATTCTCTATTCAATTCAATAGGAACATTGGCTAATTCAATTCAGGATGTTCATGTGTACAATGTAAATGAGGACATTTGTCATAATATGGTACGGATATTCAAGGAACAAATTCATGAAATTGAGCTCAATAAAAATAAGACTTTTTCTGCTGTTTATTTAGGCTATAATTGTTTGTTATCAATTATCCAAAATACCATTCAAGAGGGTGGTAAGAACCAATTGATATGGAAAAGACCCCTTGAAAAATTCGCTCCTAGACTATTAAATGCTGTACAAATAAGCAAACTGCACCAAAACTACTAAATTAACGTTAAAGCTCACTTAAATTACAAAGTCAAATGATATGGAAATTAGGAGAATTCATTATTCAAGTAGTAATTACGTTATCTAAATAGCTCGGCACAAACTAAAAATAGGTTATTATCATATCATAGTACTTAAATTTGTATTTTTTATATTCATTATCATATTTGTAGTCCTTGATTTTTTTCTGTTAAAAACGACGAATTGACTATGAACAAAAATATTAATTTCCTCTTTCTTGCTTCTAAACACTTACACCCTGGTTGTATTCGTCTAAATGCCGTTTACTTATTGGTCGTTTTGCTCCTTAACCACCAACGGCGTGATATGTCACGACTTAAGCATTTACTGAGTTAATTTTATTGCCGTTGTAAGGTTAGTTGTTATAATTCTCCTTTTTCAAATCATCTGTCCTTTTATCCTGTTTAAATTCGACATCTTTAATACTTGGAATGTAAATTAAACTCTGGTTTAATTTAGCCCTAACATAGTAATTAATACTTTTGTATATTTTTTCTATCATATTGTTCCTAATTATGTCCCTAATATCAAATTTGTTGTTGAAGTAATAAAGCTCTTTTTCTATGCTCTGAAAATTAACATATGCATACTTTGACTTGTACTTTAGAGTGAATTTATGGTTAATTAATTGGTTACAGCTCCAGCGTTTGTCCAAGTCAATTGTTAACATTTTGTCCAAAAAATCTAAATATAGCTTTGAAAATGACCTTATTTTGTTTATTATTAACAGATTCTTTTTTTTAGTATCTTCATCCTTATCATTGAGCAACATATTTATGTACATATCAATTACAGATAAAGATTTAGGATCATTTGAATTGTTCTTATTGTACGTAGATCCTAATTCAACATTTATATGCCCTCCTTTGTTCCAATTTTTAAACAACTCATGGATTTTCGGAACATCTCCTATAGACAACTCTAACAATGTTACCCCAAGTGACCATATGTCAGTTAAATTATTATACTCCCTGTGTTGGATTAATTCTGGCGACATCCACTGCAATGTACCTGATGATATTTTTGGGGTATTGTTATCAACTATAGTATCTATTATTTGTGACACTCCAAAATCCAATAATTTAATTTTACAATTCTCATAATTTATCATTATATTTGTAGATTTTATGTCCTTGTGTACTCTTTTATACCTATAGCTACTCTCATCTAACGCCACCAATACTTTTAATATAGATTCTGATACATAACATATCAAACTTTCTGGAAATGGACCATAAGATTTATATATATCCCTCAATGTGTATCCCGATATATACTCTGTTACAAATGCCAAATAGTGAGGCTTAATGCAAAACGACTCATAGTAACATATTGCATTCTCGTGACCATTTAGTGCAGTTAATATGTTTATTTCGTCACTTATTTGGTCTATTACATCTATTATTATATTACTACATATAGTATCGTTTCTATTATTTTTTATTTTCTCAAAATCTATTATCTTAATTGCCACAAGTTTGTTGTCATCTTCTATATCACTGTTAATGCTACTTCTACTTGCGAGAAATACGTTGCCATAATACCCATAACCTAGTAACTTTGCTATCTTATATTCGTATCTCTCCGAACGAAACATACTTTTGTTAATAAAAAAGTCAAATATCTCACATGTTCTACCTTCATCATCCAAATTCTCAACACTTTCTGATAATAAATTGACCCCATTTTTATTACTATAAACGCACTCTATATTTTCTTGTGTTCCCGATAAAGACAACTCTAAAGGCGATAAAAAATTATCCACATTTTCAGAGTAATCACTTAGTATATCATCATAGTCATCCCCACTAAATGATTTACCATCACTTAAAAAATTTTCCGTACTTATCTTCTCCTTCAACGGCATTTTAACCTTTTATTATAAACAATCAGCAAAAATATCCTATTTATATTCATTACATTCTCTAATATTTTTTAAATATGTTGTATTTAAAGCATTTCACTCTTCAATAAACACATAATCTCCTCCCTAGTTAGTTGTCCATAATTCAGTACAAACAACTAATACAGTATAAATGTGGATATTTAATATCAGAGGAAAAAACATTAATTAAAATTGAATGTGTAAAAGGCAATTAATAAATTATTATTTTTTTCAAATAGTATACCGGCATCACCTATTAAACTTATTTCAGATTTACTTTTTCCTAGATAAAATATTTGGAAAGTTTGAATTTATAACTATCTGTTTATTTATTATGTTTAATGTAAATATATATACATAAATTTACATTAAACATAATAAATAGCAAGTTTGATAGATACCAAAGCACCATTTTCATAAAAATGGTACTTTGTCCTCTTAAAATCAAAAAGGTAAAGTAAATGGCCTAATTCAGATATAAGATGATAATAGAGCCATTTCAGATAAAAATCAACAGAAAGAGTTGAAATTAATGCATTTATTAGTAATAGAAGCAACATGCTTTGGGTTTATCATAATAATATTAATAACTCTAGAACTAAACATAACTATTGAATAATTAAGTGGCTTAGATGCTAATATTTGCCTTCACGATGTGAAACTACAAATAAATGTGTCAGTTTGTGTGCATCCAATTTCGTTTTTTTCAAATGCGAGTTAGATTTCTAAATTAATACAATACAATATTCCACATTACCAAAGTAAGTTGTATAGACATTAAAAAATGTTTGTGTTTATCCCATTCTTCCTCCCTCCTACAACTAATGGTGTACAATAAATAAGACTCTTCATATCAAATGAGCTTTGCAATGACAAAGTAAAAGGATAGCATTCACTTGTCAGAACAAGAACGAAGGCTTTGTCTTAAGTATTTGTATTCTTTATGTTTGAAAGAAGTAACAAAACTAAGAATTTTAGGATTAAATGATTTGCTTTTTTAATTTTTTCGCTTACTAAACATTTTTTACCAGTAAAATAATATATTTGTTAAACACACAATAAATATTAAGATAATCGAGAACAAATTAGTTGGTTGGTTATACGTTGTTATAATCGACAGGTATGCCAAACTGATTCGCAATTCTCCTTATCTTCATTCTTATTTCCCAATCATTCTCAAGAGTAAATCCTTTAATGAGACCTTCACCAAATAGTGTGTCCCAAACCTGGAGTTCTTTAACTTTGTCATTGAGATAAATAAAAACTTCCTCATTTGGGAATATTGATAAATACAATTCAAGCAACACCTTTTTGCTTATATTATTTATCGTGTCACTGCTTTTCTCAGTACTGTTATCTGAATCACTAAAATTGTTATTCGAATTTTTAAGTTTGTTTGAAAGTCTAAGTGCAATACTTGCAGTTAGGAAATAACAGACCCAGTCGTTTTTGTGGGACAATAATATATATTTTGCATTGTGTTTATTTCTCTTATCATTTTTACTATAAATGCCTAGCTGGTTTTCATAAGAATCCGACAGTGCTATGGTAGGTATATTGTTTTTTTTAATGGTATCAATGAACATTCCCTCCAAATCACTACAGTAATGGTTCATTCTCAGTCCACGAACATTTTTATATATTCCAGTCTCTTCATCTTTACTAGGCCTTCCCATTGATATTAACATACTAAATTGATTATGCGTATTATTTAGGAATTCCTCCCATTCTGAATCAATACCTGGTTGGGGTACAACTCCAACTACGTATATCTTACCCTTTTCAAAAAGCAGATTTTTAGGTGGGAAACCTATTTCTTGATTTATATCAACGTAGTTCTTAAAGTAATTCTCATTGCTTAGAATGTCAGATATAATAGGCTGATTTATCGAATCAGTTAATATAACAACTGTCAATCCTAAATTAGACAATGCGTTTGACAAAATTGATAATCCAATAATTCCATCTTTTTCTGTTGGGGGAAGATGACTTACATTATTCGGAGACAATGCGAGCAATCCAATGATCCCTAATTCGCCATCTTTAATATTTAAACTACTCCTAAATATCATATCGCTAACTTCCGATATTGTATTTATGCTTATCTCATTTTTATATTCTTTAATTGACTTTCTGGGAGATATTGTATCCTTAAAAATAAGTGATTCATACTGTTCAAGTGCATCATCTAACGATAACTTCTCCTCCATATTTCCATAGTATCTTGGGAAGGCCATTTTTTTAGTATCTGTATCATTTTCAGATGACTTTGTCACGTTTAATACATTTATGTTGTTTTCTTCAGACATTGTTATTGTTTCTACTGTGAGTATAACTATATATTTGTTAAAAAGCAATCTTTCTTCTGTTTACATATATGCATTAAGTTTGTTTATTTCTTAGCGTGTATACCTATATATATATAAATATATGTGAATGTGGAGTTATTCGGGTTTGTCCCAAATTAATTCTAGCCTTATTTCTTCTTGAACACAGGAAAAAAAGAAGTCAACTCAACCTTTTATCTAAACCCAACTTGGTTGTTGACTATCCTATTTGTGATATTTCGCGAAATTGCAGATATAAATTAATTGAACCTTAAAGCTGTACTATTTACAAAAACAACAATGATAACAACGAAATTATTTATTAATATTCTTTACCCTCAAATAATGATAAACTACGTCTATATCGCTAATTTATTCAATTTAATTATTTATTTAAAATAATGGAATAACAAGAAGCATGTACATATCTCGTTTAATCTGTCTTCTCAAATAAATGAGCATTATATATAAGTTTCTAGTGTGGGATATACTATTTAAATGCTTAATGTCCCTCTCTATGACTCGAAAATCTCAAATTAACTAAAATACACCAACCACCAGCATACCTGAGCAATTAAATATGCACTTGGGCGCCACGAGGTGCAACTTTCGGCATTTCTCTTTCAGAGGACCGGCCACTTAGTGCGGCAAACAGTGAAATAGTATAAACAAATAAAAGGAGTGAACATTAGATAAAAAGAAGGGACTATCGCATATAGATCTAGAGCAAAAAACTTTTATTATTCCAAGTAATTTTCTAAACGAAGTCAGTGAATTTAAATGTACGCCACTGCAAATGCTAATCTTGCTACATTCAGAGTTCCACTCTTTCTCCACTTGGTTGGCGTAAATAACGCCATGAGTCAGTAGACCGTCGTGATTGAGTAGAACATTATTCATCATCATAAGCAAAATTAGTCTTTTACTTATTTAGTAGAACTCCACTTTAGCATTGGAGGAAGATGATTTCTAATAAAACTATAAAATACATATTTGTATATATATACGCGGACAAAAATTCGTTTAAAATAGTATTAATTAATAGTAGTAGCCTTATGGGACTAATGCGTCTGTAATCCATAAAATTAACATCTGAAGTTCATGATAATAAGAATTTTGAATTTTTACAAAATCTTTTTCTCCATTTTTTTTACCTGTGCAAAATTAACCGAGAAAAAAGAACACTACGAGTAAGTCATATATAACCTGCAATCGGAAAAATAAAATAAATTTTCTGTCTCAGGCGCCACATGCAGTAAATTTATACTGCATGACAAGCACGACAAAACTCATTCACTGTCATTTATAATTTACATGTGAATGTAAAAATGTTTGTTACTATTTATCAAACAAATGGGGCAAAGATGATAGTAGTAAGTTACATGTAAACTCGGCGCACAAGTAAGTTTTATGCACATTTGTTTTGGTGCTTGTGGATTAAAATGTTAAAATTAAAGCATGTACACGAATATCGTGTGTTAGTTTAATTCAATAGAATAAATCGACATATATTTTTGTATGTGGAAACAGTAAATGGGATGAATTAATGTAAGAAAAGAACAGTAGTAGGAAATAATGATTAAGCACATATTTAATCTATTTGATTATAATACGTTGATAGTAAAAAAAGATGACAATGGGTTAAAAAACAAGTATGCAAATATGGTAGTGGAAATAGAAGGAGACCCAGTAACAAGAAGAAACAGCTTGACACCGAGGTCGACGCCAATATTACTGGAATTTGAGCTGAATATTGCAAATAACAAAAACAATGATAGTTTTAGATGTATGGTTGTTGATTTCGAGTTGATGGATGAAGATGTGATATTATCAAATAAAAAAGTGGGTAAAAATAGATTTTATAAGAATGCAAATGGGAATGAATTTGAATCAAGTGTGGGATACTTAAACAAAACCCATAAAAGAGTTTATATGGAAAATGGTACAAATGTGAACAATGATGATGAATTATTATATGAATCTAAGGAAGTTAAATTATCAGAATGCACCAACAAAAGATACAAAAGGAAAATGACAAACTTTGACTGTGTCTATAATAAAATAGCCAAGTACAACAATTTTAGAGAAGTATTAAAATTAGAAGAGTGGTTATTTGGGAACTAAGTGTGGCAAAAATAGTCTAGTCGGAGTAAATAATTTTGCATATTTGTATCCTCAATTAAACCGAAAATAATAATATATTATAATGAACGTATTTAATTTGTATGTAATTTGAATTTATACATATGGATATATGGGCATATACATATTAATATACACATAGATGTAAAATACGCATAAGTAAAGGCCTCAGATAGTAAGAGTAAAACATTCAATAACAATAACTCTGATTAGTATTTTTGAATATTAACATAGAAATTTTGCAGAATAAACAAGAGAAAAAGAAATCAATGAATATTTTATCTAACGATAGTAATATATTTGAACTAAGAAACATATACAAAATTGACAGTGAGGTTGATTCCGGTAAAAATTATAGTGTGAATAAAAGGAGGAAGACAGCATGCGAAAGGGAAGCAATATTCAACAGACTCATACTAAATAATCCAAGTATATTAAGTGTGGATACAACATTGCTTCCAGGCACATGTGTGTACTGTAATATATGCCAAGTGCGGATAATATTAAATCCGGCATATTATTTAAACAATTGGAGAACACATATGAACGGAAAGTTGCACAGAGCATTGTCAAAGGCAGTTGGCAGCCCTCAGTTTATAGATGAAGCTGATTTTTTTCAAGAGAAGGAGGATTCTTACCTTGATATAAAGTACGGTGCAGGGGTTGGTGTTGTTACATCTGGTGGTGGAATTGCTACTATTGGCTTGGACAACTATGAAAATATTAACAGTGTTGTTCCATTTTCAGTTGAAGATGATTTGAAAGACGAGAACTTTAATAACATTAATGAATCTTGTGTAGATAACAATAAAATGTTGGGTAAGGATGTAAAAATTATTGAAATAACAAATAGTGAAAAAGTAAGGGGGACTAGTACGGAATGTAGTATCAATAAAGAGCATATCAATTGTGACATAAAAAACAAGAGAAAACATGTACTAGATGAAGAAGATATTAAGGAAAACAATGTTAACATTGAAAATTATCTATTGGAGAGCGACGAAAGTGAACACAAAAAAAAGAATGACTTGGATTGCGATAACTTAAATATAAGTGATGGTGTTAATGACTCTGGCATTTCATTGAATCAAAAGTATGTAATGCATCCAATAATATCAAATATTAATATAAGTTGCAAAGATGAACAAGTCGAATCACGAGATTACGATAATTTTGTAAAAAATTTGAGTAGTTACGAAAATTTATTATTTCAGAATGAAATTGGTGAAGAAATTAGTAATTTTGATGAAGAAAAAGAGAATGATGATAATAACAAAGATAAAGTTAATAGAGATAATAATGCAGTCAATGAAAACACAGAAATAGTATTAAGAGATCAAAATTTTCAACATCAATCTAATAAAAACAACGCTGAAACAGTAGCTTCGCCGTTTTTAAAAGTAAATTTTGATAAAAATGGTATCTTCCGTTGTCCTGGTATAAATAAAGTTAGATACTGGGCAATGTGTTTTATCGGTTCAGAAAGATCTAATGAACCAAGTAACAATATTAATTACAATGACACAAGAAGAGTATTTTATAAACAATCTATAATAACAAAAATAATGCCTAATAATGAGCCAGAACATCAGGGTGTCGTACATCATCCGAACTGTCTTGGTATTGTATCAAGACCTAATCAACCATGCGAAAGGTGTAGTCTGTATATAAACAATAGACAGTTAGCTAGAGTTATAAGTAAAAGAGCAACTAGGTTACAGGAAATGTGGGACAGAGTCGTTGCCGGTGAAAGTATATTAAATGGAGGCACGGTACCACAGTCAATTATTTCCGCGTACAATCACAGAATAGATCATTGGTCAAGATGCAATGATCCTCTCGAGGCAATTACAAGAGCATTGGCTGGATGTAGGCAAAGGGATTATACTAATTTTTTCTGGAAAATAAGAGAAAATTTGTTACAAAACTCTAGATTAATTAAGAATCACCTGTAATGTTCTTAGCTGTAGAAAAGGAAGACAACATGGTTATGCACCCATTACAAACACAAATAAGTAAACATGTTGTCATTTAACTTGTTTGAATTATAGATGGAGAAAAAGAAAAGAAAAAAACAAATACACATTATTCAAGTTCATCAATATTCCATTTGCCTCCAAATTCACTTACAATCGCATTTACATTTATTGATCTATATATCTCCTTTATCATAGCACTAATAATTTGACTTTGTCTCTAATACAAACGTTTTAAAAATAATTCAGATAAAATAAATAGCAAAACTGTCCTAAATAATAAGTTTTTTTGTCTTTAAGTAAAATTTCATAACATTGACTATTAATTGCTGTTATTATAGCTATATTGTTGCTACTGCCAACTCTGGCAAACTCAAATATATAAATTTATTTTTATGCTATGAATAACAAAATTTATCTGTGGGGTACAAACATGAAAAGTACCGCCACAAATTAATATTTACAATGTCTATCTACAATTATGTACGTAAATAGAAAAAAACAGTTAAGTGATATTTAAAATACAATTTAAGAAAAATTTATCTGTATTTTAGTAAATAAGTCAAAAAACTTTTAATTGTTACAAGTGAGAGGATAATTATATTTACTTAATTTTAAGTTTTATTGCAATAGTTTGAAGAAAAAATGACAGTCATTAAGGTTACATCTGTAGAAGGTGAGTGAAACTGATTAGCACATATTTATCTTTTCTTTCAATTAAATAAGTTCGGATACGGATATGGTAAATAACCAGTAGGGTGATGCTGCTTCTCATGTGCACTTGTTGGCCGGTAGTAAGTGATCACTTCGAGGAGAGATTTATCCGACCGTAAAGTCTATTATCACAATGAATAGGCTAAGAAAAGCATATATATTTGTAATACACCTATTTCATAATTGATATTAACTTTTTTTTTATTTAATAAATGTAGAGTACAAAACTTACATCACAAAGCCAGGATTGGTTGTTGTAGATTTCTTTGCAACATGGTGTGGTCCATGTAATATGATTGCTCCGAAATTAGAAGAATTTAGTGAACAACTTAAAGATGT
This sequence comes from Cryptosporidium bovis, assembly GCF_009768925.1. NCBI lineage: Eukaryota > Apicomplexa > Conoidasida > Eucoccidiorida > Cryptosporidiidae > Cryptosporidium > Cryptosporidium bovis. The sequence continues at coordinate 315,337 of NW_027125020.1, forward strand.
TTGCTTTGTAAAGGTAGACGTTGACTCATTACCAAGTATTGCAGATACAGAAGCAGTGAGAGCGATGCCAACATTCAAGTTATTTTTAAACGGAAAGGAAGTAAAGAGTGTAGTTGGAGCCAACTTCGAGATACTTCAACAAGCTGTCATTTCAAACAAACCATGAAGAAGAAAAAGGATCTTTATGAGATAGAGTGAATAATTTTTTTTCTTTTTATACTTTCCTGTATTAAATAAGAGTATTGACTTTAAATGGGTATTGTTTAATGGTAATTGCAAAATAATGTGAATTAGGGGGAGAAAGAAAGCAATAACTGTTTGTTATCTCTGCCTCCTTATCCCAAGTTGTTTGGACTTCTGCAAGTGTCTTTCTTTCATTAATCCAAGTAAGGAGTATATTGCAAAGAAGAAAACTAGTGTGTTAATATAAATTTGTTTCTATATGGTATATACATTGAGGTACTGGACGAGCTAGATTGGGACTGGAATATGAAATATTTTCACATTGTGCTCCATTGATGACTCTAAATTTTACTATTTCTTTTTCACTCAAGCTTATAGTCGCAATCTACTACTAATACAATATTCAAACTCGGGTTTTTTTTGAATGTTCGTGGAATTACTTATGTAGTTCAACTGTGTTCTTACGGCTAGGTGATATGGGATTTTTTTGTGTTCGGTTTCCATCTATTGGATATTTTTTGCTTTTTTTACCTTCAAGTACCTGACATTCTCTTAAGTAGTAAACAATTTGGAAAGTGGGATATTAGAGAAGAGGCAGGAGGACATAGAGAAGAAAGAAATTTATAATTTGTCTGCTTGTTTTATTTATTCGTTTGCTCGCTTGCTTTATCAATATTTTTTTTCGGAACTTATTCTATTTAACCTAATTATATTTATTTTTTATTCACTGTTGTGTTCGTACCTTGCTTGTTTCTAGTGGAGATAGCACATATAAGATGAATTAATGCCTCTGAAAGGTACTGTAGAGTCTAGATTTCTCACATCTCTGTATTTAAAACATGGTTACAAATAGAACTTTAATTGCATAGTATATATTAATATAGAAAATTCTTTTTTAATTTTCACAGATTGTTTTAAAGCAAAGGACCTTAATACATGCATGCATATATGTAAATAATCAAATATACATATTATTTACTTTGAATCATAAAATAAAAGTAATAATTAAAACACTATAAATGTTTAATCTCTTGATTCACATATTAGTGTTATATTTTCGCCTCTTAGCATCAATTTACCCACATTATTTACCTTCTTAACGCCGTTCTTTGTATATATCTCACAAGCTTGGTCTAGTACTATATTCATATATTCGTCAAATCCCTATAATAAAAAAGAAGTGTTTAAGGGTTGTGGTTCTGGTGTTAAAATAATAACAAAGAAACAAGAAAGACAAACTTACCTGTATTACCCCCTCTAATGTCAACTCTTTATGATCAAACAACCAAATTTGGACTTTACGTTTAGAGGTAAAAAGACGAAAAATTTGGTTTATTGGTTGAACCATCATTTTCTGAATTGGTCTCTTATTTGACGAATTCGTTTCGTGAGGACTCATACTTAAAGCTGTAACTGCTACTATAGTACAAAATGGTATCTTATTCTTTTCTATTTGGCTCTTTTTTTTTTTAATATTTTTACGATATTTTTTAAAATATATCTTTTCTAACTTATTTGGTGGTACCCGCCGGCATTTGGATCTTGAAAAGTATAGTTTTTTTGTGGTAACTAGTAACCTATTGTGAAAATAAATGTTTAATAAATATAGAAAAGAAAAGTTACAGATATTCAAGGTAATTTTTTACGGCATCGAGAGATTTGTTATATTAATAAATTATAAAGAATTAGTCAATAAGTTGAATTGAAGAATAATTAAAGATAAACTTATATTTATAGGCATGGGTGTTTTACGAATCTATTAACAATGATAATATAAAATTAAAATGTGATTTATATAACTATGGTTTATTTTTCGGGGGGACAGTTTACCATTAATTAATTTGATAGTATTATTAAAACTAGATAATATATACATATTTTCAATATTGATTGCTATTATTCTCAGTCATCATTGTCATCCTTTGTACATCTTCTACACATAAGCATAACCATACAAATCATCATCATTACCACCAATCCGAATGAAATCGTTGTGAATGAAAGTGCACTTGGTGCTGCTCCAGGAATTGCTCCTGTTGCTCCGGCCATTCCAGGCCCAGCTACTGCACCGGCAATCCCAGCTCCAGTTCCGGCTCCTGCGCCAACCATACCAGTTCCAGCTCCAGCTCCCGCACCAGCCATCCCTGTTCCAGCTCCTGCACCAGCAACCCCTGTTCCAGCTCCCGCACCAGCAACCCCTGTTCCAGCTCCCGCACCGGCCATCCCAGCTCCAGCTCCCGCACCAGCTATCCCAGCTCCTGCTCCTGCACCAGCCATACCTGCTCCAGGAGCGCCTTGAACACTACCTGAAGGTGTTGCTAAACCTGATAGTGCATTGCTTACTCCAGGCATACCAGCTGCAGGATTTGGAACTAAAGGTGAACCTGTTGCGACCTGAAGTCCTGTAGAAAGAGCATTACCAGCAATTCCAAGTAAAAAACTGCCGAGTCCACCTTCTTGTAATCTTAATTTATCTTTATATCTGATACATTCTGTTTTTGAGGCAATTGCCATTATAATACTTAAAACAAAAATCATTTTAATTCTTACAAAGCGATTAATCCCAGTTACATTGTTCAATTTTTCACTTTTTTTCACCAATCTTGTCATCTTTAATTCAATAGGTTTTATCTATGTTCTAATTATATATAGTGTTTCTTTGTTAGATATAACGCAACCAAAATCTTAAAAGGTATTTTTCTTTTAGAATATACAAGAAATTAGAAAAGTAAACTTATTTTAGTATTGATACTATTATTATGGCATTAACATTGATTTATTGTCCTTTATTATTATTTATCTAACTGCTATTCTTTTTAATTTATTACCCTCTTTTTCCAGTTTTACATTAATCAAATTTTTAATTGTTCCTTGGTGTGCACCTAAATTTAATGTTATAGTGCATTTTTTTGCGTACTTGACCTTAATTTAGTCAAATATTCACACTTTAAAAAAATACTAGCTTTAACTCCTGCATTTAAACATAATCTGATACATACTAATTATATTTCCACAAGTATGTAGCTATTAAACTCCATTGAAGCTATTAATATCAGAATTTACCTTGAATCTCTCTATTGTAGATAAAAACCATTTAATTAGTGCATGTGCTAATTATTACATGTTTAGACAACCTTTTGGCGCCACACCATGCTCATAAGCAATCAATTTTCGTATTCAAGTAGGAATGAGGAAATAAGCTAAAAAATTACAGATATTTCACTCAACATGATTCCTTTGTTAGCATAATAGATGGGAATACCGAATATACTCGTCCACACAGACATAGAACGGATGATGATGACTAGATTAGATAACAATGAAAATAATAGGAAATTATATTAAATGAATGAATCAACTTATATGTTAACATTCGAACCATATTATAGGTAATTTTTCATGTAGCTAGGTTTAGAAAGTCACGATTCAAAATATATTTAGAGGCTATGTGAGAAAACAAAAAATAATCGAATATTGAGTCTAATTAAAGTATTTGTTGTTATTTGTGACAATTTCGCAACTATTTCCGTTATTATTGGAGTTATTCCCGGTCTTTTTATTTTTATTCGCTCCACTTATAGAAGCCTCAATAATGAAAAAGTTACCTATAATAAGAGCAATAATAAACCCAAATATAAATAAAGCAGATTTAAATGAAATTTGATCGAAAAATGTATTTAGTATTTCACCAATAATTTGAGCGGTGAAAATAGATTTTCTAGCAATTATGGTTGGATTTTGTGACATGCATCTCTCCCATTCATTGCACTTTGATTCCATCGCAGGTACCCTTAAATCGGGTTGACATTTATTGTCTATATATTGTTTTGAACACAAGCTCATCTCTTCTATGATGTTAGTTGTTGATATTTGTATTTTAGACTCTATATCATTCTTAATTACAAATATTACTCCAAATATAATGTATAATGTTGTAAATACCAGTATTATATTCACAAAAAGCTTTGTATATGCTTCGGTACTATTCACTATGTCAATGGCACTAATACTGTACATTTTGCATCCTACGTTACTCTTGTTTGCCTTATTTTCAGGTTCATCAGTCATTTTGTTATTCTCAGTTCCCTTATTGTTTCTGTATTCATCCGTTCTAGTTCTACTGTTTAGTCTCCTGCTACACTTATTTATCAGATTTAAACCATCACCCTTATATCCAACATTTGAGCATAATCTTGAGTTTTTAGCCGGTGGAAGTGAATTGGAGCGGTGGCAATTCACATTATGACTACTCATTTCACCAGAAGCGATCATTTTCCCACTTTTTCCTACATCAATTTTGTTACTGTGAGATTCGTGATTCCTGTCCTCATCTACTACCATATCTCTAACTTCATTCCTCTCAAATAGGGAACCAATACCTGGAATCAGTTTATTCATGGATATATTATCTCTTCTTTCACTACCTATTGACAAATAATTTAACATCAATTTTTCACTTATATCATTTAATTCCTTGTCTACCGTACTATCATACCGAAACCTCATTTTAAAAAGAAAAAAAACAAAAGCTGCTTGTTCGTATATTCGAAGTGTAAATACTCGTGAAACGGAAATTATAACCTTTTTATTCCGAATTAAAGTCTTTTATGCAACTTTTATTTGGGAAGAAAATATTTTATGAAACAAAAGAAAATGGCGCAAAGATTTACTATTAATAATAATACATTAAACAAATATGCTGCTCATCCATTAAAAAAATTTTACTTAGAATACTAATTGTTTGAATAAGGCAAATACAAATTTACTTATTCACTCATGGTGATTAAATACACCTGAACTCTCAAAAATTACCTTCCCAGTTACAATAACTTGTTTATTTGCTTATTCATTTCTTTCTGCTTAATTATATTGCTACGGAAGTTTTCCTGAACGGCCTTTAAACTTTTTTTAATTGAACTACTTTCTAAGGAATTGTTCTCGTGAACTGTTCCCTTGACTCCCTCGTTTTCACCATTAATATTCTCCTTTTCTCCACTTAATTCGTTAATGTCTTCATTATGAATAAAAACTGTTGGCCTTTTTATCCCAGTTTTCATATTAACATGACCTACTAAGATGCTATTATTGAAGTCACCACAATTTGATCCCATTTCCTGGTATTCAACGTGATTCTCTCTGCCCAGTACCTCTTCATTAAACTCCGCTTCTACAATCTCATCTTGTAATGTTCTGGCTTCAATGCCTAAATGATCTGAATTCTCGTTTCCACTAACGTAATAGATAGAATATCTTTTTTTCCCTCTCATTACTGAAGTGCATAATAAGGGAGAGTTATTACCTGAATCTGAATTATTTAATTTACTAATCTCAATATTAGCCCCATCTCCAGATATTGCTTCCATAGTAGTATTCTCATCAGACCTTATACTTTCTGTTGCTCTTTTTTTCTTGTTAATCTCTAAGCAATCATTGATATATAAATCTTCATTATCGTTATATTCTTCATCGTCCCTGACCCTTTTCATATTTCTCTTTTTCGGTTTATCATTTTCATCCTCTAATACACCCTCTTTTCCTTCATGATTTATTCTCTCAAGTTCCAATTCCCTTTCTTCCTCCTCTTTCCTTTTCCTTTCAATTTCCTCTTGTTCCTTTCTTATTCTCTCGAGTTCCAATTCCCTTTCTTTCTCCTCTTTTCTCCTCCTTTCAATTTCCTCTTGTTCCTTTCTTATTCTTTCGAGTTCCAATTTCTTTTCTTCCTCTTTCTTTCTCTTTATTTCCATCTCTTCTTGCTCTTTTCTTATTCTCTCGAGTTCCAATTTCTTTTCTTCCTCTTCC